>NC_135500.1:25508703-25833352 GCF_052857255.1 Amblyomma americanum
GCGCTGCTGCAATCCTCCTTCGCACACAGCGACTCTGGCTGCACGGAATACCTATTTACACGCACCAGCCGCTGCAAGCGTCACTATCTAGCAATTCGTGCCGCTCCTCTCACGCCCACTGCTCTTAACTTCACCAGCCGTGGCGGCAGAGCGCAGTTTGTCTCCAATTTTTCCTTACAAAGGGTTGCAAATCGCAAAGCCCGCTACCCGATGCACTTGAAAAACTCACAAGGACTGCTGGCCCTGCTGCAACCCTTCTTCGCACACAGCGACTCTGGCTGCACGGCATACCTTTCTACAAGCAACAGCCGCTGCTAGCGTCACCATCTAGCAATTCATGCCGCTCCTCTCACGCCCACTGCTCGTAACTTCACCAGCGGTGGCGGCGGAGAGCAGTTTCAACCCAACTGCTCATTACAAAGGGTAGCAAATTGCAAAGCCCGCTTCAGGCATCGCTTGTAAAACTCACAAGGACGGCAGGCCCTACTGCATCTCCTCTTCGCACACAGCGAATATGGCTGCACGGCATACCTTTCTACAAGCAACAGCCGCTGCTAGCGTCACTATCAAGAAATTCGTGCCGCTCCCCTCACGCCCACTGCTCGTAACTTCGCCAGCCGAGGCGGCAGAGAGAAGTTTTTACCCAATTGCACCTTACAAAGGGTTGCAAATTGCAAAGCCCGCTTCACGCATTGCTTGAAAAACTCACAACTCACAAGCACTGCAGGCCCTACTGCATCCCCACTTCGCACACAGCGACTGTGGCTGCTCGGCGGACCTTTCCACAAGCAACAGCCGCTGCTAGCGTCCCCGTCTAACCATCTAGCAATTCGTGCCGCCTCACTCACGCCAACTGCTCCTAACTCCGCCAGCCGTGGCGGCAGAGAGCAGTTTCTACCCAATTGCTCCTTATAAAGGGTAGCAAATTGCAAAGCCCGCTTCACGCATCGTTTGTAAAACTCACAAGGACTGCAGGCCTTACTGCATCCCCTCTTCGCACACAGCGATTCTGACTGCACTGCATACCTTTCCACAAGCAACAGCCGCTGCTAGCGTCACCATCTAGCAATTCGTGCCGCTCCTCTCACGCCCACTGCTCGCAACTTCACCAGCCTTGGCGGCAGAGAGCATTTTCTACCCAATGTCTCCTTACAAAGGGTAGCAAATTGCAAAGCCCGCTTCACGCATCGCTAGAAAAACTCACAAGGACTGCAGGCCCTACTGCAACCGTTCTTCGCACACAGTGACTCTGGCTGCACGGCATACCTTTCCACATGCAACCGCCGCTGCTAGCGTCACCATCTAGCAATTCGTGCCACTCCTCTCGCGCCCACTGCTCTTAACTTCGCCAGCTGTGGCGACAGAGAGCAGTTTCTACCCAACTGCTCCTTACAAATGGTTTGCAAATGGCGAAGCCCGCTTCACGGATCGCTTGAAAACCCACAAGGACTGCAGGCCCTGCTGCAACCCTTCTTCGCACACAGCGAATTTGGTTGCACGGCATATCTTTACACAAGCAACAGCCGCTGCTAGCATCCCCATCTAGCAATTCTTGCCGCTCCTCTCACGCCCACTGCTCGTACCTTCGCCAGCGGTGGCGGCTGAGTGCAGCTTTTACTCAATTGCTCCTTACAAAGGGTTGGAAATGGCAAAGCCCGCTTTACGCATCGCTTGAAAACCCACAAGGATTGCAGACCCTGCTGCAATCCTTCGCACACAGCGAATCTGGCTGCACGGAATACCTTTCCACAAGCAACAGCCGCTGCTAGCGTCACCATCTAGCAATTCGTGCCACTCCTCTCACGCCCACTGCTCGTAACATCGCCAGCCGTGGCGGCAGAGGGCAGTTTGTACCCAATTCCTCCTTACAAAGGGTTGCAAATTGCAAAGCCCGCTTCACGCATCGCTTGAAAACCCAGAAGGACTGCAGGTCCTGCTGCAAAACTTCTTCGCTAAGAGCGACTCTGGCTGCACGGCATACCTTTCCACAAGTAACAACCCGCTGCTAGCGTCAACATCTAGATATTCGTGCCGCTCCGCTCACGCCCACTGCTTGTAACTTCGCCAGCTGTGCGGCAGGGAGCGGTTTATAAAAATTGCTCCTTACAAAGGGTTTCAAATTGCAAAGCCCGCTTCACACGTCCCTTGCAAAACCCACAAGGACTGCAGGCTCTGCTGCAAACCTTCTTCGCACACAGCGACTCTGGCTGCACGGCATAACTTTCCACAAGCTGCAGCCGCTTCTGGCGTCACCATCTAGCAATTCGTGCCACTACCCTCACGCCCACTGCTCGTAACTTCGCAAGCGGTGGCGGCAGAGAGCAGTTTCTACCCAATTGCTCATTAAAAAGGGTAGCAAATTTCAAAGCCCGCTTCACGCATCGCTTGTAGAACTCACAAGTACTGCAGGCCCTACTGCATCCCCTCTTCACACACAGCGACTTTGGCTGCACGGCAGACCTTTCCACAAGCAACAGGCGCTGCTAGCGTCCGCATCTAACCATCTAGCAATTCGTGCCGCTCCTCTCACGCCCACTGCTCCTAACTTCGCCAGCCGTGGCGGCAGAGAGCAGTTTCTACCCAATTGCTACTTACAAAGGGTTGCAAATTGCAAAGCCCGCTTCACGCATCGTTTGTAAATCTCACAAGGACTGCAGGCCTTACTGCATCCCATCTTCGCACACAGCGATTCTGACTGTACGGCATACCTTTCCACAAGCAACAGCCGCTACTAGCGTCACCATCTAGCAATACGTGCCGCTCCCCTCCCGCCCACTGCTGGTAACTTCGTCAGCGGTGACGGGAGAGGGCAGTTTCTACCCAATTGCTCCTTACAAAGGCTTGCAAATGTCAAAGACCACATCACGCATCGCATGAAAAACTAACAAGGACTGCAGGCTCTACTGCAACACTTCTCACAGAGCGACACAGGCTGCAGGGCATACTTTTCTACAAGCAACAGCCGCTGCTAGCGTCACCATCTAGCAATTCGTGTCGCTCCTCTCACACCACTACTCGTAACTTCGCCAGCGGCGGCGGCCGGGAGCAGTTTCTGCCCAATTTCTCCTTACAAAGGGTTGCAAATGGCAAAGCCCGCTTCACGCATCGCTTGAAAACCCACAAGCATTGCAGGCCCTGCTGCAACCCTACTTCGCACACAGCGACTCTGGCTGCACGGCATACCTCTCCACATGCAACAGCCGCTGCTAGCGTCACCATCGAGCAATTCGTGCCGCTCCTCTCACGCCCACTGCTCGTACCTTCGCCAGCGGTGGCGGCTGAGTGCAGTTTTTACTCAATTGCTCCTTACAAAGGGTTGGAAATGGCAAAGCCGGCTTCACTCATCGCTTGAAAACCCACAAGGACTGCAGGCGCTGCTGCAATCCTCCTTCGCACACAGCGACTCTGGCTGCACGGAATACCTATTTACACGCACCAGCCGCTGCAAGCGTCACTATCTAGCAATTCGTGCCGCTCCTCTCACGCCCACTGCTCTTAACTTCACCAGCCGTGGCGGCAGAGCGCAGTTTGTCTCCAATTTTTCCTTACAAAGGGTTGCAAATCGCAAAGCCCGCTACCTGATGCACTTGAAAAACTCACAAGGACTGCTGGCCCTGCTGCAACCCTTCTTCGCACACAGCGACTCTGGCTGCACGGCATACCTTTCTACAAGCAACAGCCGCTGCTAGCGTCACCATCTAGCAATTCATGCCGCTCCTCTCACGCCCACTGCTCGTAACTTCACCAGCGGTGGCGGCGGAGAGCAGTTTCAACCCAACTGCTCATTACAAAGGGTAGCAAATTGCAAAGCCCGCTTCAGGCATCGCTTGTAAAACTCACAAGGACGGCAGGCCCTACTGCATCCCCTCTTCACACACAGCGACTTTGGCTGCACGGCAGACCTTTCCACAAGCAACAGGCGCTGCTAGCGTCCGCATCTAACCATCTAGCAATTCGTGCCGCTCCTCTCACGCCCACTGCTCCTAACTTCGCCAGCCGTGGCGGCAGAGAGCAGTTTCTACCCAATTGCTACTTACAAAGGGTTGCAAATTGCAAAGCCCGCTTCACGCATCGTTTGTAAATCTCACAAGGACTGCAGGCCTTACTGCATCCCATCTTCGCACACAGCGATTCTGACTGTACGGCATACCTTTCCACAAGCAACAGCCGCTACTAGCGTCACCATCTAGCAATACGTGCCGCTCCCCTCCCGCCCACTGCTGGTAACTTCGTCAGCGGTGACGGGAGAGGGCAGTTTCTACCCAATTGCTCCTTACAAAGGCTTGCAAATGTCAAAGACCACATCACGCATCGCATGAAAAACTAACAAGGACTGCAGGCTCTACTGCAACACTTCTCACAGAGCGACACAGGCTGCAGGGCATACTTTTCTACAAGCAACAGCCGCTGCTAGCGTCACCATCTAGCAATTCGTGTCGCTCCTCTCACACCACTACTCGTAACTTCGCCAGCGGCGGCGGCCGGGAGCAGTTTCTGCCCAATTTCTCCTTACAAAGGGTTGCAAATGGCAAAGCCCGCTTCACGCATCGCTTGAAAACCCACAAGCATTGCAGGCCCTGCTGCAACCCTACTTCGCACACAGCGACTCTGGCTGCACGGCATACCTCTCCACATGCAACAGCCGCTGCTAGCGTCACCATCGAGCAATTCGTGCCGCTCCTCTCACGCCCACTGCTCGTACCTTCGCCAGCGGTGGCGGCTGAGTGCAGTTTTTACTCAATTGCTCCTTACAAAGGGTTGGAAATGGCAAAGCCGGCTTCACTCATCGCTTGAAAACCCACAAGGACTGCAGGCGCTGCTGCAATCCTCCTTCGCACACAGCGACTCTGGCTGCACGGAATACCTATTTACACGCACCAGCCGCTGCAAGCGTCACTATCTAGCAATTCGTGCCGCTCCTCTCACGCCCACTGCTCTTAACTTCACCAGCCGTGGCGGCAGAGCGCAGTTTGTCTCCAATTTTTCCTTACAAAGGGTTGCAAATCGCAAAGCCCGCTACCCGATGCACTTGAAAAACTCACAAGGACTGCTGGCCCTGCTGCAACCCTTCTTCGCACACAGCGACTCTGGCTGCACGGCATACCTTTCTACAAGCAACAGCCGCTGCTAGCGTCACCATCTAGCAATTCATGCCGCTCCTCTCACGCCCACTGCTCGTAACTTCACCAGCGGTGGCGGCGGAGAGCAGTTTCAACCCAACTGCTCATTACAAAGGGTAGCAAATTGCAAAGCCCGCTTCAGGCATCGCTTGTAAAACTCACAAGGACGGCAGGCCCTACTGCATCTCCTCTTCGCACACAGCGACTATGGCTGCACGGCATACCTTTCTACAAGCAACAGCCGCTGCTAGCGTCACTATCAAGAAATTCGTGCCGCTCCCCTCACGCCCACTGCTCGTAACTTCGCCAGCCGAGGCGGCAGAGAGAAGTTTTTACCCAATTGCTCCTTACAAAGGGTTGCAAATTGCAAAGCCCGCTTCACGCATTGCTTGAAAAACTCACAACTCACAAGCACTGCAGGCCCTACTGCATCCCCACTTCGCACACAGCGACTGTGGCTGCTCGGCGGACCTTTCCACAAGCAACAGCCGCTGCTAGCGTCCCCGTCTAACCATCTAGCAATTCGTGCCGCCTCACTCACGCCAACTGCTCCTAACTCCGCCAGCCGTGGCGGCAGAGAGCAGTTTCTACCCAATTGCTCCTTATAAAGGGTAGCAAATTGCAAAGCCCGCTTCACGCATCGTTTGTAAAACTCACAAGGACTGCAGGCCTTACTGCATCCCCTCTTCGCACACAGCGATTCTGACTGCACTGCATACCTTTCCACAAGCAACAGCCGCTGCTAGCGTCACCATCTAGCAATTCGTGCCGCTCCTCTCACGCCCACTGCTCGCAACTTCACCAGCCTTGGCGGCAGAGAGCATTTTATACCCAATGTCTCCTTACAAAGGGTAGCAAATTGCAAAGCCCGCTTCACGCATCGCTAGAAAAACTCACAAGGACTGCAGGCCCTACTGCAACCGTTCTTCGCACACAGTGACTCGGGCTGCACGGCATACCTTTCTACATGCAACCGGCGCTGCTAGCGTCACCATCTAGCAATTCGTGACACTCCTCTCGCGCCCACTGCTCGTAACTTCGCCAGCTGTACATACAACAAATTACAGAAGTAATAGGAGTTCAGACCTGTGAAATACAAGGTGAAGAGAAATCACGCTCTGCTCCGTGTGCATCCCCGCTGCCAAATGGTTCCCGCGATGCTCGTGGCGTCCTTTTAAGCCAGGCAAAGTGGGCGTGATCCCTCGGTGATCCACAAAGACTAGTCAATTCACCGGCGCATCAGGACGACTCCGCTTTATATTGATGTAGCTGTATCGCAGGCACCTGGTCAGTGGTCGAACGTTTCGCCTGTGAAATGCAAGGTGAAGAGAAATCACGCTCTGCTCCGTGCGCTGCCCCGCTGCCAAATGGTTCCCACGATGCTCGTGGCGTCCTTTTAGGCCAGGCAAAGTGGGCGTGACCCCTCGGTGTTCCACAAAGACCAGTCAATTCACCGGCGCATCAGGACGACGCCGCTTTATCTAGATGTAGCTGTATCGCAGGCACCTGGTCAGTGGTCGAACGTATCGCCTGTGAAATGCAAGGTGAAGAGAAATCACGCTCTGCTCCGTGCGCTGCCCCGCTGCCAAGAGCGACGCACAGAGCGACTCTGGCAGCACGGCAGACCTTTCCACAAGCAAAAGCCGCTGCTATCGTCACCATCTAGCAATTCGTGCCGCTCCCCTCACGCCCACTGCTCCTAACTTCGCCAGCGGGGGCGGCAGAGAGTAGTTTCTACCCAGTTGCTCCTTACAAAGGGTTTGCAAATGGCAAAGCCCACTTCACGCATCGCTTGAAAAATCACAAGGACTGCAGGCCCTTCTGCAAACCTTCTTATCACACAGCAACTCTGGCTGAACGGCATAACTTTCCACAAGCAACAGCCGCTGCTAGCGTCACCATCTAGCAATTTGTGCCTCTCCTCTCACGCCCACTGCTCGTAACTTCGCCAGCCGGGGCGGCAGAGAGAAGGATTTACCCAACTGCTCCTTGCAAAGGGTTGCAAATTGCAAAGCCCACTTCACGCATCGCTTGAAAATCTCACAAGGAGGGCAGGCCCTACTGCATTCCTCCTTCGCACACAGCGACTTCGGCTGCACGGCAGACCTTTCCACAAGAAACAGCCGCTGCTATCGTCCCAATCTAGAAATTCGTGCCGCCCCTCTCACGCCCACTTCTAACTTCGCCAGCCGTGGCGGCGGAGAGGAGTTTGTCGCCAATTGCTCCTTACAAAGGGTTGCAAATGGCAAATCCCGCTTCACGCATCGCTTGAAAATCCACAACGACTGCAGGCCCTGCTGCAACCCTTCTTCGCACACAGCGACTCTGGCTGCAGGGCATACCTTTCCACAAGTAAGAGCCGCTGCTAGCGTCACCATCTAGCAATTCGTGCCGCTCCCCTCACTCCCCCTGCTCGTAACTTCGTCAGCGGTGGCGGCAGAGAGAAGTTGTTACCCAGTTGCTCCTTACAAAGGGTTGCAAATTGCAGAAGTCCGCTTCACGCATCGCTTGAAAAACTCACAAGCACTGCAGGCCCTACTGCAACACTTCTTCGCATAGAGCGAGTCTGGCTGCATGGCATAACTTTCCACAAGCAACAGCCGCTGATAGCGTCACCATCTAACCATCAAGCAATTCGTGCCGCTCCTCTCACGCCCACTGCTCCTAACGTAGCCAGCCTTGGCGGCAGAGAGCAGTTTCTACCCAATTCCTCCTTACAAAGGGCTGCAAATTGCAAAGCCCGCTTCACGCATCGCTTGAAAAACTCACAAGGACTGCAGGCCTTACTAGATCCATTCTTCGCCCACAGCGACTCTGGCTGCACGGCATACCTTTTTACAAGCAACAGCCGCTGGTAGCGTCACCATCTAGCGATTCGTGCCGCTTCTCTCACGCCCACTGCTCGTAACTTCGCCAGCGGTAGCGGCAGAGAGCGGTTTCATCCCAACTGTTCATTAAAGGGTAGCAAATTGCAAAGCCCGCTTCTCGCATCGCTTGTAAAACTCACAAGCACTGCAGGCCCTACTGCAACACTTCTTCGTATAGAGCGAGTCTGGCTGCACGGCATACCTTTCCACAAGCAACAGCCGCTGCTAGCCCGACCATTTACCAATTCGTGCCGCTCCTCTCACGCCCACTGCTCGTCACTTCATGCTAACATTCACAGCGCAAGACGAACACGGACACGAGGGGAGACACCACAAAGCGCCGCTGAGAGTGACAGAGCCCTGAGAAAAAATGAACTTGCTTAAAGTCAGTTGCTGGGCGAGTTGGTACTTCATGCTAACATTCACAGCGCAAGGCGCTTTGTGGTGTCGCCCCTCGTGTCCGTGTTCGTCTTTAGCTGTGAATGTTAGCATGAAGTACCAACTCGCCCAGCAACTGATTTTAAGCTCGTAACTTCGCCAGCGGTGGTGGCAGAGAGCAGTTTCTACCCAATTGCTCCTTACAAAGGGTAGCAAATTGCAAAGCCCGTTTCACGTATGGCTTGAAAAACTCACAAGGACTGCTGGCCCTGCTGCAACCGTTCTTCGCACACAGCAACTCTGGCTGCACGGCATACCTTTCCACATGCAACAGCCGCTGCTAGCGTCACCATCTAGCAATTCGTGGCGCTCTTCTCACGCCCACTGCTCGTAACTTCGCCAGCCGTGGCGGCAGAGAGCAGTTTCTACCCAACTGCTCCTTACAAATGGTTTGCAAATGGCAAAGCCCGCTTCACGGATCGCTTGAAAACCCACAAGGACTGCAGGCCCTGCTGCAACCCTTCTTCGCACACAGCGAATTTGGTTGCACGGCATATCTTTACACAAGCAACAGCCGCTGCTAGCATCCCCATCTAGCAATTCTTGCCGCTCCTCTCACGCCCACTGCTCGTACCTTCGCCAGCGGTGGCGGCTGAGTGCAGTTTTTACTCAATTGCTCCTTACAAAGGGTTGGAAATGGCAAAGCCCGCTTCACGCATCGCTTGAAAACCCACAAGGATTGCAGACCCTGCTGCAATCCTTCGCACACAGCGACTCTGGCTGCACGGAATACCTCTCCACAAGCAACAGCCGCTGCTAGCGTCACCATCTAGCAATTCGTGCCACTCCTCTCACGCCCACTGCTCGTAACATCGCCAGCCGTGGCGGCAGAGAGCAGTTTCTACCCAATTCCTCCTTACAAAGGGTTGCAAATTGCAAAGCCCGCTTCACGAATCGCTTGAAAACCCAGAAGGACTGCAGGTCCTGCTGCAAAACTTCTTCGCTAACAGCGACTCTGGCTGCACGGCATAACTTTCCACAAGCAACAGCCGCTGCTAGCGTCCATATCTAGCAATTCGTGCCGCTCCTCTCAGCCCACTTCTAACTTCGACAGCCGTGGCGGCAGATCGCAGTTTGTCGCCAATTGCTCCTTACAAAAGGTTGCAAATGGCAAAGCCCGCTTCACGCATCTCTTGAAAACCCAGGACTGCAGGCCCTGCTGCAACCCTTCTTCGCACACAGCGACTCTGGCTGCACGGCATACCTTTCCACAAGTAACAACCCGCTGCTATCGTCAACATCTAGATATTCGTGCCGCTCCGCTCACGCCCACTGCTCGTAACTTCGCCAGCTGTTGCGGCAGGGAGCGGTTTATAAAAATTGCTCCTTACAAAGGGTTTCAAATTGCAAAGCCCGCTTCACACGTCCCTTGCAAAACCCACAAGGACTGCAGGCCCTGCTGCAAACCTTCTTCGCACACAGCGACTCTGGCTGCACGGCATAACTTTCCACAAGCTGCAGCCGCTGCTAGCGTCACCATCTAGCAATTCGTGCCACTACCCTCACGCCCACTGCTCGTAACTTCGCCAGCGGTGGCGGCAGAGAGCAGTTTCTACCCAATTGCTCATTAAAAAGGGTAGCAAATTTCAAAGCCCGCTTCACGCATCGCTTGTAAAACTCACAAGTACTGCAGGCCCTACTGCATCCCCTCTTCACACACAGCGACTTTGGCTGCACGGCAGACCTTTCTACAAGCAGCAGCCGCTGCTAGCGTCCGCATCTAACCATCTAGCAATTCGTGCCGCTCCTCTCACGCCCACTGCTCCTAACTTCGCCAGCCGTGGCGGCAGAGAGCAGTTTCTTACCAATTGCTCCTTACAAATGGCTGCAAATTGCAAAGCCCGCTTCACGCATCGCTTGAAAAACTCACAAGGAATGCAGGCCCTGCTGCAACCCTTCTACGCACAGAGCAACTCTGGCAGCATGGCAGACCTTTCCACAAGCAACAGCCGCTGCTATCGTCACCATCTAGCAATTCGTGCCGCTCGCCTCACGCCCACTGCTCCTAACTTCGCCAGCGGAGGGGGCAGAGAGCAGTTTCTCCCCAATTGCTCCTTACAAAGGGTTGCAATTTGCAAAGGCCGCTTCACGCATCGCTTAAAAGCCCACAAGGACTGCAGGTCCTGCGGCAACCCTTCTTCGCACACAGAGGCTCTGGCTGCATGGCTTTACTTTCCACAAGCAACCGCCGCTGCTAGCTTAAGCATCTGGCAATTCGTGCCGCTCCTCTCGCGCCCACTGCTCGTAACTTCGCAAGCGGTGGCGAAAGAGAGCAGTTTCTACCCAGTTGCTCCTTAAAAAGTGTTTGCAAATGGCAAAGCCCGCTTCACGCATCGCTTGAAAAATCACAAGGACTGCAGGACCTTCTGCAAACCTTCTTATCACACAGCAACTCTGGCTGCAAGGCAGACCTTTCCACTAGCAACAGCCGCTGCTAGAGTCCGCATCTAACCATCTAGCAATTCGTGCCGCTCCCCTCACGCCCACTGCTCGTAACTTCGCCAGCCGTGGCGGCAGAGAGAAGGATTTACCCAACTGCTCCTTGCAAAGGTTTGCAAATTGCAAAGCCCACTTCACGCATCGCTTGAAAATCCCACAAGGACCGCAGGCCCTACTGCATCCCTTCTTCGCACACAGCGACTCTGGCTGCACGGCATACCTTTCCACAAGCAACAGCCGCTGCTAGCGTCACCATCTAGCAATTCGTGCCGCTGCTCTCACGCCCACTCCTCCTAACTTCACCAGCGGTGGAGGCAGAGTGCAGTTTTTCTCCAATTGCTCCTTACAAAACGTTGTAAATGGCAAAGCCCGCCTCACGCATCGCCTGAAAATCCACAACGACTGCAGGCCCTGCTGCAACCCTTCTTCGCACACAGTGACTCTGGCTGCACGGGATACCTTTCCACAAGTAACAACCCGCTGCTATCGTCGCCATCTAGATATTCGTGCCGCTCCGCTCACGCCTACTGCTCGTAATGTCCCCAGCTGTGGCGGCAGAGAGCAGTTTCTTACCAATTGCTCCTTACAAATGGTTGCGAATTGCAAAGCCCATTTCACGCATTGCTTGAAAAACTCGCAAGCACTGCAGGCCCTACTGCAACCCTTCTTCGCACACAACGCCTCTGGCTGCACGGCATACCTTTCCACAAGCAACAGCCGCTGCTAGCGTCACCATCTAGCAATTCGTGCCGCTGCTCTCATGCCCACTCCTCCTAACTTCACCAGCGGTGAAGGCAGAGAGCATTTTCTACCCAAATGCTCCTTACAAAGGGTTTCAAATTGGAAAGCCCGCTTCACGCATTGCTTGAAAAACTCGCAAGCACTGCAGGCCCTACTGCAGCCCTTCTTCGCACACAACGACTCTGGCTGCACGGCATACCTTTCAACAAGCAACAACCGCTGCTAGCGTCACCATCTACCAATTCGTGCCGCTGCTCTCACGCCCACTCCTCCTAACTTCACCAGCGGTGGAGGCAGAGAGCAGTTTCTACTCAATTGCTACTTACAAAGGGTTTGCAAATGGCAAAGCCCTCTTCACGCATCGCTTGAAAACCCACAAAGACTGCAGGCACTGCTGCAACCCTTCTTCGCACGCAGCAATTCTGGCTGCACGGCATACCTTTCCACAAGAAACAGCCGCTGCTAGCGTCCCCATATACCCATGTAGCAATTCGTGCCGCTCCTCTCACGCCCACTGCTCCTAACTTAGCCAGCCGTGGCGGCACAGAGCAGTTTCTACCCAATTGCTACTTACAAAGGGTTGCAAATGGCAAAGCCCGCTTCACGCATCGCTCGAAAACCCACAAGGACTGCAGGCACTGCTGCAACCGTTCTTCGCATACAGCGACTCTGGCTGCACGGCATACCTTTCCACATGCAACAGCCGCTGCTAGCGTCACCATCTAGCAATTCGTGCCGCTCCTCTCGCGCCCACTGCTCTTAACTTCACCAGCCGTGGCGGCAGAGAGCAGTTTGTCTCCAATTTTTCCTTACAAAGGGTTGCAAATTGCAAAGCCCGCTACCCGATGCACTTGAAAAACTCACAAGGACTGCTGGCCCTGCTGCAACCCTTCTTCGCACACAGCGACTCTGGCTGGACGGCATACCTTTCTACAAGCAACAGCCGCTGCTAGCGTCACCATCTAGCAATTCGTGCCCCTCCTCTCACGCCCACTGCTCGTAACATCGCCAGCCGTTGCGGCAGAGAGCAGTTTCTACCCAATTCCTCTTTACAAAGGGTTGCAAATTGCAAAGCCCGCTTCACGCATCGCTTGAAAACCCACAAGGACTGCAGGGACTGCTGCGACCGTTCTTCGCACACAGCGACTCTGGCTGCACGGCATACCTTTCCATGAGCAACAGCCGCTGCTAGCGTCACCATCTAGCAATTCGTGCCGCTCCTCTCACGCCCACTGCTCCTAAATTCGCCAGCCGTGGCGGCAGAGAGCAGTTGCTCCCCAATTGCTCCTTACAAAAAGTAGCAAATTGGAAAGCCTACTTCACGCATCGCTTGGAAAACCCACAAGGACTGCAGGCACTGCTGCGACCGTTCTTCGCACACAGCGACTCTGGCTGCACGGCATACCTTTCCACGAGCAACAGCCGCTGCTAGCGTCACCATCTAGCAATTTGTGCCGCTCCTCTCACGCCCACTCCTCCTAACTTCACCAGCGGTGGAGGCAGAGTGCAGTTTTTCTCCAATTGCTCCTTACAAAACGTTGTAAATGGCAAAGCCCGCCTCACGCATCGCCTGAAAATCCACAACGACTGCAGGCCCTGCTGCAACCCTTCTTCGCACACAGTGACTCTGGCTGCACGGGATACCTTTCCACAAGTAACAACCCGCTGCTATCGTCGCCATCTAGATATTCGTGCCGCTCCGCTCACGCCTACTGCTCGTAATGTCCCCAGCTGTGGCGGCAGAGAGCAGTTTCTTACCAATTGCTCCTTACAAATGGTTGCGAATTGCAAAGCCCATTTCACGCATTGCTTGAAAAACTCGCAAGCACTGCAGGCCCTACTGCAACCCTTCTTCGCACACAACGCCTCTGGCTGCACGGCATACCTTTCCACAAGCAACAGCCGCTGCTAGCGTCACCATCTAGCAATTCGTGCCGCTGCTCTCATGCCCACTCCTCCTAACTTCACCAGCGGTGAAGGCAGAGAGCATTTTCTACCCAAATGCTCCTTACAAAGGGTTTCAAATTGGAAAGCCCGCTTCACGCATTGCTTGAAAAACTCGCAAGCACTGCAGGCCCTACTGCAGCCCTTCTTCGCACACAACGACTCTGGCTGCACGGCATACCTTTCAACAAGCAACAACCGCTGCTAGCGTCACCATCTACCAATTCGTGCCGCTGCTCTCACGCCCACTCCTCCTAACTTCACCAGCGGTGGAGGCAGAGAGCAGTTTCTACTCAATTGCTACTTACAAAGGGTTTGCAAATGGCAAAGCCCTCTTCACGCATCGCTTGAAAACCCACAAAGACTGCAGGCACTGCTGCAACCCTTCTTCGCACGCAGCAATTCTGGCTGCACGGCATACCTTTCCACAAGAAACAGCCGCTGCTAGCGTCCCCATATACCCATGTAGCAATTCGTGCCGCTCCTCTCACGCCCACTGCTCCTAACTTAGCCAGCCGTGGCGGCACAGAGCAGTTTCTACCCAATTGCTACTTACAAAGGGTTGCAAATGGCAAAGCCCGCTTCACGCATCGCTCGAAAACCCACAAGGACTGCAGGCACTGCTGCAACCGTTCTTCGCATACAGCGACTCTGGCTGCACGGCATACCTTTCCACATGCAACAGCCGCTGCTAGCGTCACCATCTAGCAATTCGTGCCGCTCCTCTCGCGCCCACTGCTCTTAACTTCACCAGCCGTGGCGGCAGAGAGCAGTTTGTCTCCAATTTTTCCTTACAAAGGGTTGCAAATTGCAAAGCCCGCTACCCGATGCACTTGAAAAACTCACAAGGACTGCTGGCCCTGCTGCAACCCTTCTTCGCACACAGCGACTCTGGCTGGACGGCATACCTTTCTACAAGCAACAGCCGCTGCTAGCGTCACCATCTAGCAATTCGTGCCCCTCCTCTCACGCCCACTGCTCGTAACATCGCCAGCCGTTGCGGCAGAGAGCAGTTTCTACCCAATTCCTCTTTACAAAGGGTTGCAAATTGCAAAGCCCGCTTCACGCATCGCTTGAAAACCCACAAGGACTGCAGGGACTGCTGCGACCGTTCTTCGCACACAGCGACTCTGGCTGCACGGCATACCTTTCCATGAGCAACAGCCGCTGCTAGCGTCACCATCTAGCAATTCGTGCCGCTCCTCTCACGCCCACTGCTCCTAAATTCGCCAGCCGTGGCGGCAGAGAGCAGTTGCTCCCCAATTGCTCCTTACAAAAAGTAGCAAATTGGAAAGCCTACTTCACGCATCGCTTGGAAAACCCACAAGGACTGCAGGCACTGCTGCGACCGTTCTTCGCACACAGCGACTCTGGCTGCACGGCATTCCTTTCCACGAGCAACAGCCGCTGCTAGCGTCACCATCTAGCAATTTGTGCCGCTCCTCTCACGCCCACTGCTCCTAACTTCGCCAGCCGTGGCGGCAGAGAGCAGTTTCTCCCCAATTGCTCCTTACATAGAGTAGCAAAGTGGAAAGCCTACTTCACGCATCGCTTGAAGAACTCACAAGGACTGCAGCCCCTACTGCTAAACATCTTCGCACACAGCGACTCTGGCTGCACGGCATACCTTTAAACAAGCAACAGCCGCTGCTAGCGTCAACATCTAGCAATTTGTGCCGCTCCTCTCACGCCCACTGCTCTTAACTTCGCCAGCGGTGGCGACAGAGAGTAGTTTCTACCCAGTTGCTCCTTACAAAGGGTTTGCAAATGGCAAAGCCCGCTTCACGCATCGCTTGAAAAATCACAAGGACTGCAGGCCCTTCTGCAAACCTTCTTATCACACAGCAACTCTGGCTTAACGGCATAACTTTCCACAAGCAACAGCCGCTGCTAGCGTCACCATCTAGCAATTTGTGCCGCTCTTCTAACGCCCACTTCTAACTTCGCCAGCCGTGGCGGCAGAGAGCAGTTGTCTCCAATTGTTCCTTACAAAGGGTTGCAAATTGCAAAGCCCGCTTCACGGATCGCTTGAAAACCTCACAAGGACTGCAGGCCCTACTGCATCCCTTCTTCACACAGCGACTTCGGCTGCACGGCAGACCTTTCCACAAGAAACAGCCGCTGCTATCGTCCCAATCTAGAAATTCGTGCCGCTTCACTCACGCCCACTGCTCGTAACTTCGCCAGCGGAGGCGGCAGAGAGCAGTTTCTACCCAATTGCTCCTTACAAAGGGTAGCAAATTGCAAAGCCCGCTTCACGCATGGCTTGAAAAACTCACAAGGACTGTTGGCCCTGCTGCAACCCTTCTTCGCACACAGGAATTCTGGCTGCACGGCATACCTTTCCACAAGAAACAGCCGCTGCTAGCGCCCCCTGTACCCATGTAGCAATTCGTGCCGCTCCTCTCACGCCCACTGCTCCTAACATAGCCAGCCGTGGCGGCAGAGAGCAGTTTCTACCCAATTCCTCCTTACAAAGGGTTGCAAATTGCAAAGCCCGCTTCACGCATCGCTTGAAAAACTCACAAGGACTGCAGGCCCTACTGCATCTCTTGTTCGCCCACATTGACTCTGGCTGCACGGCATACCTTTTTACAAGCAACAGCCGCTGGTAGCGTCACCATCTAGCAATTCGTGCTGCTTCTCTCACGCCCACTGCTCGTAACTTCGCCAGCGGTAGCGGCAGAGAGCGGTTTCATCCCAACTGTTCATTAAAAAGGGTAGCAAATTGCAAAGCCCGCTTCACGCATCGTTTGTAAATCTCACAAGGACTGCAGGCCTTACTGCATCCCCTTTTCGCACACAGCGATTCTGACTGTACGGCATACCTTTCCACAAGCAACAGCCGCTGCTAGCGTCACCATCAAGCAATTCGTGCCACTCCCCTCCCGCCCACTGCTGGTAACTTCGTCAGTGGTGACGGGAGAGGGAGTTTCTACCCAATTGCTCCTTACAAAGGGTTGCAAATGTCAAAGACCGCATCACGCATCGCATGAAAAACTCACAAGGACTGCAGGCTCTACTGCAACACTTCTCACAGAGCGACACTGGCTGCACGGCATACTTTTCTACAAGCAACAGCCGCTGCTAGCGTCACCATCTAGCAATTCGTGCCGCTCCTCTCACACCACTACTCGTAACTTCGCCAGCGGCGGCGGCCGGGAGCAGTTTCTACCCAATTTCTCCTTACAAAGGGTTGCAAATGGCAAAGCCCGTTTCTCGCATCGCTTGAAAACCCACAAGCATTGCAGGCCCTGCTGAAACCCTACTTCATACACAGCGACTCTGGCTGCACGGAATACCTTTCCACAAGCAAAAGCCGCTGCTAGCGTCTCCATCTAGAAATTTGTGCCGCTCCACTCACGCCCACTGCTCGTAACTTCGCCAGCTGTGGCGGCAGAAAGCAGTTTCTACCCAATTGCTCCTTACAAAGGGTTGCAAATTGCAAAGCCCGCTTCACGCATCGCTTCAAAGCCCACAAGGAGTGAAGGCACTGCTGCAACCCTTCTTCGCACACAGCGACTCTGGCTGCACGGCATACCTCTCCGTATGCAACAGCCGCTGCTAGCGTCACCATCGAGCAATTCGTGCCGCTCCTCTCACGCCCACTGCTCCAAACTTCACCAGCGGTGGCGGCAGAGAGCAGTTTCTACCCAACTGCTCGCTACAAAGGGTTGCAAATGGCAAAGCCGGCTTCACTCATCGCTTGAAAACCCACAAGGACTGCAGGCGCTGCTGCAATCCTCCTTCGCACACAGCGACTCTAGCTGCACGGCATACCTATTTACACGCACCAGCCGCTGCAAGCGTCACTATCTAGCAATTCGTGCCGCTCCTCTCACGCCCACTGCTCTCAACTTCACCAGCCGTGGCGGCAGAGCGCAGTTTGTCTCCAATTTTTCCTTACAAAGGGTTGCAAATCGCAAAGCCCGCTACCCGATGCACTTGAAAAACTCACAAGGACTGCTGGCCCTGCTGCAACCCTTCTTCGCACACAGCGACTCTGGCTGCACGGCATACCTTTCTACAAGCAACAGCCGCTGCTAGCGTCACCGTCTAGCAATTCATGCCGCTCCTCTCACGTCCACTGCTCGTAACTTCACCAGCGGTGGCGGCGGAGAGCAGTTTCAACCCAACTGCTCATTACAAAGGGTAGCAAATTGCAAAGCCCGCTTCAGGCATCGCTTGTAAAACTCACAAGGACGGCAGGCCCTACTGCATCTCCTCTTCGCACACAGCGACTATGGCTGCACGGCATACCTTTCTACAAGCAACAGCCGCTGCTAGCGTCACTATCAAGAAATTCGTGCCGCTCCCCTCACGCCCACTGCTCGTAACTTCGCCAGCCGAGGCGGCAGAGAGAAGTTTTTACGCAATTGCTCCTTACAGAGGGTTGCAAATTGCAAAGCCCGCTTCACGCATCGCTTGAAAACCCACAAGGACTGCAGGCCCTGCTGCAACCCTTCTTCGCCCACAGCGACTCTGGCTGCACAGCATACCTTTCCACAAGGAAGACCTGTTGCTAGCGTCATATTTTAGCAATTCGTGCCGCTCCTCTCACGCCCACTGCTCGTAACTTCGCCAGCGGTGGGGACAGAGAGCAGTTTCTACCCAATTGCTCCTTACAAATGGTTGCAAATGGCAAAGCCCACTTCACGCATCGCTTGAAAACGCACAAGGACTGCAGGCGCTGCTGCAATCCTCCCTCGCGCACAGCGACTCTGGCTGCACGGCATACCTTTTTACAAGCAACAGCCGCTGCTAGCGTCATTATCTAGCAATTCGTGCCGCTCCTCTCACGCCAACTGCACGTAACTTCACTGGCGGTGGCGGCAGAGAGCAGTTCCTACCCAAGAGCTCCTTACAAAGGGTTGCAAATGGCAAAGCCCGCTTCAAGCATCGCTTGAAAACCCACAAGGACTGCAGGCCCTGCTCAACCCATCTTCGCACACAGCGACTCTGGCTGCACGGCATACCTTTCCACAAGCAACAGCCGCTTCTAGCATCACCATCTAGCAATTCGTGCCGCTCCTCTCACGCCCACTGCTCGTACCTTCGCCAGCGGTGGCAGGAGAGGGCAGTTTCTACCCAATTGCTCCTTGCAAAGGGTTGCAAATGTCAAAGACCGCTTCACGCATCGCTTGAAAAACTCACAAGGACTGCAGGCTCTACTGCAACACTTCTCACAGAGCGACATTGGCTGCACGGCATACTTTTCTACAAGCAACAGCCGCTGCTAGCGTCACCATCTAGCAATTCTTGCCGCTCCTCTCACACCACTACTCGTAACTTCGCCAGCGGCGGCGGCAGGGAGCAGTTTCTACCCAACTGCTCATTACAAAGGGTTGCAAATGGCAAAGCCGGCTTCACTCATCGCTTGAAAACCCACAAGGACTGCAGGCGCTGCTGCAATCCTCCTTCGCACACGGCGACTCTTGCTGCACGGCATACCTATTTACACGCATGAGCCGCTGCAAGCGTCAGTATCTAACAATTCGTGCCACTCCTCTCACGGCAACTGCTCGTAACTTCACTGGCGGTGGCGGCAGAGAGCAGTTCCTACCAAGTGCTCCTTACAAAGGGTTGCAAATGGCAAAGCCCGCTTCACGCATCGCTTAAAAACCCACAAGGACTGCAGGCCCTGCTCAACCCTTCTTCGCACACAGCGACTCTGGCTGCACGGCATACCTTTCCACAAGCAACAGCCGCTTCTAGCGTCACCATCTAGCAATTCGTGCCGCTCCTCTCACGCCCACTGCTCGTAACTTCGCCAGCGGTGGCGGCAGAGAGCAGTTTCTACCCAATCCGCCTTTTTCTCGACGCGACTGCGCATGCGCCCATCCCCTGGCGGCGGTGTCGCGAAACATATTGGAAGTGTCGCGCGCTCCACTCGAGACCGGCCGTGGAAGTGTAAACAAACCGGATTCCTATGCGGGGTGCATTGGTGCAGCCGTCGGGCTTTCAAGGCGGCGCATTTGGCGATGCTTACAGCATGTGTTGAATACGGCTGCAATGTCCAATATGTAAAGGGAAGCAAACCCAGATTTTTTCGCCTTCAGAACGCTTCCCGGGACAGCCTGCGACGCGAAGCGTGGATATAAGCAATTCGCCGGCTCGACAATCGCGCCCGCCCTTGGACATCGTCAAGGCCGTCAAGACTGTGCGGGAATCATTTTGTGACAGGTACGGACGAGGTACTGCGGTTAAATGCGTGTGAAGTCTATCACGAAATGCTTTATTCATGGGCAGGAAGGCCTCGAATGTCAGAGCGGCACCCAGACTTTGTTCTGACGCTTTTTGCTTTCTCAAGCAAGAAGGCCAAATGGACAAGTGCTGTGAGCCGCTTTCAATGCGTGAAGGAGCGGACAACGAAAAAGAAGCTACGAGTGCATTCACGCATGTTTCTAAAATTTTGTCATAATCTCCTATGTAAATTTCCATGTTTATGACACTACACACTGGCCAATCTCCCCGTCTGGGTATGTGCATGTATTAAGAGGCAGAAGAAGAAGATGCGTCATGCGTGTTTTCAAATCATACCCACGATGAAGAGGTCTGGGCGGTATCGCCGGAATGGACCTAGGTGCGCCTCTCGCGCCCGTCTTTACGGACGCGCATGCTTGCTTAACCTACGCAGCGGTGTGCTGTGGGAAAATACAGTGAAATGCGAGCAGAGCTGCTTTGTTGCGAGTACGCTTGTGCTTTTATAGCTCGTGTAGCTATTCGGCAGCGCTTGAGCACAACGATTGCTTGAGAAAACTGTTGTCCCCAGTCGTTTTCTGTACTACGGCGTGCACGATGTAGTATCCACCTTTCATCAATGGCAGGCATACACAGCGGAAAACGGCAACATCACTTATCGGGGATATTTCATTGAACATCATGTTGCGAATGTAGCCTTCATCTCTGAAGCGGCGGCCCATGCTCAGCTGGTGTTCCCATCGCATGCCGTATGATCGGAGGTACTGAAGAATTTGCTCTTCGGTGGGCACTGCAGCCTGCCTCGGTCATCGCACCCAGCCATCAGTCAATCCTAGAAATCCTCGAGGTACCAGGTGCTGCCCAAGACACGCCATCGACGACAAATTCCAACAAAACGTGCTCCGCAGCGGCACTCAGTCCGGCCGGGTTGGGCGCACAGTACACTACCAGTGAGCTTCCAGCGTTGTACGCGAGGTGGCAGCACAGGAAATGAAAAAGGCGGATTGGTCCTTACAAAAGGTAGCAAATTGCAAAGCCCGCTTCACGCATCGCTTGAAGAACTCACAAGGACTGCTGGCCCTGCTGCAACCCTTCTTCGCACAAAGCGACTCTGGCTGCACGGCATACTTTTCCACTAGCAACAGCCGGTGCTAGCTTCACCATCCAGCAATTCGTGCCGCTCCTCTCACGCCCACTGCTCGTAGCTTCGCCAGCCGTGGCGGCAGAGAGAAGTTTTTACCCAATTGCTCCTGACAAAGGGTTGCAAGTTGCAAAGCCCGCTTCACGCATCGCTTGAAAATCTCACAAGGACTGCAGGCCCTACTGCATCCCTTCTTCGCACACAGCGACTTTGGCTGCACGGCAGACCTTTCCACAAGCAACAGCCGCTGCTAGCGTCCCCATCTAGCAATTCGTGCCGCTCCCCTCACGCCCACATCTAACTTCGACAGCCGTGGCGTCAGGGAGCAGTTTGTCGAAAAATGCTCCTTCCAAAGGGTTGCAAATGGCAACGCCCGCTTCACGCATCGCTTGAAAACCCAGAAGGACAGCAGGTCCTGCTGCAAACCTTCGCACACAGCGACTCTGGCTGCACGGCATACCTTTCCACAAGCAACAGCCGCTGCTAGCATCACCATCTAGCAATTCATGAGCTCCTATCACGCCCACACCTCGTACCTTCGCCAGCGCTGGCGGCAGAGAACAGTTTCTACCCAATTCCTCTTTACAAAACATTGCAAATGGCAAAGCCCGCTTCACCCATCGCTTGAAAATCCACAACGACCGAGGCCCTGCTGCAACTCTTCTTCGCATACAGCGACTCTGGCTGCACGGCATACCTTTCCACAAGTAACAACCCGCTGTTAGCGTCACCATCAAGATATTCGTGCCGCTCCGCTCACGCCCACTGCTCGTAACTTCGCCAGCTGTGGCGGCAGAGAGCAGTTTCTAACCAATTGCTCCTTACAAAGGGTTTCAAATTGCAAAGCCCGCTTCACACATCGCTTGCAAAACCTACAAGGACTGCAGGCCCTACTGCAACCCTTCTTCACACAGCGACTCTGGCTGCACGGCGTACCTTTCTACAAGCAACAGCCGCTGCTAGCGTCACCATCTAGCAATTCGTGCCGCTCCTCTCACGCCCTCTGCTCGTAACTTCGCCAGCAGTGGAGACAGAGAGCAGTTTCTGCCCAATTGCTCCTTACAAAGGGATTGCAAATGGCAAAGCCCGCTTCACGTATTGCTTGAAAACCCCCAAGGACTGCAGGCCGAGCTGCAAACCTTCTTCGCACACAGCAACTCTGGCTGCACGGCATACCTTTCCACAAGCAGCAGCCGCTGCTATCTTCAGCATCTAGCAATTCGTGCCGGTCCTCTCACGCCCACTGCTCGTAACTTCGCCAGCTGTGGGGGCAGAAAGCAGTTTATACCCAATTTCTCCTTACGAAGGGTTGCAAATTGCAAAGCCCGCTTCACGCATCGCTTGAAAACCCACAAGGACTGCAGGCAGTGCTGCAACCCTTCTTCGCACACAGCGACTCTGGCTCACGGCATACCTCTCCACATGCAACAGCCGCTGCTAGCGTCACCATCTAACAATTCGTGCCGCTCCTCTTACGCCCACTGCTCCTAACTTCGCCAGCGGTGGCGGCAGAGAGCAGTTGCTCCCCAATTGCTCCTTACAAAAAGTAGCAAATTGGAAAGCCCGCTTCACGCATCGCTTGAAAACCCACAAGGACTGCAGGCACTGCTGCGACCGTTCTTCGCACACAGCGACTTTGGCTGCACGGCATACCTTTCCACGAGCAACAGCCGCTGCTAGCGTCATCATCATCATCACCATCAGCCTTACTACACCCACTGCAGGGCAAAGGCCTCTCCCATGTCTCTCCAATTAACCCTATCCTTTGCCAGCTGCATCCACCCTTTGCCTGCAAACTTCTTAATCTCTTCCGCCCATCTAACCTTCTGCCGCCCCCTGCTACGCTTACTTTCTCTTGGAACCCACTCCGTTACCCTTAAAGACCAGCGGTTATCTTGCCTTCGCTCACATGCCCTGCCCAAGCCCATTTCTTTCTCTTGATTTCGACTAGGATGTCATTAACCCGTGTTTGTTCCCTCACCCACTCTGCCCGCTTCCGATCTCTTAACGTTACACCTATCATTTTTCTTTCCATGGCTCGCTGCGTTGTCCTTAACTTAAGCTGAACTCTTTTCGTTAGCCTCCACGTTTCTGCCCCGTAGGTGAGTACCGGTAAGATTATGCTGTTGTACACTTTCCTCTTGAGGGAAATTGGTAAACTGCCACTCATGATCTGCGAGAATTTGCCATATGCGCTCCACCCCATTCTTATCCTTCTAGTTATCTCCCTCTCATGATCCGGATCAGCTGTCACTACCTGCCCTAAGTAGACGCATTCCGGCACAATTTCTAGGCTCTCGCTGCCAATTGTGAACTGTTGTTCCCTTGCTAGACTGTTGAACATTACCTTGGTTTTCTGCATGTTAATTTTTAGACCCATCGATCTGCTCTGCCTGTCTAACTCGTTAATCATGATTTGCAGTTCACCTCCTGAGTGACTCAGCAAGGCAATGTCATCAGCAAATCTCAGATTATTTAGGTATTCTCCATTTATTCTTATTCCCAACTGTTCCCAATTCAGGCCTCGAAATACCTCCTGCAAACATGCGGTGAACAGCATTGGCGATATCGTGTCTCCTTGCCTGACGCCCTTCCTTATTGGAATTTTATTGCTGACTTTATGGAGGACTATAGTAGCTGTGCAGTTGCTATATATCTTCCAGTATTTTGACATAAGGCTCTTCTACCCCCTGATTACGCAATGCCTGTATGACTGCAGAGGTTTCCACTGAGTCGAATGCTTTCTCGTAATCAATGAAAGCTATATATAGATGTTGGTTATATTCTCCGCATTTCTCTATCACCTGATTGATGGTGTGAATATGATCTATTGTGGAATATCCTTTACGAAAGCCTGCCTGATCATTTGGTTGATTAAAGTCTAACGTTTCCCTGACTCTATTAGCGATTACCTTAGTAAATACTTTGTAGGCAACGGATAGTAAGCTGATCGGCCTGTAATTTTTCAAGTCCTTGGCGTCTCCCTTCTTATGAATTAAGATAATGTTTGCATTCTTCCAAGCTTCTGGTACAGTCGAGGTCATAAGGCATTGCGTATACAGGGTGGCTAGTTTTTCTAGCACGACGTCCCCTCCATCCTTCAACAGATCTGCTGTTACCTGATCCTCCCCAGCTGCTTTTCCCCTTTTCATTGCTTCTAAGGCTTTCTTTACTTCATCTTTCGTTACTGGCGGGATGACGCATTGCTGTGCACTGCTGTCTTTCTCATTGGCGCTCTGATTACATTGGCTACTGTACAGCTCTGTGTAGAACTCTTCGGCTAAGTTAACTATCTTATCCATATTGCTAATGACATTGCCCTGCTTGTCTCTTAATGCATACATCTGGTTTTTACCTATGCCTAGTTTCCTCTTCACTGTTTTTAGGCTACCTCCGTTCTTTATAGCATGCTCGATTCTCTCCATATTAAACTTCCTTATGTCGGCTACCTTGCGCTTATTTATTAACTTTGATAGCTCCGTTAGTTCTATTCTATCGGTAGTGTTAGATGCCTTCATGTTTTGGCGCTTCTTAATCAGATCTTTCGTCACCTGAGATAGCTTCCCGGTATCTTTTCGAACTGTCCTACCGCCTACTTCTACTGCGCACTCCGTAATTATTGATGTCAGGTTATCGTGCATTGAATGAACATCAAGATCATCTTCCTCAGTTAAAGCCGAGTATCTGTTTTGCAGCGCTATCCTAAACTCCTGTGCTTTCCCTCTTACGGCTAACTCTTTAATGGTCTTCTTCTTCGCTAGCTTCTTCCGTTCCCTCTTCAAGTCTAAGCTAATTCTAGACCTTACCATTCTATGGTCGCTGCAACGCACCCTTCCGAGGACGGCCACATCCTGAATGATGCCAGGTTTAGCGCATAGTATGAAGTCGATTTCATTTTTAATCTCACCATTGGGGCTCTTCCAGGTCCACTTCCTGTTTTCTCGTTTGCGGAAGAAGGTTTTCATGATCCGTAAATTATTTCTATCCGCGAATTCGACTAATAACTCTCCCCTGCTATTTCTAGAGCCTATCCCACAGTCACCTACCGCGTGGTCGTCAGCCTGCTTCTTGCCCACCTTCGCATTGAAGTCGCCCATCAGTACAGTGTACTGCGATTTTACTCTATTCATTGCTGATTCTACGTCCTCATAGAAGCTTTCAACGGTCTGGTCATCATGGCTGGATGTGAGTGCGTAGGCCTGCACCACTTTCAGCTTGTACCTCCTATTCAGCCTAATTGCTATTGCTGCTACCCTCTCGTTAATACTGTAGAGCTCCTCTACGTTGCCAGCTATATCCTTATTAATGAGGAAACCCACACCTAGTTCTCGTCTATCCTTTAGCCCGCGATAGCACAGTATGTGTCCGTCCTTTAGTACTGTATACGCCTCACCTGTCCTCCTAACTTCGCTAAGCCCTATCACATCCCATGTAATTCCCGTTGGTTCCTCGAACAGCACTGCTAGGCTAGCCTCACTAGCTAAAGTTCTAGCGTTAAACGTTGCCAGGTTCAGATTCCAATGGCGGCCTGTCCGGAGCCAGAGATTCTTAGCACCCTCCGCTGCGTCACAGGTCTGACCGCCGCCGTGGTCAGTTGCTCTGCAGCCGCTGGGGACTGAGGGCCGAGGGTTAATTGGTTTGATCATAGAAGGTTGTGGCCAAGTACTACACCAGGGTGGCCAAATCCTGCTCTGGTGAGAGAGTGCGTTGTCGGTGCTGGTCACCGAGATAAGGCCGCACTCCATGCCTGATTATGCAATTCCATCGACACGCGGATTTTTCTTTTTTTTTAAACCCGGTGGAGAATTGCGCGGCACCAGGATTTGAACCCCGGTCCTCTTGCACGCGAGGCGGATGTTCTACCTCTACGCCATCGCTGCATTCATAATATAGTGATCTTTTTAATATAGCGATCTGTAATACTGGCCAGAGAGAGAACAATTGACAGGAGTGCCATGGCAATCCTCACTGCCCACAGATCAGGGAAAGGAACACATTCCATGCATATGTAATGATGCCATAACCTTTCCTTATTTTGCCCTTCCATTTGGAGTGTTTGGCTCCAACTGGAAATGAGAGACCTCCAATGGGCCCTACAAAAGCAAAGCTGCTTTTCACGGCGCGGTAGTTTTTGTGTCCCACCGCTACAAACAGGGACAAAGTAAAAGGCAAGCACATATGCCACCTCTGTCACTGTTTGTAGTTAACACTCCCTGATAGATAGCCTTGTACCAACCAGCTGAATCTACAGGCCTGAAAAAGCTTCCCTACACTAACAGTGGCAGCAAATTTCACCATCTAGCAATTCGTGCCGCTCCTCTCACGCCCACTGCTCCTAACTTCGCCAGCCGTGGCGGCAGAGAGCAGTTGCTCCCCAATTGCTCCTTACAAAGAGTAGCAAATTGGAAAGCCTACTTACGCATCGCTTGGAAAACCCACAAGGACTGCAGGCACTGCTGCGACCGTTCTTCGCACACAGCGACTCTGGCTGCACGGCATATCTTTACACAAGCAACAGCCGCTGCTAGCATCCCCATCTAGCAATTCTTGCCGCTCCTCTCACGCCCACTGCTCGTACCTTCGCCAGCGGTGGCGGCTGAGTGCAGTTTTTACTCAATTGCTCCTTACAAAGGGTTGGAAAGGGCAAAACCCGCTTCACGCATCGCTTGAAAACCCACAAGGATTGCAGACCCTGCTGCAATCCTTCGCACACAGCGACTCTGGCTGCACGGAATACCTTTCCACAAGCAACAGCCGCTGCTAGCGTCACCATCTAGCAATTCGTGCCACTCCTCTCACGCCCACTGCTCGTAACATCGCCAGCCGTGGCGGCAGAGAGCAGTTTCTACCCAATTCCTCCTTACAAAGGGTTGCAAATTGCAAAGCCCGCTTCACGCATCGCTTGAAAACCCAGAAGGACTGCAGGTCCTGCTGGAAAACTTCTTCGCTAACAGCGACTCTGGCTGCACGGCATAACTTTCCACAAGCAACAGCCGCTGCTAGCGTCCATATCTAGCAATTCGTGCCGCTCCTCTCAGCCCACTTCTAACTTCGACAGCCGTGGCGGCAGATAGCAGTTTGTCGCCAATTGCTCCTTACAAAAGGTTGCAAATGGCAAAGCCCGCTTCTCGCATCTCTTGAAAACCCAGGACTGCAGGCCCTGCTGCAACCCTTCTTCGCACACAGCGACTCTGGCTGCACGGCATACCTTTCCACAAGTAACAACCCGCTGCTAGCGTCAACATCTAGATATTCGTGCCGCTCCGCTCACGCCCACTGCTCGTAACTTCGCCAGCTGTTGCGGCAGGGAGCGGTTTATAAAAATTGCTCCTTACAAAGGGTTTTAAAATGCAAAGCCCGCTTCACACGTCCCTTGCAAAACCCACAAGGACTGCAGGCCCTGCTGCAAACCTTCTTCGCAAACAGCGACTCTGGCTGCACGGCATAACTTTCCACAAGCTGCAGCCGCTGCTAGCGTCACCATCTAGCAATTCGTGCCACTACCCTCACGCCCACTGCTCCTAACTTCGCCAGCGGTGGCGGCAGAGAGCAGTTTCTACCCAATTGCTCTTTAAAAAGGGTAGCAAATTTCAAAGCTCGCTTCACGCATCGCTTGTAAAACTCACAAGTACTGCAGGCCCTACTGCATCCCCTCTTCACACACAGCGACTTTGGCTGCAAGGCAGACCTTTCCACAAGCAACAGCCGCTGCTAGCGTCCTCATCTAACCATCTAGCAATTCGTGCCGCTCCTCTCACGCCCACTGCACCTAACTTCGCCAGCTGTGGCGGCAGAGAGCAGTTTCTAACCGATTGCTCCTTACAAAGGGTTGCAAATTGCAAAGCCCACTTCACGCATCGCTTGAAAAACTCACAAGGAATGCAGGCCCTGCTGCAACCCTTCTATGCACAGAGCAACTCTGGCAGCACGGCAGACCTTTCCACAAGCAACAGCCGCTGCTATCGTCACCATCTAGCAATTCGTACCGCTCCCCTCAAGCCCACTGCTCCTAACTTCGCCAGCGGAGGCGGCAGAGAGCAGTTTCTCCCCAATTGCTCCTTACAAAGGGTTGCAATTTGCAAAGGCCGCTTCACGCATCGCTTAAAAGCCCACAAGGACTGCAGGCCCTGCGGCAACCCTTCTTCGCACACAGAGGCTCTGGCTGCATGGCTTTACTTTCCACAAGCAACAGCCGCTGCTAGCGTCCATATCTAGCAATTCGTGCCGCTCCTCTCAGCCCACTTCTAACTTCGACAGCCGTGGCGGCAAATAGCAGTTTGTCGCCAATTGCTCCTTACAAAAGGTTGCAAATGGCAAAGCCCGCTTCTCGCATCTCTTGAAAACCCAGGACTGCAGGCCCTGCTGCAACCCTTCTTCGCACACAGCGACTCTGGCTGCACGGCATACCTTTCCACAAGTAACAACCCGCTGCTAGCGTCAACATATAGATATTCGTGCCGCTCCGCTCACGCCCACTGCTCGTAACTTCGCCAGCTGTTGCGGCAGGGAGCGGTTTATAAAAATTGCTCCTTACAAAGGGTTTCAAATTGCAAAGCCCGCTTCACACGTCCCTTGCAAAACCCACAAGGACTGCAGGCCCTGCTGCAAACCTTCTTCGCAAACAGCGACTCTGGCTGCACGGCATAACTTTCCACAAGCTGCAGCCGCTGCTAGCGTCACCATCTAGCAATTCGTGCCACTACCCTCACGCCCACTGCTCCTAACTTCGCCAGCGGTGGCGGCAGAGAGCAGTTTCTACCCAATTGCTCATTAAAAAGGGTAGCAAATTTCAAAGCTCGCTTCACGCATCGCTTGTAAAACTCACAAGTACTGCAGGCCCTACTGCATCCCCTCTTCACACACAGCGACTTTGGCTGCAAGGCAGACCTTTCCACAAGCAACAGCCGCTGCTAGCGTCCTCATCTAACCATCTAGCAATTCGTGCCGCTCCTCTCACGCCCACTGCACCTAACTTCGCCAGCCGTGGCGGCAGAGAGCAGTTTCTAACCGATTGCTCCTTACAAAGGGTTGCAAATTGCAAAGCCCGCTTCACGCATCGCTTGAAAAACTCACAAGGAATGCAGGCCCTGCTGCAACCCTTCTATGCACAGAGCAACTCTGGCAGCACGGCAGACCTTTCCACAAGCAACAGCCGCTGCTATCGTCACCATCTAGCAATTCGTGCCGCTCCCCTCACGCCCACTGCTCCTAACTTCGCCAGCGGAGGCGGCAGAGAGCAGTTTCTCCCCAATTGCTCCTTACAAAGGGTTGCAATTTGCAAAGGCCGCTTCACGCATCGCTTAAAAGCCCACAAGGACTGCAGGCCCTGCGGCAACCCTTCTTCGCACACAGAGGCTCTGGCTGCATGGCTTTACTTTCCACAAGCAACCGCCGCTGCTACCGTAACCATCTGGCAATTCGTGCCGCTCCTCTCGCGCCCACTGCTCGTAACTTCGCCAGCGGTGGCGAAAGAGAGCAGTTTCTACCCAGTTGCTCCTTAAAAAGTGTTTGCAAATGGCAAAGCCCGCTTCACGCATCGCTTGAAAAATCACAAGGACTGCAGGCCCTTCTGCAAACCTTCTTATCACACAGCAACTCTGGCTGCAAGGCAGACCTTTCCACTAGCAAAAGCCGCTGCTAGAGTCCGCATCTAACCATCTAGCAATTCGTGCCGCTCCCCTCACGCCCACTGCTCGTAACTTCGCCAGCCGTGGCGGCAGAGAGAAGGATTTACCCAACTGCTCCTTGCAAAGGTTTGCAAATTACAAAGCCCACTTCACGCATCGCTTGAAAATCCCACAAGGACCACAGGCCCTACTGCATCCCTTCTTCGCACACAGCGACTCTGGCTGCACGGCATACCTTTCCACAAGCAACAGCCGCTGCTAGCGTCACCATCTAGCAATTCGTGCCGCTGCTCTCACGCCCACTCCTCCTAACTTCACCAGCGGTGGAGGCAGAGTGCAGTTTTTCTCCAATTGCTCCTTACAAAACGTTGTAAATGGCAAAGCCTGCTTCACGCATCGCCTGAAAATCCACAACGACTGCAGGCCCTGCTGCAACCCTTCTTCGCACACAGTGACTCTGGCTGCACGGGATACCTTTCCACAAGTAACAACCCGCTGCTATCGTCACCATCTAGATATTCGTGCCGCTCCGCTCACGCCTACTGCTCGTAATGTCCCCAGCTGTGGCGGCAGAGAGCAGTTTCTTACCAATTGCTCCTTACAAATGGTTGCGAATTGCAAAGCCCACTTCACGCATTGCTTGAAAAACTCGCAAGCACTGCAGGCCCTACTGCAACCCTTCTTCGCACACAGCAATTCTGGCTGCACGGCATACCTTTCCACATGCAACAGCCGCTGCTAGCGTCACCATCTAGCAATTCGTGCCGCTCCTCTCGCGCCCACTGCTCTTAACTTCACCAGCCGTGGCGGCAAAGAGCAGTTTGTCTCCAATTTTTTCTTACAAAGGGTTGCAAATTGCAAATCCCGCTACCCGATGCACTTGAAAAACTCACAAGGACTGCTGGCCCTGCTGCAACACTTCTTCGCACACAGCGACTCTGGCTGGACGGCATAACTTTCTACAAGCAACAGCCGCTGCTAGCGTCCCCATCTAGCAATTCGTGCCGCTCCTCTCACGCCCACTGCTCGTAACATCGCCAGCCGTTGCGGCAGAGAGCAGTTTCTACCCAATTCCTCTTTACAAAGGGTTGCAAATTGCAAAGCCCGCTTCACGCATCGCTTGAAAACCCACAAGGACTGCAGGCACTGCTGCGACCGTTCTTCGCACACAGCGACTCTGGCTGCACGGCATACCTTTCCACGAGCAACAGCCGCTGCTAGCGTCACCATATAGCAATTCGTGCCGCTCCTCTCACGCCCACTGCTCCTAACTTCGCCAGCCGTGGCGGCAGAGAGCAGTTGCTCCCCAATTGCTCCTTACAAAGAGTAGCAAATTGGAAAGCCTACTTCACGCATCGCTTGAAAAACTCACAAGGACTGCAGCCCCTACTGCTAAACATCTTCGCACACAGCGACTCTGGCTGCACGGCATACCTTTCCACAAGCAACAGCCGCTGCTAGCGTCAACATCTAGCAATTTGTGCCGCTCCTCTCACGCCCACTGCTCTTAACTTCGCCAGCGGTGGCGACAGAGAGTAGTTTCTACCCAGTTGCTCCTTACAAAGGGTTTGCAAATGGCAAAGCCCGCTTCACGCATCGCTTGAAAAATCACAAGGACTGCAGGCACTTCTGCAAACCTTCTTATCACACAGCAACTCTGGCTGAACGGCATAACTTTCCACAAGCAACAGCCGCTGCTAGCGTCACCATCTAGCAATTTGTGCCGCTCTTCTAACGCCCACTTCTAACTTCGCCAGCCGTGGCGGCAGAGAGCAGTTGTCTCCAATTGTTCCTTACAAAGGGTTGCAAATTGCAAAGCCCGCTTCACGGATCGCTTGAAAACCTCACAAGGACTGCAGGCCCTACTGCATCCCTTCTTCACACAGCGACTTCGGCTGCACGGCAGACCTTTCCACAAGAAACAGCCTCTGCTATTGTCCCAATCTAGAAATTCGTGCCGCTTCACTCACGCCCACTGCTCGTAACTTCGCCAGCGGAGGCGGCAGAGAGCAGTTTCTACCCAATTGCTCCTTACAAAGGGTAGCAAATTGCAAAGCCCGCTTCACGCATGGCTTGAAAAACTCACAAGGACTGTTGGCCCTGCTGCAACCCTTCTTCGCACACAGCGACTCTGGCTGCACGGCATACCCTTCTACAAGCAACAGCCGCTGCTAGCGTCACCATCTAGCAATTCGTGCCGCTCCTCTCACGCCCTCTGCTCGTAACTTCGCTAACGGTGGATACAGAGAGCAGTTTCTACTCAATTGCTACTTACAAAGGGTTTGCAAATGGCAAAGCCCTCTTCACGCATCGCTTAAAAACCCACAAAGACTGCAGGCACTGCTGCAACCCTTCTTCGCACGCAGCAATTCTGGCTGCACGGCATACCTTTCCACAAGAAACAGCCGCTGCTAGCGTCCCCATGTACCCATGTAGCAATTCGTGCCGCTCCTCTCACGCCCACTGCTCCTAACTTAGCCAGCCGTGGCGGCAGAGAGCAGTTTCTACCCAATTCCTCCTTACAAAGGGTTGCAAATTGCAAAGCCCGCTTCACGCATCGCTTGAAAAACTCACAAGGACTGCAGGCCCTACTGCATCTCTTGTTCGCCCACATTGACTCTGGCTGCACGGCATACCTTTTTACAAGCAACAGCCGCTGGTAGCGTCACCATCTAGCAATTCGTGACGCTTCTCTCACGCCCACTGCTCGTAACTTCGCCAGCGGTAGCGGCAGAGAGCGGTTTCATCCCATCTGTTCATTAAAAAGGGTAGCAAATTGCAAAGCCCGCTTCACGCATCGTTTGTAAATCTCACAAGGACTGCAGGCCTTACTGCATCCCCTCTTCGCTCACAGCGATTCTGACTGTACGGCATACCTTTCCACAAGCAACAGCCGCTGCTAGCGTCACTATCTAGCAATTTCTGCCGCTCCTCTCACGCCCACTGCTCGTAACTTCGCCAGCCGTGGCGGCAGAGAGCAGTTTCTACCCAATGTCTCCTTACAAAGGGTAGCAAATTGCAAAGCCCGCTTCACGCATCGCTAGAAAAACTCGCAAGGACTGCAGGCCCTATTGCAACCGTTCTTCGCGCACAGTGACTCTGGCTGCACGGCATACTTTCCACATGCAACAGCTGCTGCTAGCGTCACCATCTAGCAATTCGTGCCACTCCTCTCGCGCCCACTGCTCGTAACTTCGCCAGCGGTGGAGACAGAGAGCAGTTTCTACCCAATTGCTCCTTACAAATGTTTTGAAAATGGCAAAGCCCGCTTCACGGATCGCTTGAAAACCCACAAGGACTGCAGGCCCTGCTGCAACCCTTCTTCGCACACAGCGACTTTGGTTGCACGGCAGATCTTTACACAAGCAACAGCCGCTGCTAGCGTCCCCATCTAGCAATTCTTGCCGCTCCTCTCACGCCCACTGCTCGTACCTTCGCCAAAGGTGGCGGCAGAGTGCAGTTTCTACTCAATTGCTCCTTACAAATGGTTGGAAATGGCAAAGCCCGCTTCACGCATCGCTTGAAAACCCACAAGGATTGCAGACCCTGCTGCAATCCTTCTTCGCACACAGCGACTTTGGCTGCACGGAATACCTTTCCACAAGCAACAGCCGCTGCTAGCGTCACCATCTATCAATTCGTGCCACTCCTCTCACGCCCACTGCTCGTAACTACGCCAGCCGTGGCGGCAGAGAGCAGTTTCTACCCAATTCCTCCTTACAAAGTGTTGCAAATTGCAAAGCCCGCTTCACGCATCGCTTGAAAAACTCACAAGAACTGCAGGCCCTACTGAATCTCTTCTTCGGACACAGCGACTCTGGCTGCACGGCATACCTTTCAACAAGCAACAGACCCTGCTAGCATCCCCATCTTGCAATTTGTGCCGCTCCTCTCACCGCCACTGCTCGTAAGTTCGCCAGCGGTGGCGGCAGAGAGCAGTTCTTAACCTAGTTGCTCCTTACAACAGGTTGCAGGTTAGTTGTCTTGCATATGCCTTTCTAACCTTGCTGCCACCATCGCTGAAAGTGTCGCGCATTGTGGTTTTCTCTTTTGGCTGTGTTTTACCCTTTTTGGCTGGTTTTAGGTAAGACATGGCTGTTCCCGCTAATACCTGCCTGGCATATCCGAAAGAACCGCGTAATTGTTCTGAATGAGGCAACATGTATCAGGTGTGAAGATGTTCTCAGTTACCTAAGTCGGCAGTTAATTGAAATGCTGAATCTTCTCTCGAGCTTTGAAACTAGGGTACGTGCTATTCATCGCACCTGAGAGGGGCGCGAAACAGGAAGGAAAGTGAGGATATTAATATCAATGTGATTCCGAGGTCGAGTCATGCTAGAGCAGACAATCTTGAAAATCTCGCAGAAAATGTCAACTATATCGATCAGTCGATCAACCATGATGTCAGAGAAATGTGATGAGGTTTTGGAAACGATGTGCACAGGACGCAGAGATCAAGGAACTTCGAAATTTGGTTGTCCTTGAGAGCTCTGCTACCAGCGAGGAAGTGAAACAGTTGAAGGTAACTGTGGACGATTTGAAGTGGGGGTGTGTGCGATAGAGTTTGGTATTTCATGACATGTCAGAATCGGATGACGAGAACTTACTTGAGATAGTTAAAGTTGTAGCCTGCTAAACTGAGCTTTCTGAGCTTTCTGAAAGCGATGTGAAGGCCATCCACAGGCTTCCCGCGAAACCAGGCAAAGTTACAGGTGTTCTCTTTACCTCCTTGCGACTTCTAGAATTATTGTTTTCGAAAGCCAAAACGCTCAAAACATTTAAATAAGTGTTTCAACCGCAAAGGACGTAACTCAATTTATGAGGTCACAACTTGATATTAGAAAGAAACTTGCTGAGGTAATAGGCTGCCAGTACGCGTGGCACCACAAAAACTAAGTGCTTTTACGAAAGGCGAGCAGAGATCTGACACGCGTTATCTGGTGTGACGACAATGTGGGAAGCTTTCGCAGCAAGCCAGTGCTGTTCACTGAACTTAGCCCTTCATTATGGGTGATACGTGACTGCGAATGATGTAAATAGTGATGTTCGAAGCCTGCCTAATTATATTCAGGGCAGAATTTGAGTATTCATAAAAAGCGGCAGCGCGAAGCAACAAGGATGAAAGAGAGACACGAGAACACAGGACAGGAACACAGGACTCTTTCGTCTTTGTTGCTTCGCGCTGCCGCTTTCTATGATGATTCACCACCTAGCCCGCACCAAAATATTGAGTATTCAGAGTGTTCATTGTAAATATACTATTTTACGTGTATTTATCCCAGAGTAATTGCGGTAATATTCACTCTGACAAGAAGCAAGTTGACTGCTTTGTCTTGGTAAGTCATCGCTCGATCATTTTTCTTTGCAACGTGGGCTGGAAGGCGGTTCCAGATTTTGCTTAATCTCGGGATGTAATGATTGTGATGGCTGGTTCGGCACGAGAGGATGTCTACTTCAAAGGTGCGGTAGAGGTGAGAGGAAGGGGAAGCGAAAAGTTGTTCTTGCAGAGTTGGGTTATAATGATAGACCTTATGGAAACGAAAGGGGAATAGCAGCGAGAGGACAAGTCAGGGAAGGCCCTTTTTCACTGATGCCATGCTCGCTTGTCATGAATAGTTCGATAGGAGGAAGCGGGCTCCGCAATGTGAAGCGATTAGAGAGCGAGGGTAAGTGTGACATGACAGGGATCATAAATCAAGCCCTAGCTTGGCGCGAATTGAAATTTTGGGCAAATTTAGCTTGAGTACCGATAAACTTTTTTATCGCAAGTAGGCGCACCTTGCGATTAGCATTATGCGTTACGTAGTTAACATGCACAACTTTTGTCAAACATTTAGAGCTCGAGGAGATTTGCTTCAAAGAGTTGTATAGGAGCCCTTGTAGTATCCGTGGAAGTCGTAAGTTTAAGATGTGGAATGACCACAGATCCTCTTACCTTTCAGGCAGTTACAACACTGGCCACACGGCACAGTGCGCAAGCACACCCTCTGGGCTCTAAACTTATGACCAAGGGCGTACATTCCAGGCAAAGTTATTGGCTACATGAATGCCAAGGTGACCGATGAAAAGGCAGTGCCGTAAAGATAGATGCATACATTAGAGTTACTACGGTGGTTGGTTACACGCATGCTCTTGCGTTTATTTACGGCAATTTCCCCAGCCATCTGCTACGAAAGATAGAAGGGTGGTCAGAGGTTCGACAGAATACTGTTTGGCGACGCGGACGTTTAAAAGCTGCAAAATACAAACACTAACAAAGAAAAGATAAAGTGCACACTTAAGTGACCCATTCTGTTGATCCTTAATGTGAACAAGAAACCCATAAGGGTACCTTATTTATTTTCTTCTCTTGAGCAGCTAGATATACAGTGTATTATGCCATTTAGAAGACTACTAGAATCAGATATTTTACAATAGAGTACCCAGTCATCTAGAAATACCTTAATGTTTCATGAGGTAAATCAATTATTGAGGTCGTTGATAAAGATAAAGAAAAGCACGAGTCCTAATAGCAATCACGAAGGGGCACCAGACGTTACCGCGGAGAGATGCGAAAATCGGCAGTTAGGAGTTGCGTTCTACGACGTGTTTGAAAGCGAATCTTTAATGCAGAACTTTTTATCTTTATTCATGGTTTCGATTGCAGTTTTCAAGGGAGCGACCCTAGAACTAAGCACAGGAGTTTTTGTAAGGATTGATGACAAGTGGTCCGGGCGAATGATCCTTAAGGATGCATAATAAGTGCAAAAGAGCAAGCAAGAGCTAAGAAAAATGAAAGGAACAGAAAGTACATACATTCGGTGCAATTTTCATTCTTTTACTTAGTGTTCAAGTGTTCTGATTCATTCGATGCATGAACGAAACGACATAATCATCATCAGCCTGACTACACCCACTGCAGGGCAAAGGCAGCTCCTATGTCTCTCCAAATAACCCTGTCCTTTGCCAGCTGCGCCCACCCTATGCCTGAAAACTTCCTAATCTCATCCGCCCACCTAACCTTCTGCCGCCCCCTGCTACGCTTGCCTTCTGTTGGAATCCACTCCGTTACCCTTAAGGACAATCGATTGTCCTTGCAGCACATGCCCTGCACAAGCCCATTTCTTCCTCTTGATTTCGACTAGGATGTCATTAACACGCATTTGTTCCCTCACCCACTCTGCCTGCTTCCGGTCTCTTAACGTTACACCTAACATTTTCCTTTCCATTTTCCTTTACTGTCCTTAACTTAAGCTGAACTCTTTTCCTTAGCCTCCACGTTTCTACCCCGTAGATGAGTGCCGGTAACGTACAGCTGTTGTACACTTTTCTCTTGAGGGATATTGGTCACCTACTATTCATGATCTGAGAGAACCTGCCATATGTGCTCCACCCCATTCTTATCCTTTTAGTTATTTCCCTCTCATGATCCGGATCAGCTGTCACTACCTGCCCTACGTATTCCCTTACCACTTCCAGCGCCTCGCTTCCAATTGTGAACTGCTGTTCTCTTGCTAGGCTGTTGAACATAACTTCGATTTTCTGCATGTTACTTTTTAGACCTACCGTTTTGCTCTGCCTATCTAAATCATTGATCATGATTTCCAGTTCATCTCCTGAGTGACTCAGCAAGGCAATGTCATCAGCGAATCGCAGATTATTTAGGTATCCTCCATTAACTCTTATCCCAAACTGTTCCCTTTTCAGGCCTCAGAATACCTCCTGTAAACAGGCGGTGAATAGCATTGGCGAGATCGTGTCTCCTTGCCTGACCCCCTTCTTTATTGGAATTTTATTGCTGACTTTATAGAGGACTATGGTAGCTGTACAGTTCCTATATATATCTTGCAGTATTTTGACATAAGACTCATCTACACCCTGATTCCGCAATGCCTGTATGACTGCTGAGGTTTCCATTGAGTCAAATGCTTTTTCGTAATCAATGTATGGTATATATAGGGGTTGGTTGTATTCTGGGCATTTCTCTATAATCTGATTGATAGTGTGAATATGATCTATTATGGAATATTCTTTACGAAAGCCTGCTTGATCATTTGGTTGATTAAAGTCTAAGGTTGTCCTGACTCTGTTAGCGATTACCTTAGTAAATACCCTGTAGGCGACGGACAGTAAGCTGATCGGTATGTAATTTTTCGTGTCCTTGGTGTCTCCGTTCTTATGAATTAAGATTATGTTTGCGTTCTTCCAAGCTTCTGTTTCTGTCGAGGTCATAAGGCATTGCGTATACAGGGTGGCCAGTTTTTCTAGCAGAATCTCCCCTCCGTCTTTTAACAGATCTGCTGTTACCTGATCCTCCCTAGCTCCTTTCCCTCTTTTCATTGCTCCTAAGACTTTCTCTATTTCCTCTTCTGTTACTGGTGGGATGACGCATTGCTGTGCGCTGCTGTCACTATCATTACCGTTCTGTTTACATAAGCTACTGTATAGATTTGTGTAGGCATCTTCGGCTACTTTAACTATCTTATCTATATTGCTAACGACATTGCCCTCCTTGTATCTTAACGCATACATCCGGTTTTTACCTATGCCTAGTTTCCTCTTCACCGCTTTTGGAACAGTTTGTAACTTCTGTGACCACCGCTTTGTTGAAAATAAAAATGAAAATGATCCGCAATTTGCTTGACTGGGTGGTACGGATAGCATTTTGGATGAAATTGATCGAAGTACATGTGTTTCTGGGTTGGTTGTGAGAGTAATATCAAGGAAAAGCTCATGTGCGATGAATCAGTTTGTAAGAGGACCTTGGTGTGGGCTAGTTGGTTCATACTGCTACGAAACGGACTGACAAAGCGCAACGGAACTAGGACGAGTAGAAGAAACACGAATAACAGGACAGGCGCTTCCTGTCTTGTGTTTCGTGTTTCTTCTACTCGTCCTAGTTCCGTTGCGCTTTGTCAGTCTGTGTCGAATCAGTTTGTATTTGAGGACTTGTACATACTAAAGGTTACATAACAGGGTTAAATATTTAGCTGTGGATGTCGAAATCTACTGAATAATGTCTAAAAAACAATTTGCTGTTTTCAGTTTTTTGATTTGGATGTAGCATAGTGAGATAAGTTAGGTGATGATGGATTTTTATGGCGCAAGGGCATGTGTGTCCAAACAGCGCCATGCCACAAGGTATTTTTGTTCTACTCAGGGTGATGTCAGAGACCAATTTCCCAAGAGCTTCACAATAATTAGGCCGAGCACCATACCATGGGAAAGCTTGGACACATTGTATCACCGGTGGGTAGCCGGTAGCACTGGGGATCAAACCCCGCACGTCCCGCATGTGAGGCGGATGCTCAGACCACTAGGCCACCGTTGCGGTGCGGTATAAGTTAGGTCATATGCAGTTACTGTATACGCTATTGAAAAATGTCGTTTAGATGTGTGATATGTGTCTAGCCCATACGGGATTATGGAATATGTCTCTTACGTGCCCACATTTGCGATACGTGTCCATCTGTCTTACGGGTCATATGTGTCTCGTATGTAAATGTATTGGGACCGAGAAACGCTGGGCTGGAATTGAAAAGATGGGAACGATAAAATAGCTGCCATATAATTTAGAAAACTAAAAAAAGTAAAAAGTACTGGGCAAAAAAAACGCACACAACAGGATTCAAACCACCGACCTCCTCATCCGCAGCGCATAACACTAACCACTATTTCACGGCTTCTTTATATTGGCCTTTATTGTCTATTTAGACAGTTTACAACAGATCACAAACAGACGTTCTGCGCTGCACTCTGAAACACCAGGAGCAGACATGCGTTTCACTCACGTGAGAAAATAACTGTTTCAAGGAACACAACTCTCCCATCCACTCGATAACATATTCTCCAAAACATAGCTCCTTGTGCACTTCACGCAGCTTAAATGTTTTCTTTGAAGTAATATCGTACAGACCGCGCATCTTCATCGCAGTGCCGTACAGCCGTCCTGCTTCGCCAAATGCTGTGCAGGCCAAGAAGAAAATATACATCGCATTTACAAACATCGGCTCAATGTCCAGGAATCGCATTCCATACAGCGTCAAGGGTAAGTCTTTCTTTATCGTACTCTGAAGCACGTCCCAAAAGAGCAGAGCAGCCCAGCAATCATAAAAGACGTGTTCTATTGACTATGGTTTGTGACACAACAAGCAGTGAGCACCTTATGGTAAAAACAATCCCTTCTCCTCAATCCATGTTTTAACCGGCAATGTACGAGTGAGCAACCTGAAGAAAAACGTCTTCATACCCGCTGGCACTACCATTTGCCGTTCTCTTTTTAAAACATTTCCTCCTTGGCCTCCACTATACAAAGATCGATACATTGGCTCGGGGAAGACCAACGACAAATTAGTGGGGGGGGGGGGGGATAAGGGGGCTGTAGCCCAGGGCCTCACCTCGGACAGTAGGAGAAGAGGGCGCATTTATTCTAACCTGCTTAGTATACTAAACCATGGGCAACGGAACTTCGAGCGACATGTATGAAGCGAGAAAACCAGAACGAGCATACGGGGCCCCCCGCCTAATGTAACAGCATGCGTTTAGCCTGATCATTTGGGGAGAGCTTGTCGAGCTGCAAAAGCTGGAATCCCTCGCCACCCCGGCGGGGCCCTCTTTCTTACGAAGCGAGGTGCGTTTGCGTGGAAGAGGTTTCGTGGTTTCCTGTCTGTCCGTCTATCCAGTGCTGTCTGGAGAGGAGGGGCAAGGGGGAAACACCTAAAACATGTAATGTGCGATGAGGACCTAAATCTCCCTTGCCCCTCGTCACCACCACGCTACCCTCGACCTCTCAAATAGTTCCGCCACTGTGCTTCTCATAGGAAGGATGTGCTGCAGTACCCAACAGTGCCTCCCATTCGACTTTTCCTTACCGTGATGGTAATTCGGGCGGGGAGGAGGAGTCCGACAGCAGATGATGATGAGTCTGATGGTAGAGTCAAGGCAAGAAAGGAAAGAAGACGTCCGCGTGCAGTGGGGCATGGAATGTTCACTGTTCGGGCTAGGGTTGTGGAAGAGTGAAGGGGGAAGTTAGCTGGACACAAAGGCTTGTCTCCAGGGCACATTCCTGCCTTGTGGCTGCGCACCCTCGCGCGCACTCGACGAAAAAAGTAGGTCAGACTGGCCGCCGAACTTTCCTGAAAGAAGCAGAAAAAGATGACTCAGAGGCGACGGAGGGCGCGTAACTTCGCCCGCGCTAGAAGTCGCCGTCTCCCCTTCGTTCTCGCGCTCGGCGTCGACGGGGCGAAAGAAAAATCGAGAATCTCCCAGAGCAGACAATATCTCCTAGCCAGTAGGAAGACGAGACCGGAACGGGAGGAGTGAGTTTGTACGGAGAAGGAGGGAATTTGTACAAGGAACTCTATGCGTATGTGAACGCCTCCTTTGGCGCCAGTAACAGACAGACGCGGCATGCGTCTATGAAAAGAAGTTGATCGCGGGCGGTGATGCAGCCCCGAGCCGCCGGTTATTCTTGCATAAGCCAGCCCGCTGAGCTCCCGCAGGACGCACCACTCTCGGTCAGCCAAGGAACATCCAGGCAGCGTGCGCCAGTCATCGGGACGGCCACTGTTGAACACCTGCTCTCGCGCCGGACTTACGAAGTGTCCGGTGCGGTTAAGAATTAGCATCCATTCATGCGAAAATGTTTGATTAGAAGCATCAAAGTGGTGCGTCTAAACGAAAGGCGAAGTTAGAAAGAGAAGAGCGTGAAAAGAAGCTACCAAAGATGACAAAGTACCTACTCAATGCAGCTTCCGCGGATAAGTATGATCGCTCTACTCAGAGCATGTGTCAAACTCCCAATATTACCGACTGTGCTTCTGTGGAGGACTTGGCACCTCCATCACCGCGGTTTCCTGGCAAGAAGCAAAGTTTGACTCATCTTGGTTGCCTGGATCCTTTGAGAACGGTGCCAACCTCGGTCGTCTATATTTTTGAGCAACCGACGCTAACCGAGCCCTTTCCTGTTTCTGAGTCAGCAACGTCTATGCTGTTCGGCCGGGCCCCTGCCACAGAGCTCCAAGTGTCCGGTCCGCCACGGCTGATTTTACTACTGCTGATCAACAGGTGCCAAACCTCCCCGATGATCCTCCTTCTATTGACGAGCGCCAGTAAACAACACTCCAAGAACCGACTCACTTGTTTTCTGTTAGTTTGGCTTCAAATAATAATGTTCCCACAAACAAAGTGTGCTTCGAGAGGATAGATGAGACGGCTTCTCGTTGCGGCAACAGAAAAGTACAGATGTCCCCGCAGTAAGAGGTACGTTGCGAGATTCTGCGAAGTGACCCTGCGGACGTTATTACTGACAGATTTCGGAGTGTATGCCTTGAGAAAGGGCCATTGTATTTTCAAAATCGGGCAGAAAATTTTCCGTCTTCTGAAAGCCAATACAAAACTCAGAAACTCTATATGTCACCTCATCTTTTTGTGCGAAACACTGTAAATGCGGAGGCGTACGAGCGACACTGGCTAATGTACTCGGAGTCCAAAGGTTCCGTTTACTGTTTCATGTGCAAATTATTTTCGATTTCAAGCAACCCCAGTGCTTTCTCCACGAACGGCTTTTCTGATTGGAAAAGAGCCAAAGAAAAGGTTTGCGCACATGAAAATAGCATCGAGCACCGGAACTGCGTGGCAGCATGGCTCGCCCGCTCTAACTCGAGCAGCACAACTGACAAGGAGCTGGTTAAGCATCTTGTCACTGAGACCACTTACTGGACAGAGGTGTTGAAGCGCGTAGTCGTTGTAGTTCAGCTTCTAGATGAGCGCAACCTAGCGTTTAGGGGCAGTGAGGGGATTTTTGGTTCACCGAGAAATGGCAATTATTTGGGAGTGCTTGAGGCCATTGCCAAGTTTGATCCCTTTCCAGAGGAGCACACCAAACGCTACGGGAACAAAGGAAAAGGTCACCGATCGTATTTGTCAAAAAACCATTTGTGATAATCTATCGAGCATATGGCGAAGGCTGTCAGGGAACGTCACGTTGACGAAGTGAAACGCGCAAAATACTTCTCTTTAATTGTTGATTCGACTCCAGACCTTACTCGCGTTGATCAGCTGTCAGTTGTTTTAGGATACCATTTAAATGGGAAAGTGTACGAACGCTTTCTTGGATTTGTTCCAATTGAATCGCATACCGGCTTTTATCTTTTCGATACCGTGATATTCCTCTTTGCGACCAATGACCTCTCAATTGAAGATTGTAGGGGCCAAGCATATGTTATTGCGAGTAATACATAAGGAAAATCAAGGTACTGCAAGCTCAAATCAAACACATGAACGAGTTGGCAGTCTACGTCCCATGTGCTGGTCATTCACTGAACTTAGTTGGCAGGTGTAGCGTTGAGAGTTGCCTTGAGGCAGTCAAAATTTTCAATGTAATTTTGAGACTGTGTGTGTTCTTTGCTGGCTCACATAAGCGATGGAGGTATCTTTTGGACAGCTTGGGCGGAACTGGACAGAAGCTTGTTTTGAAAAGTCTCTGAGACCAGGTGGTCAAGACACGCTGAATCATGTAAGGCCATTCTGGAAAAGTTCAATGCAGTCTTGTGTTGCCTTGAAGCTATGTGAAAGAACGAGGAAGAAAACGGTGACACTAGGAACGAAGCACATTCTCTCTTGAAGAAAATTACAAAACGGTGGCACTAGGAACGCAGCGCACTCTCTCTTCAAGAAAATGACAAAAGAGACTGCATTCATGGCGATTTTCTGGAGTGAAATCTTGGAGCACTTTGACAAAACGAGTGTAGCACTTCAGAAACCAGTCCTAGACATTTCAACTGCTGTAGACCTGCTGAGCTCTCTAGAAGGCTTTGTTAATTTTTTGCGACCTCTCTTTGACACCTTCGAAGAGAGAGCAAGCACGCTAAGTACCAAACAATGTTATCAGGATGAGGGCAAACGCGTCGTTTTGAGTGAGCCCCGGACGGAAAAAGCGATAGTGCGCTACAAGGTAGAAAACGTTTGTCGCAGGGACCTACAATGTTGTACTTAGTCTAGGCTCTGCTTTGCGATCGCGAAAGGGTGCCTACACTGAACTCTGCGAAAGGTTCGGATTTTTAAAATTACTGAGAGAAGTTGGGAGCGAGGCCTCTCCGGCACAGCAGGCTGAGAAGTTGGTTAAAACCTACAAAAATGATTTGGAGATAGCATTTTCTGCTTAAATCCTTCAGTTTACGAACTTTCTGCACAACTCTGTGTGCCAGGACACCAGTCCCTTGGGAATAATGAATTCTGCACGAAAGAAAACTTATTGATGTGTTTGCGTACCTTCCTATTGCTTTGCGAATGTATTTAGGCATACCCGTGGCAAACTGAGACCGAACGATCGTTTTCCAAGTTGTCGCTGATAAAAAATCGCCTTCGTTCGAGCCTCTTTGACGAGAAGGTGAACTCGCTTGCTATCATGTCCATTGAAAGTTACCTCCTCCGCGATCTATCCTTCGAACAGACTATAACTGATTTCGCCAAAGCGAAAGCGCAAAAGATGCCATTTTAAAAGAGGACTGTTTGCGCTATACATGAATAGTTCCAATAAGTTCATTGTGTCGCCTCCCAGCCTCCATGTTGCCAACGAAACGCTGAGCAGTGTAATTCAAGATATGCAAATCTTAGTTGTTCGCCTCTTGTTTGTTCTTTTGATATTTAGCGTGCTTCTAAAGAACTGCATTTTGGTTGTTGTGATAGTGCCACGTTTATTTCGTGTCGTCCTTTTCTTGTCTTACCTTTAACGAAAATATGTTCAAATGATGTTTTGTAATTACAGTTGGTAATTTTCATATGTATCCTAGTGCATTGTTATAGTGTTTGTATTGCCTTAAGTATTGTATATACCTATTGCATATTTATAGAGCAGCGTGTATAAGGATTACTGCAGTTTGATGCTTGAATTTTAATAAAGAATGTTTTGTATACAACCATGCGTCTCCTCACGGAATTAAACTTAGTGATGCAAACAAAGCCTAGCTTCAGAAAGATCGACATCTGAGCTGTGTTGGCTTTTCTACGTTCTTGCTCGTCTTGAGTGCACTAAACCTTTCCTTAAACCCTAGCTTTTGCTGAAAACAGAATGCAGATCAATCACAAAGTGATCATATGTGTTAGAGCATCCCAGCGTTGTTGATTCTTAATCCGCACCATGACCAGCTACGAGCTTCTTCGGCGAGGTGCAGAAAGGTGTGAACAGCAGCATGCAGGCTGTAGTCATCGAGATGAGGTAACGCGCCCAGTATCGTGGTTACTTCGTGGCCGTAAACTAGGCGGAACGCGGACATTTTGATTGTTTCCTATAGCGCGGCATTGTACGCGAAGGAGACGTAGGGTAGCACTTCGTCCCAGGTTTTATGCGCGACTTCAACATACATTAAAAGCGTGTCAGCGAGCGTGTTGTTCAGTCGTTTGGTTAAGCCGTTCGTACGAGGATGGTATGAGATTGTCCGCTGGCGCGTTGCATGACTGCGCAACAAAGTCTGCTGCCGCAACTCAGCCATGAATACGGTACACCGATCGGTGATTAGAATTTCCGGGGTGCATGACGCAGAACAATGGGAGAGACGAAGAATTTTGCAACTTCCATGCCGCTTGGCACAGCGGAGGTTTCCGCGTATCGGGTGTGGTAGTACGCAGCAACGATGACCTACTGTTATCTGAGTGTGAGAATGAGAAGGGCATAAGCAACTCCAAGCGGATCTGCTGGAAGAGTCTCGACGGTGGTTCGGTTGGCTTAAAGAATTCAGGGGTTTCTGTTGAGTTCACCTTGCGACACTGACAGCTGCGACACGTCACGACGTAATAGGCAATTCCGCATGACGGCGAGGCCAGCAATATTTTTCCTGGATCCGTGCAGGCGTATGGGCGACTCCTAAATGTCCATAAGTTGTTTCACCATGGGAATCTTTTAAAATTTCATCGCGCAGACTCATAGCTATAGATATGGCATACTGCGTACGGAGATATGATTCTTCACGAGAACACCATCACGGAGGCATAACGACGACAGCGCGCGATTGAAAGCTCGCGGGGCAGTTGCACTTGTACCTTTTAGGAAGTTCATGATGTGAGGAAGTTATGCGCCAGCAGATTGCTGCTCGGCGACACACGCTGTGCTGATTGCGCTCAAGAGGATGACGTCGCTAATAACATCGGTGGGGATCTACAGGGGCTCCCCAAAGGCAGTTGGCGTCAGTGTGCTGGGCTGGCGTCCAGACTTGCATGTAAAATTTGTCTATTTCCTGAAGTCATAGGCTCCATCTCACAAGGCGGGCTGACGGGTCATTGATGGTCGCGGGTGAGCACAGGGGCATGATGGTCAGTGACCACATTGAAAGGTTTCTCATAAAGGTAAGGCCGGAATTTAGACGTCGCCCAAACAATGGCTAGTCATTCTTTCTCGGTGGCGGAATAATTGATTCGGTCATAGGCATGGAATGACCTGCGTAAGTAATAACACGTTCTTGACCGCCCTGGATTCGGACCAGGACGGCGGTAAAAATCGCTGGAAGTAAGCACACAATCCAAGAAGTCATCGGACGGCCTTCTGGTTTTGCGGTGGAGGAAAGTTGGCCACAGCTGTTTTTTTCTCTGGGTCGTGTCGAACACCCGCCTGGCTGACGCCGTGCCCCAAGAATTTCAGCTTGTTGCAAGCAGAATGGTATTTCTCATTTTTTTAAGGTAAGCCCAGCAGATTGAATGGCTTGAAGGACATTTTCGGGGCACCGAAAGTGCTCTTCGAACGATGGGGCGGAGACCACAATGTCGTCAAGATAGACAAGGAATGTCTGCCACTTGAGATCTGCAAGGACTGTGTCTTTAAGCCGTTTGGAAGGTTGCGGGTGCAGAGCAGACAGATGGACGTTGCTTTAAACTCATAGAGCTCATCCGTAATAATAAACCCTGTCTTTTTTCCGTCCCTCTCATCCACATCAATTTGCCAATATCCTTATTTCAGATCTATCGAAGAGAAATATTTTGCGGAGCAGAGGCGATTTATTACATCGTAGATTTGTGGGAGGGGGTAAACGTCTTTTTTAGCAGTTTTGTTGATGCGGCGGTAATTCACAAAACCAAAACTCAGTGTGCAATCTTTTTTTCTTTACGAGAACGATGGGTGCCGTCCGCGGACCACGAGAGGGCTCAATAGCGTCGTCGCGAAGCTTCTCTTTCACTCAGCGCGTTCTTTGGGAGACACGCGATAAGAGGACTGGCGAAGAGGGGGTACTGTGTCATTTGTAATAATTCGGTGCTTGGCTGAGTGTGTTATGCAAACACGCGAATAAGTTGAGAAGGTAGCCCCATAGCGCGGGAGGAGATCTCGCACTTGGCGATAATGAAGTTCGGAAGGCGCGGAGTTAATGTCGAACTGTAAATCGGCGGCAGGCGTCTTTGGTTTGGTCGAGGACACTGTCACAAGACCAGGGTCGTTGCGAATGTCAGTGATACCAGTAATGTGAGCCATGGCAGTCCCATACTCTAATTTTGATACTCGCCGCCGAAATTTGTGAGCAGCACTTCTTCTTTGCAGTCTTATAGGTGAGCAACCACTCTGGCGACAGCCAGCCTCCGTTCGAAAGGCAGGACCTGTTTGCTTTCCACGACGCATTCAAAGTTTTGCAGTTTCTTCGCGGCGACGGACGTCATCACAGTCGAACGGGGCGGGATGATGACTTGATCATCAATAATGTAGAGTGCCGTCGGTCGCTGAGAAGCACTATGTATTGCATGCTCCGTCGAGAAGGTCTCTGACTTAGATTTAAGATTGATAACGACGCCATTTTATGGTAAGAAATACACGCCAAGGATGACGTCGCGGGAAAACTGGGCGAGTACGAAGAAGGTTGCCAGATACGGTTCTTCTTGGACCGTTACCCTGGAAGTGCATGTGCCAGTCGGCGTGATCAAGTGACGTCCGGCGACACCTTTTTCACAGTTGCGGCGAAAGGCCCACTAAGAAAAGAATATTCGACACCGGTGTACACGAGCGCTGTTACGTCGGTTCGTCGATGGAAATGTTAAGTCGGCGGTTGCAGCTGTCAAAGGTCACGAACGCCGAAAGCCGCGGAGTCCGGTCACGGTTGCGGTCCGACACTAATTGGTTGCGGTGCGTCTGGAGAACGGGTGCGTCAAGGCGGTGTATCAGGGTCGTGAGTGTCGGGGCGCCGTGGAATCGTGCGGCCGCCGAGTTGCAGCGGTAGGGGATCTTTAGCATTTCGCCGACGGGCGACCCCCTCTCAAAGGTTGCCGTTTCTAGTTTTCCCGACGGGGACTAGGCGACCATCCCTGCGCTAGGTTGGAATATGGACGTCGCGGAGAAGAGAAATGTCGGGGGGATGGCGATCGGGAAAACTGATATGGCAAACCAGACGCTGCGGCCAGGAAATCGTCTATCTGTGGGGGCTGCTGACCACGGTGCGATCGTGGCGCGTCAGCGCGCAATCCCGGCAGACCCAAGCGTCGGTAGAGGCAGTTGCGGTAGACGTGACCAGGTCTGCCGCAATGGTAGCACAGAGGGCGATGATCTGGAGTGCGCCAGACGTCGCTTTTGCGTGGGCGCAACGGAGAAGGTCGAACAAAGGATGCTGAGCGGATGTAGGCTGGGGTCTCCTGGTGGAGACTTGGAGGTGGGGCGCCGCGACGAACGACTGAAGCGCAGGACATTGCCTGTGGCGGTTTTGGTTGGAGAGGTTCGGGTGGCGGGAGCGCTTGCTGGACCTCTTAACGTACTCTGTGCAAAAGGTAGGACACTAATGGCAGCTGAGATGTCAAAAAGAGTTCTGGAGCTCCTCGCGTACTACGGCCCGTATGACCTCACAGAGCACGTTAAGGCTACCAACGTCGACGACGGCGACAGTCATCAAGAAGGACGGACGGTCGTACTGCTTGAATCGCAGTTCGAGCGTGTTCTCTGTGGTAGTGGGCTCGGACAGAAATTCAGCCACTGTTTTGGGGGTTTCACACTAAGTCAACGCAGATTGGCTCTTTGATGCCCCTCAATAGCACTATTGTTTCACTTTTTTCACTTTTAATGCAGGTAAACCAAATTCTCTTAACTTCAGGCCAATATTAATGAAAGCATTTCATATACTCTCCTGGAGCATGTATTATATTCGAATTTCGTTCTTTTTCCTGTGAGCACGGTTTTCGGTAGAATTTTTCTCATGCGCTCAACTATTGCCTTTCACTAATTACCATAGCAGCACAATGGTTTGCTGATCACTCGATTTTGCTAAGGCTTACAATAAGGTGTCACATTGATTATTCCTTTTTAAACCATGTTCTCTAAATATAGAGCCCAATCTTCTAAAATGACTAACCACTCTGTTAGTATTAGCGAACGACTTGCGAGCGACATCGCATTAGCGAGGGACATTAGCGAGCGACATCGCATCGGCCAAGCGTTTACAACTGTTTTTAGCCCAGGTCCTGTCCCACGCCATTTTTTCTTGGTCGTCCGTGGATATATCATCGCTGGATAAAGCACCCAAGCATGCGCCTGTCAAGTTCAACCTCAGCTCGGCTGCTGCCGACGATGCCTCGATGACAAGCTGCTGCGTTCCACCTGAGCATCTGCCTCCCAGTTTGGATTCGACCACACTGTTGATCTGGCAACAAGGACGCACTAGCAGCACTATCTCCGAGGGGCGGATATTTATTCGTCAGTTTCAAGCCGGGCACCTGGGGCGCGACATCGCATCGGCCGTGCGCTTACCACTGTTTTTCGCCCAGGTTAGTTACCGGTTTCACGCTGCATGCGATAGTAGTTCCAATCGATGTATTATTGCGGTGTCGTGCCCCGACGACTTGCTTTGTGTTATGAAAAAGTGTGTTGCTAAGTTGAAGTATGATCATGATCTGTTATGTCAAATTTTACTGTTGATATGCGGTGATGTTGCCAGCAATCCCGGTTCCGGTTTTGATGCAGATGGTGACTGCTTATCATGGCAACATCGATGCAACGTGTTCTGTTCCTGATTACACCATTTGAAAGGACTGTACGTGCCCGCCCTTCATCTGCACTACCTTGGATTTCAAATCACCACTGGACATGACAGCGCTGCCTGCGGTTGTTCCTCTCGCTTGCTGACCACCATGGTCACCTTTGGACGAAAGACTACTAAAGCAGCAGCCGCAGCCGACCATTTAGGAATCTGGCGCCGCCATGGCTGCCAGGCACTAATGCTTCGTGTTTCTACAGGTTGGTTATTCCTATCGTTGTGTAAATGGCAAACCTTTTCGAAAACTGGTGTCAGATTCCACCCAATGCCTGTACATGCTTGCATGTCGCGTGTTCTCTTTAGGATTTTTGCGGCTCTATGGTCATTTTTGTCTACTTTCAAAGTTGTTCTTACTGCTTGCCGGGACTGTCGAGCTGTATCCTGGTCTTCTTACCGAAGAACAAGAACAGGAAATAATTAAGGCTATTATGCAGATACCATCAATCTTGGAAAACAGTCCGACATTCTTGACGAAATTCGTTCGCTTCGAAGTAATCAGCAAGCCATTGAACAACAAGTAGAGGAGCTCGCAGCCAAGGTTATGAGCGCTGAAGACCACGCATCATGTGTCCCACAGTTAAAAGAAACGACAGAAGGGATCTCGTCTCGTGTCGAATCGGTTGCTTCCTCATTTTCGACAGTCCACAAAGGCCAAGACGATCTAGAAAGCAGAGCCAGAAGGAACAACCTGATCTTTATTGGCCACCCAGATTCCGAGAATGAAATGTGGGCTCTGTGTGAAGAACTGATCCTGAATTTTTGAGTTGAGAAACTAAGTGTAGAACTTAGCTCAATGGCTATGGAAAGAGCGCACAGACTTGGGCGTTACTCACCAGAAAAGAAAACGACCGATTATAGTGAAATTCTTATCTTTCAAAGACAAGCAACGCTTACCTGCAGCTGCCTCAAAACTAAAAGATACCAGTTTTGCTATTAGTGAAGCCTACTCGAATAAAGTAAGGCATGAGCGGAAAAAGCTGATACAGTTTGCCAAGGAGGCTGGTGTGACTTCAACCTTAATGTCAACCAACTAAAGTTGGCAAAACAAGTTTACATGTATGACAATGCTACTGATACCGTGAAAAGCATAAACCAATAGCCATCAAAGAAGCCTGCATCGCCGAAAAGAGCAGATCCTAAATCCGACTAGATAATTATTGTGGTCAACTGCCGAAGCCTCGAGAATAACAACGAAGAGTTTGCTGCACTCTTGGAATTGGTTAAACCACATGTGGTCTTTGGAACTGAGTCATGGCTGGACGAAACAAAAAGCACCCGCGAGATATTTCCGCCAGAATTTCCGCCAGCATGGCGGTGGTGTCTTTGTCATGGTCGGTAATGGACTGAACAGCATACCTTCTAACACAGAAAGCAAGACATGCGAAACAGTCTGGTGTAAGGTCATACTGGCTAACGGTTCCTCAACGGCTATAGGTTCCTCAATGGCTATTGGTTCATTTTACAGATCTCCAGACCCTAAAACACCGCAACCCCTATTTGAATTGAACAACTTCCTACTAACCCTGGATGCATCTTACGTTATTTTAGGTGGTGATTTTATTTTACCTAATGTAGAATGGGTCTCCCTTAAGCCGAATATAAAGACTACATCGCTTCTTCATACTGCTTTTCACGAAATGATTAACACTTATTCCCTGTTTCATTTTGTAGAATTCCCAACTAGATGAGGCTGTATAGTAGTGCAAATGTACTTGATCTGATTTTCCGCAACGATCGCACCCTCTTTTCTTCAACCATCACTATTCCCGGTTTAAGCGGCCATGAAGTGGTAATCGGAAGATTACCCTGCTCTACCGAGCACCGCAGAAAGCCACCACCACGTGCGGTGTTTCATTACGAAAGAGGAGACTGTCTCGATATCGCGTGAACTCGATGCCTTTCTCCCAGAATTTAGACATCACAGTTCCCGACTTGATATACAATCCACGTGGCACCTACTGAAGATGAAACTCCGGGCCTTAGTGCAGACGTATGTTCCATCACGCACCATTTTGTCGAAGTGTCGAACAGATAAGCTTTGGATGAACGCCGCCATTCGAACCTTGATAAAGAAAAGGCACCGCTTATATCGTAGGTACTGTCAATCATCGGAACCTTCCTTGCATTGTAAATTGAAACAGCTGAACAAGATTATAACGCGGGAGATGCGCAGGGCGGAACGTGCGTATCTGGGTGTTCTAGGCGGAAAAGTAAAGAATAATCGAAAGCAAGTATGGAAGTATGTAAAAAGTAAGCAGCGCGTAAGAGACATTCTCCATATTATAGATGACTAACTATAGCTCGGATCTGGAAGGCAAGGCTGAACAATTTAATCGTTATTTTCAGCCACTTTTTTGTCTATCGGCATTTCTTACCGACGGTTTACATATTGTGAATGAGTTTACGGAGATGAGTGGCATAGATTTCTCAGTACATGGAATAGTGTTACTTTTGGAGAAGCTCAAGGTAAACACGGCACCCGGTTTCAAACACTGTTTTAATAATCAATGTATGTCGGCGCCTTGCCCGATGATTGTAAATGCGCCAACGTAATTCCTCTATATAAAAGTGGCGACAAAACAACAGCTGTAAACTATAGGCCTATCTTCCTTGCATATGTCATATGCAAATCGCTAGAGCACATCGTTTACACTAATTTATTTAAGCACCTCCAGGATAACTTTTTTGTCCAATGCAACATGGCTTCAGAAAGGTATTTTCTTGCGATACGCCACTGATAGTTTGCTCACGATATCGCTTTTTCAATTAACAATGGTGACCAGGTTGACTGCATATTTTTGGATTTTCAAAAAGCTATTCATTCTGTCGCACATAATTTATTATTACTGAAGCTGTCCACCCTCAAAGTTCCACCCACCTTGCTGAAATGGCTCGAAGCGTACCTTGTCGGTAGAAAGCAACGCGTTACTCTTGAAGGCGCAAGCTCATCAGATATTGCACTCTTATCGGGTGTTCCCCAGGGATAATGTTTGGGCGCTCTTCTTTTTTTAAACATTTATCAATAATATAGTTGACCAGGTTTCTAGTCGGGTCAGATTGTATGCTGACAATTTTTGCATTTACCGTGACGTTACATGTGTAAGCGACTCCTATGAATCGCAAAGTAGTCTCGACTCTGTCCCGGCATGGTGCAAAACACGAAACACGACATTAAATTTTTCAAAATGTGAAGTTCTACAATTCACAAATAAAAAGCAACAATTACATACCCAGTACTCTTTAGGCGACAGAAACTTATCATAGTTTAAGAATTACAAGTACTTATGTGTTATCTTCTCAAACAACCTTTCTTGGAACGACCACGTAAACCATATTGCTGCCAAAGCTAGCCGTGTGTTTTTAAAACGCAATTTCAAGCAGGCACCTGCTGATTTGAAAGAGACACTCTATATGACAAACGTGCGTCCCATCTTAGAATATTTTTGTGCGAATTGGGACCCTGAAACAAAACTTATCAACGAACTTGAACAAATTCAAAAATGAGCAGCAAGGTTTGTGCCCGCAAACTATGATTTCACCAAAAGCTCCACTTAGCTGTGCAAAAATTTGGCCTGGCCTCTATTGCAAGACAGACGCAAATACCTTAGACTTAAGCTATTTTACAAGCTATTATTTAAACTATTTTTATAGGCGGAACGGCTTTGCCTAAAGATTCATACATGAAAGCTCCCAGCTATATATTCCTCTGTTTAGATCATTCTTTAAAGGTTCAAGAATACCAAAGCCATATAAATGTCTTTAAAAACTCATTTTTTTCCAAAACAGTGCATGACTGGAATAAACTGTCTGAAGAAGTTTTCAGCATACCAACCTTCTTTTGAAAATGCTTTGTCACGCCTTTTGTTTAATGAATTTTTTTTGTGTGTGTGCTGTGTTGCTGTGCGTCTTATAATTTTTGTATACGCTCGTTCTTATTACTATATGCCATTTACGTCTTTCTTGCTTTCATGATTCTTTTGTTATCATTTTGCTCAGTAATAGAATGCGTTGTACTTTTATTATTTGCTTGTTTGTTTGTTATTTGCCCAGTGTAATCTGCATGACGATGTATGATTTGCAATTGTATCCCTCCTACAAAAATTCCCTCAACGGGCGCTGTAGGTAGCTGAAGAAACAAATAAATACACAAAAGATGAATTCGGATAATGAAGCCCCTGATGGCATTTACGCTGCAATAGAACGACTAGAACTTCGTCAGTCGCAGTTGCTTCAGGAATTGCATATGCATAAACAGGATCAGGACGCTACAAGTACGCCCTTCAAATGTTTACTGGGCAGAATCGCTACACTAGAGAACGACATGCATTCCTCACGACTGGCCGCGAAGTCATCATCCTGTGTTGACACCTTGACCAGGGACGTTGCTTATTTTAAGGCCTGCTTTTAAGACGTTTCCAATAGGTCCCGCAGGAATAATTTGCTTATTCTAGGTCTAAATGACTCCGCAACAGAGAGCTGGTCTGAATCTGAAAAAGAATGTGCGCGAATCTTCTCTTGTAATCATAACCAAAATGTTAAACCTGAAAGAATCAAAAAGGGTCATCGAACTGGTCGATTTGTTGAAGGGAAGCATCGACGGATTGCCGTTAAATTTTGTAGTTCTAAAGTCAAAGGCAATATCTTATCATGCGGCCTTAAGCTAAAGGACACTAAGTTTGCCATACGCGAAGACTTGACGCCCGCAGTCAGAAAGGCACGCTTCAGGGTTTCACAATACGCATGCGACCTGGCTTTTCCTTCCAAGTTGAGATTTGATAAGCTCCTTGGCAACAAAAAGTGTTTTGTCTATAATTTTGAACAAAACCGAGTCGTCGAGGTTCGATAATGACAAAAACGGAGGCAACTGCCTGCTCCGCTGCTCGCGCCCGCCTTTCATTCCGTGCCCTCGGCGTCATCAAATTTTGAATTGATAACTCTCGTCGTGAATTGCAGGAGTATCAAAATTAAAACTGACGAATTTGCTACTCTTGTTTCCTCTGTAAAACCTCATGTTATAATTGGCACTGAATCGTTGCTGGATAATTCCGTTCTCAGCTCTGAAGTATTTCCCACCAGCTATGACGCGTACCGTAGCCATAGACACTTGCATGGTGGAGGGGTCTTTTTACTTGTTCAGCAGTGTTTTAGCTCTTCATTAGTAACAGCGCCCCTAGTTGGTTGCGAGTCAGTATGGTGCAAACGTCGCCTAAACAATGGAAATAATTATTTGGCTATTGGCTCAGTCTACCATCCTCCTTCCGCTAGCAACCCTGTCGCTTTCAGATCGCTGTCTGAATTGCTACTCAGCTTAAAAAATGAATCTTTTGGCGGGGACCTTAATATTCCTGATTTCAAAAGGGTAGACTACAAACCTCTTCGTACGAACCATTCTTCATTGTCTTCACCTTTTTATGAATTAATTACTACTAATGACCTATATCAGTACGTCACATGAGCCTAAACGGGAATTGAGCACTCATCTTCAGTTTTAGACTTACTGTTTTGCAACCATCCTTCAGTAGTGCGTGACACTGTCATCATACCAGGAATAAGCGACCACAGTTGTGTTGTCGCTATGTTCAGCATTTTTCATATTTAATTCCAAGAGGTCGACCCTTAAAGGTTTTCTGTTTTAATAAGGAAGACTATACATCAATGACAAACCAACTTGCCTCTTTCCTTCCTGAATTTAATCTTAGCCAGAATTTAGATTGTAGCTCCCTTTGGGAAGCTTTCAAGACAAAGTTGGAATGCCTAATTTATCAGTATATACCATATAAAAGTCTTTCTGGAAAGAGCCGCCGCGACAAACCATGGATCACGCGGCAGGACATACGGCTTATCAGGAAAAAACATTGCCTTCTAGAATCATACAAAAGAAAATCGGTGCCCTGCAGTATTGCCGTCGATTCGTGCTCTTGGCAGTACACTCAAGACTGAAATTAAAGCTCTTAGGGATAGCTTTTCAAATGACTTGGGATCAAGACTGCGCAATAATACCAAGGATGTTTGTGAAACACAACGGACGTGAACCAGTTGGAATCCCGAATTTAGACCTCCATGGAGAAGTTATTACTGATGATAGTGATAAGGCATGCTGCTTTAATGCTTTCTTTTCAGTGTGCTTTTGCGCCAAGGTATATCGGAGAACTTCCGTTAACTCGTGAATCTATCACTGAAGCCATGTCTGAATTGGTTTTTCCTCACCAAGGTGTGTTAAAATTGCTTAGTGATATCAATTCATCTTCTGTCGGTGGTCCTGATCGTGTTCCTAACTTTGTTTTAAAGTCATGCGCGAATGAAATTTCTCATTACTTAGTGATCTTGTTCCGAGCATCTCATATCTCGGCGTCTCTGCCGAATGACTGGAAAAATGCTAATGTGGTACTAGTGGATAAACGTGGTTCAAAAAGCTGTGTTGTTAATTATAGACGGATTTTTTTAACCAGTGTGTGCTGTAAAACGTTGGAGCACATAATATATAGCGCAGTCATAACACACCATGACTCTCATGAGTAGTTTACAGAAGTCCAGCATGGCTTTAGTTCAGGTTTTTCCTGTACTACTGAGTTGCTTGAGTTTAGTAATGATCTGTTTTCTTCCTATGACCGTGGCCCTCAAAGAGATTGCGTGTTTCTAGATTTTAAGAAAGCCTTCGACTCCGTAACTCAATTACTATTATTGCATAAGTTAAGTTGTCTTGCCTGCACTCCACTGTCATTGATTGGCTTCATTCGTATCTTCAGGGCAGCATGCAGCGTGTTTTGATTAATGGTTCGCACTCAGATTATGTAAATGTTTCCTCAGGTGTACCACAGGGGTCTGTTGTTGGATCCGTTTTTTATGATTTATATCAGTGATATTGTTTTGGATCTTACCTGCGAAGCTCGCCTATATGCTGACGACTGTGTCGTTTACCATGTTGTGGAAAGTTCCTCTGATGCGTTAAAACTTCAGCAAAACATGGATTACATCCAGTGCTGGAGCTCAAATGGCAAATGTCTTTGAACGCTACAAAACGCCAATTTATCTCTTTCACTGGAAAGCGTTCCCTTTACAAACAAGTTATTACATATTGTTCCCTTGCAAGAAGTACTTGAATATAAGTATCTCGGTGTTTATTTTACATCTAACCTAACGTGGACGAGTCAAGTTTAGTATGTTACATCCAAAGCCTGCCGAATGCTCAATTTATAAAACGAAATTTCAATAAAGCGCATTCTAATGTCAAGTAACTCCTGTATTTCCTTACATACGAAGAATTCTTGAATATGCCTGCCCTGTATGGGACCCCCCGTTTGCTTATTTATGTGACATGCTCGAGCGCGTCCAGAATAATGCTGCGAGATTTGTGTCCAGTAATTACACCTTCTCAACTAGTGTCACGTCTCTTAAAAACCACCTTGGTTGGAGATCTTTCGCTAACCGCAGGAAACATTTGAGGTTGCAAATCATGCATAGCATTTATTTTGGAAACCTGAGCATTGACAAAGACAGGTACCTGCTTCAACCTCACCTTTATTGCGAAGCAATACTACTTTAGGTCGCACTTCAGCCAGTTCCGTAGCGAGGCGGTGGTAGGCACCATTGACCTTTAGCGTGACCTCGCTGCGGGACGTCACACCACGTGACCTAGAGTGACGTCACACCAGCTGTGTAAAAACGGGGCCCCATCTCACGCCGTCGGGAGGCGAGGCGGTAGCCACCAACGGCGGCCTAACTCCCGCTCTTCTCACCAGGGGCGCTACGGTCGGTGTGACGTCACACCAGCTGTGTAAAAACGGGGCCCCATCTCACGCCGTCGCGAGGGGAGGCGGTAGCCACCAACGGCGGCCTAACTCCCGCTCCTCTCACCAGGGGCGCTACGGTCAGAGTGACGTCACACCAGCTGTATAAAACAGCTCCGCTCCTCTCGCCAAGGCAGTCATACAGCCAGATGTTACGATGGTGCCTACGAACAAGGCAGCTCGGCAGAATGCAAAGAGGAAGCATCAGCGAGCTACGGAGACGGAAGAAGAACGAGAAGCTTCGCAATCACCAGGCTTAACCAAGCTAAGCCACGGCCGTTTTTTTCTAGACGACTTGATCATCAGTGGAAGATCCGAGAGATTCAATGTAGGACAGATATTTACAAATCCTCGTGATTTCCACGGACGATCAATGAGTGGAACAGGCTGCCAGCCGGCGTCACTGAGTGTTGCACGGAAGGTCAATTCCGCGCATTCTTAATCTGATGTGTGACGTGGCGCGCAATTCTCTTGCGCGTGTCTTTTCAGTTCATTATTGTCATTGTTTTTATGGAGCCGGTTGTTCTCCTTGAGTGCATGCTTTTCCTCATCTATTATTAGTTGTATTTTGCATTTTTCGTAGTTGCATTTTTGTAGTAGTATTTGTATTGCGTTTTTGTTATCCTGTGTACTTTCGGCCAAACGAGCAAAAGTTATTGTCCCCCCCCCCCCCCCGCTGCAATAATGCCTTCGGGCGCTGCAGGTAACTGTAATAAATAGATAAAATTACTATGTGCCGCAACGTCTGGTGCGCCCCAAGGCTCTGTTCTGGGCCCTCTCCTCTATTTATATTGACGACATTCAAATTAAAATTGGAACTATTTGCTGATGACTGCGTTCTGTTTCGTGTAATACGATACTCTAACGATAGTTCCGTCATTGAGACTAATAATGATAACGTGTTAAATTGATGCCAGCGATGACTTCTGTTTCTTAGCCCATCTAAGTGTGAAGTTATGTCCATCTCAAGTTAATCTATCCCGTGTAAAATTTTATATTACAAGATTAATGAAGTTTCACTGGAAAACGTGCCGTCTTATATATATCTTAGCGTATATATATCTTCGCGTAGTAACCTATCCTGGTGCATGCACTTAGATAATATGACAAATAAGGTGAACAGCGCTCTTTTTCGCATACGCAGGAACTTCTCTCAGGCTCCATTTTATGTGAAGTTACTTTTGCATAAAACAATAACATTGCCGAAGCTTGAATATGCAATTGCCATGACCCCACACATGATTTTCATCGATGTTGTATGATCAGTTCAAAATTCTTCAGTTCGATTCATTTTTTTTCCAATTATTCTCGTACATGCAACGTTTTTTAATGGAATACCAATTTGGCCTTACTAATCTCGCAATTCGCAGAAGAATTTCACACCTCAGCCTTTTTCACATCATTTACTTTCATAACTAGACACTTAAACATGAATTTTTTTCACACCCATAACACGTATCATCACGTGTCGATCAACGCTGTAAAGTTGCCATCTCTCTGTGTAAACCGAAAGCGCTTTTAATTTCTTCTCACCAAAAACTGGCACCGAGTGGAACCACCTTCTGCCCTTCGTCGCTTGCTGTGAAGTCAGATCATTCTTCGAGACAGCCATCATCACTCATATTGTCACGTAGTGGTGACGGCAGTCAAAGCAGCGACGAAGACGGACAGAAGGTCTTCTAAAAGAAAACTGTTTATTGGGCTGACTTGCACCCAAAATGGACTGAATCACTCGGCTGCAGCGAAGCGACAAGCGTGCTCGGCGGTCGTCGAACAGAATGTCCGCCGCTGTCGGCCGTGCTGAATTTAAAGCTGATAGCGAACTTTCGAAATAAAGCGTGCGAAGTTACTAGAACATTGCGGAACAACGTAGAATCAGCTCTGCCTGGCTGCGATCAATCCAGATAAATCTAGTCGCGTCTTGCGTCGCAAACAAAGCGATAAAGTTCTGTGGCAGCAGATTTGAAGAATGAACAAACACTGCAAATGTTCGCGGCATCACTCCACTCTCAAAGAAGCATCGACCCGGTGCATTAATACAAATAATGCGACTAGTAAGAAATAAAACTGATCTTGCGAAAATAGAGTATGAAAATACAGCGTCCTTTAGCGCGCATAATACGGCTTCAGACGGACTACATCGACAACTTCTGGTCGTAAGCGGCGTCCCTGGGATGCAGTCATTGCGTCATGGATGACTTCATTATCGAGTTCACCTAGCCGACGAAAAAACTTGTACGGGCCGAAATAGCGGCGCAAAAGCTTTTCACTCAATCCACGGACGGCGGCGAATGGGCGTCCACACCCAAACCTGGTCTCTTGGCTTGTATTCCGCGTTGTGTCTTCGTAGGTTGTAGCGTCTGGCGTCGGACCGCTGCTGATCTTTGATCCGTAATCAGTTAAGCCTTCGAGCTTCTTCTGGGCGTTGAAGGTAGGCGGTAAAGTCGACGTTCTCTTCTTCTGTAATGTTGGGCAGCATGGCGTCTAGCGTGGTCGTGGCCTCCCTTCCATGGACGAGACTAAAAGGCGTCATCTGAGTCGTCTCCTGCACTGCGGTGTTTAAGGAAAAGGCGACGTAAGGCAGGATGACATCCCAGGTTTTGTGTTCGGTATCGACATACATGGCGAGCATATCGGCGATGGTTTTGTTCAGGCGCTCGGTCAGTCCGTTGGTCTGCGGATGGTATGCAGATGTCCTATGGTGGCTGGTTTGGCTCTAACGCAGGATAGGTTGCGTTAGTTCCGCCGTGAATGCTTTTCCTCTGTCAGTGATGAGCACATCGGGGGCGCCGTGTCGGAGAAGAATGCACTCCACGAAAAATTTGGCGACTTCTGCTGTTCCGTTCAGTAGGGCTTTCGCCTCGGCGTAGCGGGACAGGCAGTCGGTCGCTATGATGATCCACTTATTTCCAGAGGTTGACGTTGGAAAAGGGCCAAGCAAGTTCATGGCGATCTGCTGAAAGGGCCTTGAGGGAGTTTCAATGGGGTTCAGAAATCCTGCTGGTTGTGTGGGAGGGGTCTTTCGTCGCTGACAATATCGTGCGACATCGGCAGACAGTCGGGGCCAGTAATACTTCTCTTGAATGCGCCGGAGGGTGCGAGCAAACCCGAGATGTCCAGCGGTCGGCTCGTCGTGTGAAGTGTGTAGAACTTCTTCGCGGAGACAAGCAGGTATAACAAGGACGTAGGCTGTTTTGCTCGCTGCAAAGTTCTTCTTCACAAGGACCTCATTCTGCACACAGAAAGAAGGCAGTCCTCGCTTGAACGAAGCGGGGGTGAAGAAACCTTGCCTTCCAGGTACTCGATGAGGCGTTTTAGGTCGGGGTCCGAGCGTTTGTGCTGAGCAAAAGAGCTGGGGCTGATGGGTCGCAGGAAGGCGTCCTCATCGTCATCCGGCGGCGATGCATCTACAGGGGCTCGTGAGAGGTAATCGGCCTCAGAGTGCTTGCGTCCGGACTTGTAAACGACGGTGACGTCCAACTCCTGGAGACGCAGACTCCATCGAGCGAGTCGGCCAGAGGGTTCCTTCAAATTGGCAAGCCAGAACAGCGCGTGGTGTTCGTTGACCACCTTGAACGGTCGTTCGTATAGGTAGGGGCGGAATTTTGACGTAGCCCAGATGATGGCAAGGCACTCCTTCTCAGTTGTCGAATCGGCCTTGGAAAGGGAACGGCTAGCGTATGCGATGATTTTATCCACCAGCCCGTCGCTTTTTTCAATGTGAACGGCCCCTAGGCTCATGCTGCTTGCGTCGGTATGAAATTAAGTATCGGCGTTCTCATCAAAATGCGTGAGAATCGGTGGGTTCTGTAAACGGCGCTGAAGTTCTTTGAAGGCTTCTGCTTGCGGCGCTTCTCATTTAAATGGCACGTCTGCTTTCGTCAGTTGGGTCAGGGCTCGGCGATGCGCGAAAAAGTTTTCACAAATCATCTGTAATATGCACACAGTCCGAGAAATCTGCGCACTGCTTTCTTATCGGCCGGCGGTGGAAACTGTTCAATAAAGACGCGAATATAGTCCGAAGTAACGCAAGCAAGGCGCGCGAGCGCACACGCTGCGTTGCGTGGGTGAAAAAGGGACACAACCTGGGCCAGAGGGCGCTGAGGACGCCAGTGAACAGCGCCCTCTCCGAGCGATTCCTCCTGATTGATCGGGCAGGACGACGAGCTTCGCCACTGACTTGTGTGCGTTGCCTGGCCCGCACGTGAAGAAACGTGTTTCGCGCGCGCGCACTCGTTCTTTCTAGATCGCGCTTCGGTGCCGTTGAGAGAGGAGCTTGCTTCGCGCGCGCTATGCTCTATCCGCTCGCGCATGGACGCCGTTGTGAAAAAGCGCGCCCGCTCGAGGGTTTTCGGCACGCTGTGACACTGCTACGAAAATTTTGCGTGCGCTTTCGTGGTTTAGAGATGGAGCAGCTCGTGTGCGCGGCGTCAAGCAAACAGTCCAAAAGGGCGCTGCATTCGTCACGCCCTAGTTTTGTGCCCAGTGCGCATAACCACGTGGTGTACGAAGTGAAAACTGAAATTTAGCCTACCTTCCAACGAAGCTGCGGCACGAATGCGTTTCGCGTTTTTTTTTTCTTCGTGTCTTCATATAGTGCTAGCTCGGCTCGGTCTGCTTGCTTCCGCCGTGCGTGCTGGTGACATGCTTCTGCTACCTTTTTCTTTTCCCTTTGCGCGGTGTTTCAATGGATTTGGCGCTATGCTGCTCACCCCAGTGTCACAGATCAAATCGCGCCGCGTTTAGCTTGTGCGAAATACGAAAGCGTATTTCGCAATATAGGTGTTGTTACGTCTCGCCTACAACGCGCGGTATAGCCGGCGCGGATGCAACGGACGCCGCGGCTTCGTTCATCGCGGCCGCAACGCCTCCCGCCAAGCGCGTCCAGGCAGGTTTCAGTGCCACGTGTCGTCGTGCGTGCGTGTGTGTGTGTGTGCATGTTGGTGCCCACGCTTGTCAAAGCGCGGCAGCCGGGGAGAGGAGCTCCCCAACTGGGAGGCGAGGAGGTCTGACCGGCGCCGGCCTGGCGGACGCGCCCGTCACGTCTGGACATGTTCAAGCGTCGCCGTATCGGACGCCTCTTCCCAAGCCGTTCCTTCTTGCCCTCGACTCCGTGGGGATAAAACGCCGCTGCCCCGGACGCCGAGAGAGACTTCGATTCCTTCCTTCGAGTAACGTGGTTGCCCTGACCGGCTGCTCTTTTGCGATGCCAGAATAAACAAGTTGTTCTGTTGCCAGTCGACTCATCCTTTGCCGGGACCTTCGGATGTTTCCAGCTTCGCCCCAGGCCGCCAGGCCAACGCTACCCTTGGGGCTTGCAACCCAAATGCAACAACTGGTTGCCAGCGGTGAGATCCCGACAACGGAGGCCAGCAGCGAAGATATGCGGTCAACTGTATGCTGAGCAGCACAACGACCATCCGGGAGCAGTGCAACGAGCCCTGTGTGATGACTGGTTGCCTGCAGCGGAACGACTGCGCTGAATTCTTGGCTGCGAGGTTTGTTGAGTGCGGGACTTTCTTCTTCTGAGTTTTGCCAGGCTTTTGTTAGTGTCAGAAACAGAGCTGGTAATTGTGTTGTCGTTGCTGCCGGGTTAGTTTGCGGCAAGACAATAGTAGGCAGTAGAGAAAGCAGCATTCGGAGCAGCCATGGATTTGAAGTCGTTGCGCAAACCGAAATTGCTGGAGCTTGCAAGAGAGTTGGGTCTGGATGTCTCAGACAAACTCAGAAAACCAGAACTGCTAAGGGCTATTCTTGAGTTGGAGGCTGAGGATGACGAGCTGTCGGAATGCCTTGAGACGATTGAGGAGAGGGAACAAAAAGAAAAAGAGAAAAACGAGCGCGAACGTAAAGAACAAAAAGAGAAAGAGGAGCGCGAACGTAAAGAGCAAAAAGATAAAAGAAGAGCGCGACCGTCAACACGCTTTGGAAATGAAGCGTCTCGAGGTAGAGATGGAACGCGCTCGTAATGGAAGTCAGGCACACGGTGCAGGAGAACGGGTATCGTTCAAAATGACTGACCTGATGCGGCCGTTTAAGCTTGGAGAGGACATTGGTTTGTTCCTGGTTAACTTTGAGCGAACGTGCGAGAAGCAGGGGTTCTCTCGGGAAACGTGGCCACAGCGCTTGTTCACTTTGTTACCCGGCGAGGCGGCCGACGTAGTCGCTCGCTTGAAGAGAGAGGAGGCAGAGGATTTCGACCAAGTGAAATCGAGTCTGCTAAAAAAGTACAGGCTGTCAGCGGAGGCGTTCCGTCGGAAGTTTCGGGAAAATGAAAAAGGCAGAAATGAGTCATATACAGAGTTTGCCTACAGGCTTATGTCAAACATGCAGGAGTGGCTCAAAGAAGAGAAAGCGTTTGGTGACCACGAGAAAATTCTGCAGTGTTTCGGGCTGGAACAGTTTTATAGTCGGTTACCTGAGAACGTGCGGTACTGGGTCTTGGATAGGCCAGACATTAGTACAGTGGCTAAAGCCGGCGAGCTAGCCGAGGAGTTTGTGACGCGTCGGGCTCGCGGAGCTAAGGACGGTCAAAAGGGTGAATTTGGCTCCAAGTCTGAGAGGCCGAAGTTCACACCCATGAGAGCAAGGGGGGACACGCGTAGTGCGGATGCGAGTGAAAGCAGTCCGACCGAACGTAAGGAGACGGCGGCAGCCGAACCCGAACGCAGAAAGCGGTTCGAGGCGAGGCAAGCGCGCGTGTGTTATACGTGCCAGAAGCCGGGTCACTTTTCGGCGCAGTGTCCAGAAACAAAAAGAGAAGTCGTGTGTTTGTCATTATGTAGCACTGACGAGAACATGAAGCTTCTCGAGCCTTACATGCGAGACTTCCTCGTGAACGGGAAAGAGTGCCGAGTGCTTCGTGATACCGCAGCTACAATGGATGTAGTTCACCGCTCTTACGTAGAACCCGATATGTTCACGGGCGAGCGCGCATGGATCAAGCAAGCAGTGGAAGCTCATAGCGTGTGTCTGCCCGTAGCAAAAGTGCTTATTGAAGGACCTTTCGGAGCACTTGAGACGGAGGCCGTAGTGTCATCTAGGCTGCCCCCCCAGTACCCGTACCTTTTTTCGAACAGGTCCGATCACCTCCTGCGCGAGAAGGGGCTTTTGTTTGGTGAGGCTAGCGTTCAGGCCTTAACCAGACCGAGAGTTCGGGAGCTCGCTGCAAAGGCGGTGGTTGCGGGGCCGACGTTGTCGAACAATGAAAAAGGGTCGGAGGCGCAGCAAGCTGATATTCCGAGCACGTCAGAACTGGATAAAATTGAGCCTGTAGCATTGAAGGCACCAGGTACTGGAGAGGAAATGCCCGACAAGGGAAAGTTAGAAGAGCTTCCGGTCGAGCTTCCGGGACTAGGCTCAGTTACGAACAGGGAAGACACCGATCAGGTCATTAGTGACTTAATCATTAAAGCACCGCTGTCGGCTGAGCAGAAAACCGAACTACACAAACTCTTACAAGAGTTTCAAGGTCAGTTCTCTGAGAGGCCTGGTAGGACTTCTGTCCTTACGCATGATATAGAACTTACCTCCCCAGAGCCAGTACGATCCAAGGCGTACCGGGTGTCACCCCGCCAGCACGATATTATGGAGGCTGAGGTAAAGAAAATGCTACAGCTTGGTGTTATTGAGGCGGGTGAGAGTGATTATACCTCCCCTTTGATTTTAGTTGAGGTACCGGGCAAGGAACCTCGTCCTTGCGTCGACTACCGCAGGCTTAATTCCATCACTAAGGATCAAATTTATCCGATCCCTAACATCGAGGAGCGCCTTGAGAAAGTTAGTAGCGCTCAGTTTATTTCCACCCTAGATCTTGTCAGGGGTTATTGGCAGGTTCCACTTACAGAAGAGGCTAGTAGGTATGCGGCGTTCATTTCACCAATGGGAACATTCCGTCCTAAAGTTTTGAGTTTTGGTTTGAGGAACGCGCCATACTGCTTTTCAAGCCTCATGGACAAAGTGTTGCGGGGACAGGAAGAATTCGCTTTACCGTATTTAGACGACGCAGCGATATTCTCCGCATCCTGGTCTGAGCATATGGCACACTTGCGGGCAGTGCTAACCCGCCTGCGCGAAGCGGGCTTGACAATCAAGGCTCCCAAGTGCCAATTAGCACAGGCCGAGGTTGTCTACCTCGGTCACGTGATTGGACAGGGTCGTCGCCGCCCCTCTGAAATAAAGGTGGCCGCTGTGCGAGACTTCCCGCAACCGCGCACGAAGACCGATATTCGGTCGTTCTTAGGTGTCGCCGGCTACTATCAGAGGTACATCCCCAGGTACTCCGATATCGCGGCTCCCCTGACGGATGCTCTAAGAAAAACAGAGCCCCAAACAGTCGTCTGGAGCGAGACAAAGGAAAGAGCTTTTAGCGCCCTAAAGAGCGCCCTAACAAGCCAGCCTGTGCTACGATCGCCAGACTACACAAAAGGGTTCGTTGTTCAGGGCGATGCTAGTGAGCGAGGCATGGGCGTTGTACTGTGCCAAAGGGACAATGGAGAAGTGGAACACCCCGTCCTGTATGCTAGTCGTAAGCTGACCTGTCGTGAGCAGGCGTACAGCGCCACCGAGAAAGAGTGTGCGTGTCTCGTGTGGGCCGTTCAGAAATTGTCATGCTACCTAGCCGGCTCGAGGTTTATCATTGAGACGGATCACTGCCCTCTCCAATGGCTGCAGAACATCTCTCCCAAAAATGGCCGCCTCCTGCGCTGGAGCCTCGCTTTGCAACAATATTCCTTTGAGGTGCGTTACAAAAAGGGGAGTCTCAACGGTAACGCCGATGGCTTACGTCGAAGCCCCTAACGTAGGAATCCGCCTCAAAGTTGTTTGTTACTGATGTTTTCTTTCTGAGGTAGGATTTTTAACATATTGCTTTTGTTTAGTGTTTCAAAGTGATTATGTGCTTTCTAGTGCAATTTTCCAATTTGTGGACGCGTTCTGAGTGCTGCTTGACTATTGTAAGGAACTAGGCAGTAGTATAAAAGGGGAAAGAGCCTGGCAGAGCTTAGTGAGGGTTGTCTCGTGCTTGCTGACTGAGCGGTTGCGTTTCGGCGTAGTTCTAACGCTTGCTGGGAACGAGCACAAAAATGGCAACTCTCCCGAAGTGACTTTGCAGTGTCCTGTGTGATCCTGAACCCGAGAACGAGGCCTTCTCTGTGCGCTGCGCTCAAGCAACGTCGAGGGACGATCGGTTTCGATTACGAGCATCATCGAGCGACATCCCTCTGGACAGCGGATGCAGTCCCCTGACCATCGGGATCTCCTTCTCCCGGCGGGGCGGTCTGTTACGTCTCGCCTACAACGCGCGGTATAGCCGGCGCGGATGCAACGGACGCCGCGGCTTCGTTCATCGCGGCCGCAACGCCTCCCGCCAAGCGCGTCCAGGCAGGTTTCAGTGCCACGTGTCGTCGTGCGTGCGTGTGTGTGTGTGTGCATGTTGGTGCCCACGCTTGTCAAAGCGCGGCAGCCGGGGAGAGGAGCTCCCCAACTGGGAGGCGAGGAGGTCTGACCGGCGCCGGCCTGGCGGACGCGCCCGTCACGTCTGGACATGTTCAAGCGTCGCCGTATCGGACGCCTCTTCCCAAGCCGTTCCTTCTTGCCCTCGACTCCGTGGGGATAAAACGCCGCTGCCCCGGACGCCGAGAGAGACTTCGATTCCTTCCTTCGAGTAACGTGGTTGCCCTGACCGGCTGCTCTTTTGCGATGCCAGAATAAACAAGTTGTTCTGTTGCCAGTCGACTCATCCTTTGCCGGGACCTTCGGATGTTTCCAGCTTCGCCCCAGGCCGCCAGGCCAACGCTACCCTTGGGGCTTGCAACCCAAATGCAACAGTGTGCATTAATGAATCCCATTCTGTTGAGCTTTGAGAGTGTTAGCATGGTCGTGCGGCTGATGCGACCAATATGGTAACGCATTGCCGTTCCTACCGGTGTTGCGCTTGCTTAGCCGCTTCTGAAATATGGTCGTAATTACAGCATATGGAGTATTTACCATACGGATATCTAAAAATAATACCTGTTATTACGGAGCCCTTCAGAAACGCCTTTGCACACAATCTACGTACAGGATTGACCATTTGCGGAAAAGCGAGCGCCGCCTGTCGTGCAAACAGAGAAGCTCCGCCGGTACCTTTGGTTGGAAAGGGGCGCTCGAGCAAGCATGCGCAAGGCAGCGTTCAGCAGCTCACGTCCGCTTGTTTTGTTGTTTTAGTGTTGTTTATTGGCCGGAAACGTGTGTCAACTAACGGAAGAGTATGATGGAGGAGGAGAACATCCCATTTCCGTTTTTAGAAACAGGATGTAGCGAATTATTTTCGCGTTGTAGCCTGAAAAACGAGCATGTGTGGCAATACCTGCACTCTGCTACCTGAACGGAGCGCCGAATGACCAAGTGAAAACGTGCGTGAATGCGCGCCTATGCGCGGGCGATTGTGACAGTATAATGGGATGCACTTTCCTAATGCTCACAGACGTTTACGTTTGCGCTTCCTTGATAGGGCCGGAGTTTCTGCTAACTTAACACAACACCTTTTGCCTCAGGGCACACTTAGCTAATTATTAAAGGACCCGTTGTACTATCTCAATCCCGGCTCGTGCTGATACGGCAGAGCGTTGCTTTGCGTGCTAACGGGCCGCGGGAGCGTTAGAATGCGCGGATATACGCGAGGCTGCGCTCGGCCGTGCTCCCGCTATTCAGGAAGCACATTGTAGCATTAATGGTGAATGTTCATACTAGTATATATCATTCGGCTTTCCTGCGTCGGTGGCAAAACTCTTCTAGAACGACCGAGCAGTATGTACTCGGCAGTAAGCGCGAAATAAAGCAGCAACACCCGTTTCGAAACGTGCTGGATGTGCGCATTACTGGCCCCATCAACGGGTTCGTCTTTTGCGCCTTGTATGTCGTCGCGGCCTTTATTACGTACAAGTCTCGCTGTTGTAAAACACGTGGTTAGCTTAGATAAATCGCGTTGCAGTTACGTGGAAGTTACAGCTCACATCAGTCGTCGCACTACAGCGCAGGAATGCACGGCTGGCTCATGTTTTCCAACCAAAAACCAAACCGCCCAGAGTGGGCGCTGCCTGCGCCTTCACCACGCATGCGCAGAAACTTCTCCGCAAATGGTCAATTAGGACGTTAAACTCACAAACCGCTGGCACAACTCAGTTTTGATGCGCAACGACGGGGCACGTAACACTATTGCGCGGCCGCCCGAGGTCATGCTCAGTGTTGTTGGCGTTACAGAAAAAAAGTAACTAAATACGTTACTGGTTACGTTAAAAAAAGGAGCGCGTTACCGCCCTACGTTACCTACAAAAAAGGCAGCGCGTAATCGTTACCGTTACCGAAAAAAGTACCGTACGTTACTTTGCCGTTACTTCATGGCCATAAATGTTAAGTTTTCGTCACCTTAAGAACTTACAATAAAAATTTTATAAAGCTCACATTTCCCAAATAACAACTAGCCTAAACAACGGTTTTACGCGATATCCTGATTTAACGAGAATACTTTGCACAAATGTGCAGGAGCTTAGCAATGTTATAGTAGCCTAAAGATGCCTGTGGAGTTACATGTGTTCGATTCTAACTGTATTACATGATGAAGCGATCTTATGAATGTGGCATTAAACACAAAATGACACTCCATCATCAATTCTAACTTCACAAAAAAAACATCGCTGAACTCTAAACAAATTTAAAGTAATTCTGAAAAATGTAATGTTACAAAATGATCGGCATGCTTCCACTCTATAGAAAGTTGTGTGCGTGTGAGTGGTTTGGGAAGGGGAGGTAGGTGAAGGCAAGTGTGTGAATGCGTGTTCGTGCAGGTGTTTTGTGCTTTATGGCTATTCCGTCTTTTTTTAGTAGGGTGCGTTGTCAAGGGCAGCTGTTTTCTGCCATGCATGCAAACCCCAACACGGGTTGTGGGGAGCACCTGTGCATTTTGTTTATTTACATCACTTTAGGTGCTCTGCGCTTTTTTTTCTTAAGAGGGCGGCGTGGGTAATAACTGGAACAAAAAGTAACTAGTAACGTGACACCTCACGTTACTGAAAAATGTTAATGTAAGTACGTTACCCGTTACAGTTCCGAATTGGTAACCACTACGTTACTAATTTACCGAAAAAAGTAATGCGTTACCGGTAACGCCGTTACTTGTTACGCGTTACGGACAACAATGGTGTAGCTACAGTGTAATTTGCAGAGCCACACTGCTACTCGTGTGTACGACAGAGACACAAGGTTAGTTCACATGTGGAACCGTGTCTGCCATCTTCGCCTTCGCAGTTGTATGCGCTGCCACTTTACATGGTGTCGGCCGAGTAAGTGCACATATATTAAGTGCCCGCCAGCGCTCTCTCCTGTTGCCGCCGGTGATGGATAAGTAGTACTATTTTTAATCAATACTGCAGCGCGCGATAATGCACCAGTACTTGGCATTGAACTATTCCTGCCACCTGGGTAATTTCTGTTGACAGCACACACGTCGGTAAGCAAATGCGTCATTCCATAGAAGCCCACAAGTCAAGCAAGACGCTTCCCCACCTTTATGCAACCACGGTGCCACTTCGATCACCGCGTAAAAACTGCCCAGCAATGGACATAAACGGCGCACTGTGCAGTCGTCAGGCTGTGCTCGCATCCGCCGCGCCCGCGAGGAGACGGGCACGAGGAGCACGCGGAGGGAGAAAGCGCGCAGCATGCGAACACGGCCAGTCAGAGCGCCCCGGCGCCGTCGTGCCCTATCGACGCTTCAGAATTCCGCCGCTACGGGAGGAGCACGGCGCTGTCGTCGTGCGGCAAACTTTAGGTTGGGGTCCCTATAGTTCGACGCACTGCAGCGGCCAACGTGACCGGCGGCTGCCAGCGTGCCCCGACGGGCCCGGCGCAGCTTTGGCTCCTGCTCCAATTGCGCGCCGGCGCCACCGACCGCGTCGACACACAATGCATCGCGCGGAGCAAAATGGCGGAAGCCAGTGCGAGCGGCGCGAGTGGCGCGAGTTGCCCAAATATTGAAATTGTGCCGGATATCGTTGTGGAACGGTTTATAGAAGCCATCAAACAACACCCTTGTGTATACGACATCAAAAGGCTGGATTTCAGAGACCACCAGGGCAAAGAGAATGCTTGGCAATAGAAGGCGGAGCACCGGTCTCTCCACGGGTGAGTTGTTCCCGTGGAGAGAGCGATCTTTCGCACATATATCGAGCGCCTGCGCTTTCACCACAAGCGATGCACTAGTAACACGAGTGCAAGTTTCTGTCGCGCGGTTAACACCCTAGCCATGTTTCATTAGTAGCTGCAATGCTGTGGATGGAACGAAACGGATGAGGCGACGCAGAAAAAGGCGCGAACGGAATTCAAACTGCCGGCGTGTCGACGATCAGCGTGCAAGGAGGCGGTCGTTCTGCGCATGCTCCGAAGTCGGCGCGCGCGTCTGGGCGCATCGAAGTATAGAGGGGGTGGCGTTTCGGCCGGCGCAGCGAAACCGGCGTAGCGCGACTGACTGCGAGTGACGCGCACCCGCGCGCTGAACACATCGGGCTATAAGTGCGCCGTAACAGCTGTTTTCTGCGGGCCCGAGCGTATTCCCTTCCCTCTCTGCTAACGATGTGACCTAGAAATAGCAGCTCTTCGTAGGCAAAGTGCCACTTCTCTGCTTTCAAGTTTAGGCCAGACGACTTGATGGCGTCTAGTACTGTTCAGTCTTTTGAGGTGCTCTTCAAAGTTCGAGGCGAAGACAACGACCTCGTCTAAATATACCAAACAAACTTGCCACTTCAGACCTGCCAGCACTGTATCCATTACTCGCTGAAACATCGCTGGTGCGGAACAGCGACCAAATAGCGTCACCTTGAATTCAAACAGCCCATCCTGAGTGAGGAATGCTGTATTCTCGCGGTCTCTTTCGTCCACCTCAATTTGCCAGTAGCCGCTCTTGAGGTCCATCGACGAGAAATATTTGGCGTTGCAAAGGCGATCCAGTGTGTCGTCGATACGGGGGAGACGGTAGACGTCCTTCTTTGTTATGCTGTTCAAGCGGCGGTAATCAACGCAGAATCGAAGTGCTCTGTCTTTCTTTCTCACTAGAACAACCGGTGCCGCCCATGGGCTGTTTGAAGCCTGGGTGACGTCATCGCGAAGCATTTCTTCGACTTGGTCCCGGATGGCTTGTCGTTCTCGCGGTGACACATGGTGCGGGCTTTGAAGGAGAGGTCGTACGTGTCGGTCCGTTATAATGCGATGCTTTTCAATTGGCCCTCGTGTGCAACCTCACCTCCAGAGGTTGCTGTTTATAGTTTCCCCTACGGGGGCTGGAAGACCTTCTTAGTACCGCAGCTGCGTAGTAGCGGCGTGGCGACGCAAAGCGCGAGGTTGACGGCGATGGTGAGCGCGAAAAGCGGTCCGGTGTGTGCTCCACTCGACGCAGGTGCTCGTCGATTTCCTGCGGACGTTGGCCGAAGCGTGGTCGTGGGGCGTTAACGGCAAATCCTCGAAGACCGATACCTCGGTACGGGCAGTGACGAAGAATATGGCCGGCCTCACCGCAATGGAAGCACACCGGCCGGTTGTCGTTAGTCCTCCAGGCGTCGCATTTCCTGGGGCTTGAGCGTCGATCGTAGGCTGGGCGGGCGGGGGCAGGGAGGTGGCGTTTGGGAACAAGTGGTTCATGTTGGACAGGATGCAGGGGTTGTCGTTGGGGCTGAGGAGACCTTACTGCAGCGGCGTAGGTCATAGCCTAGGGTTCTTTGGCCGTAGGAGTGCCAAGTGCCTGTTGCACTTCTCCCGTACCACATCCATTAGGGTCGCTGCTTGTGTCTGTGGGGAGGATGGCAGTAATCGGCGTAGCTCCTCTCTAACGATTTCGCGGATAACTTCCCGCAAGCTGTCGCTGGTTGTGGCCGTCGTGTCCGATCGGATTGCACATGCAGAGGAAGGGCGATTGTACTGCCGAGCTCGGACGTCGAGGGTCTTCTCAATCGTGGAAGCTTCTTGCATGAATTCCTCGACTGTTTTTGGCTGCTGGCGGACGAGGCTGCCAAAGGGTTGTTCTTTTACGCCGCGCATTAAAAACTGAACTTTCTTTTCCTCGGTCATCTCGGGGTCGGCGCGGCGAGATAGGTGCTTCATCTCCTCGACGTAACCGCGGACGGGCTCATTGGGAAGCTGGATCCTGGACTCGAGGAGCCGTTCGGCTCTTTCTTTCCTCACGACACTGGTGAGTACCTTGAATAGTTCTCTCTTGAATAGCTCGCATGTCGTAAGAGACGACTCGTAGTTTTCGTACCACGTGCGTGCGGAGCCCTCCAATGAGAAAAGCACGTGTCCAATTTTCGCCGCATCATCCCACTTGTTGGATGACGCCACACGCTCAAATTGATCCAACCATTCTTCAGGGTCTTAGCCTAGGGTCGATTGAAAGTTGGCGGCACCCGCGGTTGCTGCAGTATGATCGGTGTCGACATCTTCGGCGAGGTTGCGGTGCTCGTAGCAGCGTCTTTTCGCTGTCTGGTGCGGTCCGGGAGGGTCCCGAACTCAGGCTCCTTTTTCTGGAGACGTCGGCTAGATCGCTGAGCTGCTGGCCCGTCCTTGGGGGCGAAGCGCTAAGGGCTGGCTTCACGACTTGAAGGGGGCGTCCGGAACATACAAGGCTACCCCGCACCTCCACCAGATGTCACGTAGTGATGATGGAAGTAGAAGTAGCGATGAAGACGGACAACAGGCCTTCTGAAAGAAAACTGTTTATTGGGCTGACTTGCACCCAAAATGGACTGAATCAATCGGCGGCAGCGAAGCGACAAGTGTGCTCGGCGGTCGTCGAATAGAATGCCCGCCGCTGTCGGCCGTGCTCAATTTAAAGCTGATAGCGAACTTTCGAGATAAAGCGTGCGAAGTTACTAGAACATTCCGGAACAACGTAGAATCAGCTCTGCCTGGCTGCGATCAATCGAGATAAATCTAGTCGCGTCTTGCATCGCCATCAAAGCGATAAAGTTGTGTGGCGGCAAATTTGAAGAATGAAAAAACACTGCAAATATTCGCGGCAATATCGAGGAAGCATCTGCGTCATGATTTTATTTTGTCCTGTGCTTTCTTGACTGTACAGTTTTTGTTGTTGCACCCACGCCTCTATAACGCCCTGTGCACCTCGAGGGTATTGTAATAACTAAAAGTAAATAAAGAAATCATTATTGCCGGCGTTAGCCTAATTACGCCGACTGCAGGACAAAGGTCTCTCCAATACCTCTCTAGATCACCCTGTCTTATGCTAGCTTCACCGCAGACACCACAAACTTCCTATCTGAACACGCCAATTGGAGATCGAGAGTGGCTCAATGTAATGTTGTCAAGCCTGCTTTCGTTTGCTGCAGCAATTCGCGTAGATTAGGCTACAGCGTAGTTTTCCGGATCGCTTTCTGATCAGTCTATATTACTGTCTTCTATAAGAATCATATCAGTGTTAGAATTCCTGTAGGTACATTAGCTGAATTTATATTTTTATTATATTGTTGTGTATATTATTGGCCATTAAAGTTACATTGCGTTCATCTGCGACTAGCGTTATTGTCGGGGAATGAGGATAATTTTGAACCAAATAATGCTTGGCAGCACTCGGCCGAGGGTGTGATGTCCTCTCTAACCACATACGCAAGCGAAATTTTGACGTAGACAACGCCTCCATGCGTGTTCGAATGATCTGCAAAATTCGATCACAAATGAGAGCGGTTCTTCAGTTCGAGCTTGTATCCTGGTAAGAGATAGGCTTCGCGCGTGGTGTCAAAGCTCATAAACTATTCCAAATAGTGTTACTAGCTCTCCTGCTGCGGTTTTGCCAACGCCGTTGATAACAGCGTTGGGCGTCAGATATTGGCTTTTTAAGCCTTCTGTGGATGCGTTCTCTGTACAGTCAGCAGTTGCGTGTAAACAAGAGGGGTCTTTCAACAATTGTGCAGCACCGCAATGGTGTAAGCGTTTAATGCGACCAAGGCCACGAAATTGAGCAGCTGAGGGTTATTGCAACCACGACTGCGGCGAGTCTACCCGGAGAACGCTGCACTACACATTATTCATTCACACGTGCATCCCTGCACCGGCTTCTCTTTTCGCTGCACACAGTAACGACGAGAGTGACGCACGTTTCTCAGCACTATGAGCACGCACCTGTCTTCAACGTCGTCCCGCTGGAGGAGCAGCGGTGCTTTCTTGCGGCGTCGCACGACGATCAATCTGCGTCGGCGGGGCTGCTCCTCTGCTTGTTCAACAGGCGAAACTGCACCAACGCGCACGCCGAGCAGGTCTACGTTGAGGGAGACGTTCTTGCGGATCACGTCGGCACCGCAGGAGCCCAGACTCGCGGCCAGCACAACGGCAGCCGCCAGAAGCAGCACGGCTCCACGGACAGCCATCAGCGCTTGTCCGCGGTCAGCTGCAGCTGCTGCCAGTTATGACGATCCAGACAACAAATGGCGCATGCTCTGCTTGGCGAAGACTTCTTCTTCCTTGTTGCTCAGGTGTCGATCATACCCGTTCTCTCCTTTTTCTTCGTCCTCTTAAAACATGGCAAATACCTATGCGGGGAGATTGGCCAAGGTTTAGTAGCATAAACAAGGAAATTTCAATAGGAGATTACGAAAACATTTTAGCACCACGCGTGAGTTTTGAAAAAAGTATCAATGAAAACAACAGAAGAATATTTAAAGTAAAATAACTGACAGCACTTTGGTGAAAAAAGAAGAGCTCGAAGAATTTTAAAATTATTAGCAAATCAACCAACCAGTTGCAATTATGTAATCATGGAGAATCCTACAAATTGAACCGAATGCATATTCTTTGGCGCTTGCACCGAACGATAATAACACTGGCAGGGGTAACGTGAGCCCTAACCTGGAGAAAGGAACCTCCAGGTAAATCTTCCTCTGAAGTGCGAACTGTGGGCAGTGGAGGAGAAAATGGTCTACAGATTCAACTTCCCCGCATGCGTCACATAAGTTTGTCGGTGTCAACCTACACCTGCATAGATGAAAATTCAAACTGGGAATCCTGCACCGCAACCGCGTCATTGTTACCTCACTCAGCCTGGTTTTACACTAACGGACGTTCCAATTATATGCTGAGTGATGATAATCAGTGGTATTTAGTAAGGGATCAAGTAACCTGGATGATATTAGTTTGAACCGCTTAATCCTAGGAGGCTGAAATTCGGGCTAGGAGGCTGGAATTCGGGACAGCATGTTTCAGTGACCCGTCAAGAGCCGACCTTGCTAAGTAATCAGCCACTTCATTTGAATGAATACCTGCATGACCAGGGACCCAGACAAAACGGACCTCCTTAAAAGAGCATGGGACAAACAAGGAAACGGTTCAGAAAAACTATTGAGTTGTTTCAACGGAGACTAAAACTGACAAGCAATCAGCGAGAATAATGACGTGAGACACGTGACATTGAAGTTTTTGTGCAGGGCCAATCCAAGAGCCAAAACTTCTGCAAAGAATATAGGAGTATAATCAGGGATGCGGACAGAATAGCTCCAGGCCAAATCCTGCGAAAAGATGCCAACTTCAGCTTTTTGGCTGCTGACGGAGGCATCGGTAGAAAGCACCGTATGGTAGGGGTACTCCTCTATGTGATCAGAGAGAAGGCCGTTTAAAATGTTTGCCGGCATGTGTTTGGCATGAGATGGGAAGATGTGGTCCAAATGGAATTCCACTGCTGCCGGCGAGTCAACAACCCACTGCAAAGAACTGAGATCAACACCAATCGGTGTTAAAAGGTTCTACGTTTACATAGTTTGTGGCATTTGATACCGTGGCCAATGATGAGAAAAGAATAAGGCCGGCTGATACACAAAAATAGGAATACTGACATCAGTCACCAGGTCCAACAACCTGAGGAAAGTTCGCACCGTGAGTATTTGAAAGCGGGAACTTAGATCAGCGATACGGGGTTCCAGTTAAAGCAGGGCGTTTGAAACTGATTTTTGGAGACCAATACAGAGACGTAGAGTGCGCCTTTCTATTAAGATTAAGGGCTGAATCTTGTAGTTTGCACTACCAGAGAACAGAATGCAACCAAACCCAAGTCTGGTCTTACATATGCTTTGTATAGTAACAATAATGTGTCGCGGCGCAATTACCCAACTTCTCCGTCACGTCGTACAGAGCTCCAACGTTGGCTTGTTCAGCATTTTAGTGCTCTAGATGGGTCTCTAGAGGAAAAGCCGCGACTCTTAATGTTGAAACCTCGGAGTTACTCGATTAAGCTGGGAGGAGCATAGCGCAAGCTGCAGCCAATGGGAGGAAGCTCGGGTTGCGTGCAGATACCAGAAAGAAGAGGCGAACGACGAAGCCGGAGGGGAGAGCGAGACATTTTGATTATTACAGGAGAGGTGTGCCTAGTGGGTAACACGGCATGAATCTCCAGATGAGGCTGAAGGAATAGGGCGAAGAAGGGGTAAAAGAAAAGGTGAAATTAATCATACAAAACACTCGCGCAGTCGCAAACACACAGGATCTTCAAAGGGTGTCTATCAAACCCGAGTCCCTAAGACAACCTAGTAGGGTTTCGTCCCACGCGTCCGAAGCCGCAGCCCACCCGGATGCAAACACATGCTCCAGGCACAGGGCGCCGTCCTGGCGGAGTCCTAAACTGTTTATCAGTGCTTTGCGGTGTGTGTAAAAATCCTCACAGCAGCAGACCAAGTGTTCAAGATCTTGGCGCACACCGCGTGACGGGCACAGAGGTCTGCTTGATTCACGAATCTTTTGAACAGTGTCTTGTGTCAGAAACGTCCTAAACAATTCGGTGGAGACGATTACAGCCATGCCTATCTAAATTGCGTGGCACGCGAAAGTCACTAGTGTTGTCTATACAAAGTAGAGGTCTGTACTGACGCTGTGGATTGCACTGCAGAGAGCGTTGCGCCCGCCAGGATTCAGCATCCACGAGTCTGGCTCCATCAATACAAGAAAACAGAATGGGGACCAGCACGGATGTATTGCCATGCTCCGGTTTCGCTCCGCCGTCAGCCTGATCGCTGCATGCAAGGCCACAGTAGCGGGTAACCACTGCAACACAGCATGGTGACGCGACTCACAGGCCTTGGTGCGTAGTCTTCTCAAGTCGACGACGAGCTGATCGTGAATGCGCGGTGACTGTAACGGTTGCAGTGCAATGTGACAGTCAGTGAAGGTAACCCACGCTGTTGAGGGTCGTTGCAGAATATAAGTAAAAGTTGCTCGCAGAGCATAGGACTTGGTAACAGTAAAGTGTGGTGACCGAGTGTCGCAGAGACTGTGGCGTGCGTTGATGGCATCCAGACGCCAAATGCTGATCAGACAGGCCTAGCAAAGACATCAGTATAGATGTGGCAGTGCTCAATGTTGCATACAGAAGTTTATTGAAGGGCAAATATTTAAATGCTGATCCGGGGATGGTTTTGCTCTTAATTGCCAGGTATAGTTGCCCTGAACTGCCATGTCGCAAACGTCGAGGATGCTAAGGATGACGTGACAACGCGCTGACACTGCGACGGGAGATTGGAGGCTTAGTTTATGCAGTACGCTGCAGGTGGATGGATAGGTTCACCTACCACAAACCGCATCTGTGCATGAAGCAGCTCCTGCATTAGCAACGCTGATAGAGACGTCTGCTCTTTGTTATGGGGGTGTTCCTGGGAAGGCTGAAGCAGATTCTCAATGCTTTAGCATGCATGGCTTCAAGGAGTATTATGCTTATTTTCGAGGTGCTCTGAACAGCCAGAAGCCCATAGCGCAGAAGGCCTTCACAGAGCGCCCCATACAGCTGTACTAATGATTGTGTAGAGCAGACTTTTCTGGTAGTCGAGAGAATATGAATGGTACCGGCGTATAAACAGAGTTTGATCTTTAGCTGCTGTACATGTGGAGAACACGACAGATACTTGCCAAAGGTACCACCTAGAAACTTCTGGCAAATCATTGATGGACGGTGAATTGTATTTATTTCTTTATTTATTACAAGTACCTACAGCTCCCATGAGGCATTATTGTAGGGGAAATAACGGCATACAATGTCACGAGTAAAGAAAAAATTGGGAACATCTCACGACGATAAAACGACATAAAAAACAAGAAAAAAAGAATTTACAACTATTTAGTATCAACGATAATATAACATCAGGTACGCCAGATTATCGTTTCGATAACTGTTTGAAAATTGGGTGCGTAAACCGCAGCCTTCAGAAGACTATTCCAGTAAAGAATTGCGTTATGAAAGAACGAATGCTGGAATACATTAATACGGCATTGATAATTCTTAATCTGTTTAGCGCTGCCTACTCTCTCTTATGTGTAATGTGGCTGCTTTAAATAGGCGCTTTTATAATACCGGTACAATCATCATAAATACTATGTAGGAACTTTAGCCTGCATATTTTTCTCCGGATACACAGTTTTCCACCCAATACTGCCGCGAATTTTTGAGCTTCTTATACGGCAACTTTATTTCCCTGCCACCAACCTTGCGGCGCGTTTCTGTACTCTTTCGAACTTGACTATGAGAGTACCGGGGAAATTGTCCCATGCTACACGAGCATATTTCAACACTGCCCTGACATTTGACAAGTACATGGTTTCCTTCAGTACCTGGGGAGCACTTTCAAAAGTCTTTTGCCAAAAATACAACTTCCCCGCATGCGTCACATAAGTTTGTCGGTGTCAACCTACACCTGCATAGATGAAAATTCAAACTGGGAATCCTGCACCGCAACCGCGTCATTGTTACCTCACTCAGCCTGGTTTTACACTAACGGACGTTCCAATTATATGCTGAGTGATGATAATCAGTGGTATTTAGTAAGGGATCAAGTAACCTGGATGATATTAGTTTGAACCGCTTAATCCTAGGAGGCTGAAATTCGGGCTAGGAGGCTGGAATTCGGGACAGCATGTTTCAGTGACCCGTCAAGAGCTGACCTTGCTAAGTAATCAGCCACTTCATTTGAATGAATACCTGCATGACCAGGGACCCAGACAAAACGGACCTCGTTAAAAGAGCATGGGACAAACAAGGAAACGGTTCAGAAAAACTATTGAGTTGTTTCAACGGAGACTAAAACTGACAAGCAATCAGCGAGAATAATGACGTGAGACACGTGACATTGAATTTTGTGCAGGGCCAATCCAAGAGCCAAAACTTCTGCAAAGAATATAGGAGTATAATCAGGGATGCGGACAGAATAGCTCCAGGCCAAATCCTGCGAAAAGATGCCAACTTCAGCTTTTTGGCTGCTGACGGAGGCATCGGTAGAAAGCACCGTATGGTAGGGGTACTCCTCTATGTGATCAGAGAGAAGGCCGTTTAAAATGTTTGCCGGCATGTGTTTGGCATGAGATGGGAAGATGTGGTCCAAATGGAATTCCACTGCTGCCGGCGAGTCAACAACCCACTGCAAAGAACTGAGATCAACACCAATCGGTGTTAAAAGGTTCTACGTTTACATAGTTTGTGGCATTTGATACCGTGGCCAATGATGAGAAAAGAATAAGGCCGGCTGATACACAAAAATAGGAATACTGACATCAGTCACCAGGTCCAACAACCTGAGGAAAGTTCGCACCGTGAGTATTTGAAAGCGGGAACTTAGATCAGCGATACGGGGTTCCAGTTAAAGCAGGGCGTTTGAAACTGATTTTTGGAGACCAATACAGAGACGTAGAGTGCGCCTTTCTATTAAGATTAAGGGCTGAATCTTGTAGTTTGCACTACCAGAGAACAGAATGCAACCAAACCCAAGTCTGGTCTTACATATGCTTTGTATAGTAACAATAATGTGTCGCGGCGCAATTACCCAACTTCTCCGTCACGTCGTACAGAGCTCCAACGTTGGCTTGTTCAGCATTTTAGTGCTCTAGATGGGTCTCTAGAGGAAAAGCCGCGACTCTTAATGTTGAAACCTCGGAGTTACTCGATTAAGCTGGGAGGAGCATAGCGCAAGCTGCAGCCAATGGGAGGAAGCTCGGGTTGCGTGCAGATACCAGAAAGAAGAGGCGAACGACGAAGCCGGAGGGGAGAGCGAGACATTTTGATTATTACAGGAGAGGTGTGCCTAGTGGGTAACACGGCATGAATCTCCAGATGAGGCTGAAGGAATAGGGCGAAGAAGGGGTAAAAGGAAAGGTGAAATTAATCGTACAAAACACTCGCGCAGTCGCAAACACACAGGATCTTCAAAGGGTGTCTATCAAACCCGAGTCCCTAAGACAACCTAGTAGGGTTTCGTCCCACGCGTCCGAAGCCGCAGCCCACCCGGATGCAAACACATGCTCCAGGCACAGGGCGCCGTCCTGGCGGAGTCCTAAACTGTTTATCAGTGCTTTGCGGTGTGTGTAAAAATCCTCACAGCAGCAGACCAAGTGTTCAAGATCTTGGCGCACACCGCGTGACGGGCACAGAGGTCTGCTTGATTCACGAATCTTTTGAACAGTGTCTTGTGTCAGAAACGTCCTAAACAATTCGGTGGAGACGATTACAGCCATGCCTATCTAAATTGCGTGGCACGCGAAAGTCACTAGTGTTGTCTATACAAAGTAGAGGTCTGTACTGACGCTGTGGATTGCACTGCAGAGAGCGTTGCGCCCGCCAGGATTCAGCATCCACGAGTCTGGCTCCATCAATACAAGAAAACAGAATGGGGACCAGCACGGATGTATTGCCATGCTCCGGTTTCGCTCCGCCGTCAGCCTGATCGCTGCATGCAAGGCCACAGTAGCGGGTAACCACTGCAACACAGCATGGTGACGCGACTCACAGGCCTTGGTGCGTAGTCTTCTCAAGTCGACGACGAGCTGATCGTGAATGCGCGGTGACTGTAACGGTTGCAGTGCAATGTGACAGTCAGTGAAGGTAACCCACGCTGTTGAGGGTCGTTGCAGAATATAAGTAAAAGTTGCTCGCAGAGCATAGGACTTGGTAACAGTAAAGTGTGGTGACCGAGTGTCGCAGAGACTGTGGCGTGCGTTGATGGCATCCAGACGCCAAATGCTGATCAGACAGGCCTAGCAAAGACATCAGTATAGATGTGGCAGTGCTCAATGTTGCATACAGAAGTTTATTGAAGGGCAAATATTTAAATGCTGATCCGGGGATGGTTTTGCTCTTAATTGCCAGGTATAGTTGCCCTGAACTGCCATGTCGCAAACGTCGAGGATGCTAAGGATGACGTGACAACGCGCTGACACTGCGACGGGAGATTGGAGGCTTAGTTTATGCAGTACGCTGCAGGTGGATGGATAGGTTCACCTACCACAAACCGCATCTGTGCATGAAGCAGCTCCTGCATTAGCAACGCTGATAGAGACGTCTGCTCTTTGTTATGGGGGTGTTCCTGGGAAGGCTGAAGCAGATTCTCAATGCTTTAGCATGCATGGCTTCAAGGAGTATTATGCTTATTTTCGAGGTGCTCTGAACAGCCAGAAGCCCATAGCGCAGAAGGCCTTCACAGAGCGCCCCATACAGCTGTACTAATGATTGTGTAGAGCAGACTTTTCTGGTAGTCGAGAGAATATGAATGGTACCGGCGTATAAACAGAGTTTGATCTTTAGCTGCTGTACATGTGGAGAACACGACAGATACTTGCCAAAGGTACCACCTAGAAACTTCTGGCAAATCATTGATGGACGGTGAATTGTATTTATTTCTTTATTTATTACAAGTACCTACAGCTCCCATGAGGCATTATTGTAGGGGAAATAACGGCATACAATGTCACGAGTAAAGAAAAAATTGGGAACATCTCACGACGATAAAACGACATAAAAAACAAGAAAAAAAGAATTTACAACTATTTAGTATCAACGATAATATAACATCAGGTACGCCAGATTATCGTTTCAATAACTGTTTGAAAATTGGGTGCGTAAACCGCAGCCTTCAGAAGACTATTCCAGTAAAGAATTGCGTTATGAAAGAACGAATGCTGGAATACATTATTACGGCATTGATAATTCTTAATCTGTTTAGCGCTGCCTACTCTCTCTTATGTGTAATGTGGCTGCTTTAAATAGGCGCTTTTATAATACCGGTACAATCATCATAAATACTATGTAGGAACTTTAGCCTGCATATTTTTCTCCGGATACACAGTTTTCCACCCAATACTGCCGCGAATTTTTGAGCTTCTTATACGGCAACTTTAATTCCCTGCCACCAACCTTGCGGCGCGTTTCTGTACTCTTTCGAAATTGACTATGAGAGTACCGGGGAAATTGTCCCATGCTACACGAGCATATTTCAACACTGCCCTGACATTTGACAAGTACATGGTTTCCTTCAGTACCTGGGGAGCACTTTCAAAAGTCTTTTGCCAAAATACAAATGTCGAGAGGTTTTGGCAGGTATAATGTCAATTTGGGGTTATCTAGTCTAGGTTTTCTGTGAATTCAACACCAAGATATTTAACATTTACAACAGTTTCGATATTGTCAGGGTATAACAAATTTCCAATAATTTTTCTTTTTGCGAATAAATGGCACGCGGTACCACTTAGATACATTAAGGATCATGCCCCGATTCAAGCCTCAGTCAGTAGCATTGTCAAGCTCAGTTTGTAACGCACGTTTCGGATATCCGTAGCGGGGGGCGTATTCTTTACGAGCGCCAAGATGCTGTTGTGGCGGCACGTGGATTCTACCTTCTACGCACCTTCTTCTAGCAGAGTGGCGCCATCCACCTCTCAAGCCAGGTTCTTGTCTATACCAGGAACATCTGCGTCTTCCATCGGCAGTGGAAGCGGCAACTCCGTCCCGATAATGTCAGCTGATGTGCAGCTCTTTGTGCAGGTTCTTGCCGTATTCATCTCCGTCGTCGTGGGAAATGCGCCGAATGCAGACAACGGCCTCGATCGTCACCTGGTATCTACTGATGCTTTTCGGCTATCTGGTGCGGGGGGCGTATTCTTTACTAGCTCCGACATGTTGGGGGGCCTGCACATGGATTCTTCCTTCGGCGTACCTCCTTCTAGCAGAGTGGCGCCATCCACTCCTCAAGCCAGCTTCTTGCCTATAAAAGAAACTTCTGGGTTTTCCTTCGACTGTGAAAGCGGAAACTCCGTCGTGACAATGTCAGCTGATGTGCCGCGGTTTGTGCAGGTTCTTGCCGGATTCATCTCCGTCGTCGTGGGAAATGCGGCGAATGCAGAGAAAGGCTTCGATCTTCACCTGGTATCTACTGGTGCTTTTCGGCTATCCGGTGCGGGTGGCGTATTCTTTACGAGCTCCGACATCTTGGGGTGGCGGCACGTGGATTGTACCTTCTGCACACCTTCTTCTAGCGTAGTGACGACATTCACACCTTGAGCCATGTTCTTGCCTATAGTAGGAACATCTGCGTCTTCGATCGGCAGTGGAAGCAGCAACTTCGTCCCGATAGTGTGAGCTGATGTGCCGCTGTTTGTGCAGGTTCTTGCCGGATTAATCTCCGTTGTCGTGGGAAATGCGGCGAATGCAGACAACGGCTTCGATCGTCACCTGGTACCTACTGATGCTTTTCGGCCATCTGTTGCGGGGGGCGTGTTTACGAGCTCCGACATGATGGGGTGCCTGCACGTGGATTTTTCCTTCTGCCGACCTTCTTCTAGCAGAGTGGCGCCATTCACACCTCAAACCAGGTTCTTGCCTATACTAGGAACATCTGCGTCCTCCTTCGGCAGTGTTCGTTAGTGACTGCGACATTGCAACTAGCGTGGAAAGCACAAGGACGGAGGCAAAAGGAACAGACGAGACAGCACGCTCACAAAAAAGGAGATAATCTATCTGTTGAAAAACTTGCGCATCAATTTGCTTTAAATGTTTATTCCTTGTTTTGACAACCTGCTTCTTGATAAAGAGAAGGGGGGCGGGGGCACAGTCTCCTGAGCATGCGCCGAAAGCAAGTGTTAAAATCTGTTACGTGTGCATTAAACGTCAGTTGAAGTCTAGTGTGCTGTCTCGTCTGTTCCTTTTGCCTCTGTCCTTGTGCTTTCCACGCTAGTTGCAATGTCGCAGTCACTAACGAATACACACCAACTAGCCCAACTGTCTTCCATGTTCCATGACCTTCGGCAGTGGAAACGGCAACTCCATCCCGATAATGTCAGCTGATGTGCAGCTGTTTGTGCATGTTTTTGCCGGATTGATCTCCGTCGTCGTAGGAAATGCACCGAATGCAGACAACGTCCTCGATCGTCGCATGGTATCTACTGATGCTTTTCGGCTATCTGGTGCGGGGGGCGTGGTCTTTACGAGCTCCGACATGTTGGGGTGCCTACACGTGGATTCTTCCTTCTGCGTACCTCCTTCTAGCAGAGTGGCGCTATTCGGACCTCAAGCCAGGTTCTTGTTTATTACCCTAGCTTATAGCTGTGCTGAAAGCATATTTCTTGCTCTTACAGATGAAAATGAAATATACAGCACATTCATGAGCCTAAAGAACAGTAGATCATTATACACTAACAATATTCTAATTAAACCATTTAGGTATATATTAGAATTGCTAACGTCTGCCTTCGCTCATATTTTTGATCTTGTCCTTGAGACAGGCATATTTCCAACTTCCACGAATTGTGGGAGGGTATCTGCGTTGTACAAAGGCTGTGATCACAACCTTGCGTCCAATTACCGTCCCATATCTGTCCTCCCAGTATTTTGGAAGGGATTGGAACAAGTTGTTCTTTCTCGCATTACAAACCTTTATGATAAGCAGACTTTTTTACAAACCCACAGTATGGCTTTAGAAAGGGGCGATCGACTGAAACCGCCTTGTAAGCCCTGAAGCAAAGAATGTTGAAAATATTAATCATAATTTATTGACTGCAGGAAATTTTCCTGGATTTTAGTAAAGCGTTTGACTCCATTGATCACAGTATTCTCATTAGTATGCTTTAATCATATGAAATTCGAGGTACAGCTTTGGCTGTAGTTCATGCTACTTAGAAAATAGGTACTAGTGCGTGTGTATTAACAACCAAAGGTCATCATTCTTACCCATAGCATGTGGCGTGCCTCAAGGAAGTATATTTGGGCTCTTTTCATCTAATACTGTTATCAATGATATCGTAAATATCGACACTACAGTAAAATTCGTCATCTATGCTGATGATAGCACCTTACTTAATTTTGGGAGTAATATTAGCGCACTAGAGCTCAAATGCAATGATATCCTTACTAAACTATGGGCATGGAATAGAGTAAATGAAATATAAGTAAACCCAACTAAATCCCAAGCAGTTATTTTTCGTGCTGAGAATAAAACAGTTCTTGCGGTGAATTCATACGTTTTTCAAGACCAGCATATAGGAATAATCAGCTAGCATAAGGTTCTCGGTGTGTATTTTTCTGCCCATCTTAAATGGGACGCTCATATTGTTTATATCTCTAGAAAACGTTCTGCTGTTACTGGCGTAATCTCACGCTGCCGCGCATTTCTTCCCACAAGCGCCAAGCTACAAATATATTACGCTCTATTTCTTTCTCATATTAACAACTGCACACTGGTATGGACAACAACAACTAAAAGAAATACTAACAAGCTTCTCGTTTTGCAGAGGAAAATTGCTCATCTTATCGCAAACACCGATCCAACATAATAATAATAATCTTTATTTTTGCCATCGTACATTTGGATGGGAGGACGGCGGGAAAAAAGCTGCTCGCAGGCACCTTGACCAGCCCACAGCCCCTGTTTTTTTTTCTTTTTTTTTGGCAGAAGAAGCACAATACATCAAATCTGTACACAATTTGGCACAGTAGTCACAGTAGAAACAACAGAATAACATGAAATCACAGAAAATGAAAGTATCCGAAATCATGAACTATACATAAGGCGGAGATTTCTGTAAGGACATGAAAATAAATCAAACCCATCTAATTTGTAGGTGTTCAAAAGAGAGGGTAACGTGTAGGATAGGCGCTGTTTCCAGGTGTTCAGACGAGGAGTAGGAACTAACCACCGTTCTGCATATCTAGTGGGGTATCGTGGCAAATTGGTTTGCAAGTTTGCAAGACCCTGTAAGCTATTCAGATTGTGTCTTAATTCTGTTTTGATCTTCACGCTGAGTCGGTATTTATATAAGTTGTATATACTAATTACCTTAGCATTGTGAAAAAGGTCTGCAGTGTGGGATCGGTGTGATGTATTATAAACATGACGTATGTATTTTTTCTGTAAAAGATGTATGCGCTGTAAAATAGACGGTGCTGCGGTTCCCCATACGAGTTGACAATAGTTAAGGTGCGAGTAAAAAAGTGAGTTATATAAAAGCAATTAGGTTCTCGTTGATAGCTGATATTTTAAACTGCCTACCAAGCCGGTGATTTGAGCTAACTTTGTTATGAGATAGTTTGTGATCATTCCAAGACATATGGGAGGAGAAAATTACTCCAAGACACTTGAAACTCTCCACAATTTCTACGTTACGGAAGTTTAGTACTATGGCATGATGTGGCGGGATGATTTTGTTTATTGGCCGAAAAAAGATTGCTTTGGGTTTCTGTTCATTTATACGCATGGAATTATTTGTTGCCCATTTTCCCAACGCTATCATTGTGTCGTTACATGCGGATATTATTTGAGATATTTTTTCTGGAGAAAAAGATGCTCGCATCATCCGCGTACATAATAAATGTTACTTCAGGGTTTATGTTTATAATATTATTAAGGTATAGATTAAACAGCAGCGGTCCTAGTATACTACCTTGAGGTACACCAGCGTGGATAAATTTAATTGCAGAACGGGCATTATTTAGCTGAACCACTTGCTTTCTCTGAGATAAATACGACCTTATTAGTTGTAAGGCAGTTCCGCGGATGCCATATCGCTCTAGTTTTAGCAACAGAATATTGTAATCCACCAAATCGAAGGCCTTTGAAAAATCGACAATTACACCAAGTGCCACAAAGTTTTGTTCAAACTGTTCAAGAATAAATTCTTTTTGTGCAAGAAGTGCCAGTTAGGTTGATTTGTTTTTAGTAAAGCCATACTGATGTGAAGTAAGAAGACTGTATTTGTCAATGAATTTGGATAAGCGTATGTGCAAAAGTTTTTCAAAGACCTTCGAAAACACAGGTAATATGGACACCGGTCTATAGTTGCTCAGATCATTTCGGTCACCTTTTTTATATATTACAGTTACTTTCCCTATCTGCATTTTGACCGGAAAGACTGCTGTTGTTAAACATGTATTAAATATGTTGGCAAGACCTCGAGCAATGATGTCGGCTACGTGTTTCACAGGCCGCACCTGAAGGTCATCGATATCTCGGGATGTACTATTTTTTAAGTTCTGGATTACAGATATTATTTCCTGGTCAGTTGCAGGTTGCATAAATATAGAGTCACTGTTCGGAGTACTCATGTACTCTAAAGCGTCGGACGAGCCGCTGCTCGTGGCAGTCCTACAAAAGAAAGTATTAAATGCATCGGCTAAATCGTTTCCTGATAACTCTTGACCATTGACTTGTAGTTCCGAGGGTGCGGCATGAATCTTGCGACGGTGTAGAAGCGTGTTTAGCCGAGACCAAAGTAAATCATGTCTGTCACGATCAACGTTCAGATAAGAAAGGAGGTATTCCTTTCTTGCGAACCTTAGTTTTTTGGTCAATTTATTTCTGTGTTGTTTAAAAGTGACCAAGTCAACTTGGGCTCGTGTACTTAGAAACCGTTGATACACTTGGTCCCTAATTTTCATTTCATGTTTTAATTCTTGTGTTATCCATGGCTTCCGTATTTTACGACTTCTTCGACGAGACTTGAACGGAAAATGAGCTGAATACAAGTTCTTAAATTGATCAAGAAATAAATTGTACGCTTCAATTGCATCACTTAATTGGCATTCATTTGTCCAGTCAAATTTTTGCACCTCCTCGCGGAACCCCTCAAGCGTAGCGTCTGTTTTTATCTGGTGGTATATTTCCTCATTTTTTTTCCTCTCTAGTCGACTACCGTTGAGACAGAGGAAAACAGGCAGGTGGTCGCTGATGTCATACGATATTACACCAGCTTTTGCAGCGTGTACTTGCGTGTTTGTAATAAAAAGATCCAAAACAGAACTTGATTCAGTAGTGACTCTAGTCGGTTCAGTGATTACATTTACGAAACCATTTGAAGTGATAACTGTACTAAAATCTCTTGCATGTTGGGTATTAGAGCCCATATCAATATTGAAGTCTCCACCAGCAATTAGAACAAAATTATTTTCAATGGCAAAAGCTAGAAAAGAGTCATAGAATTCTAAGAACTTAGAAAAGCTGCCGTTCGATGGGCGGTACCAGACAGAAAGTAATGTTTTGTCCGTATACAGTGTAAGCACTTCAAAGTCTACAGTCATCACACAATAACGATCAAAAAGCTGGCATTCAAAACTGTCCTGAACCAGTATAGAAACACCGCCCCCTCGGGCATCAATTCTATTCAGATAAAATGTGTTGTAATGTTGCAGCCTGAAAACATCTTGATCATTTGTGCACCAGGTTTCGGTCAGCATGATTGTCGAAAATAAGAAATTAAACTCAGCAAACATCTCTTCTAAGGAAAACACCTTGTTCTTAACCGACCTGGCATTCAGATGTATGCATTTTACAGAAGTAGGTAATAACCGTGACACAACCTTGTTTAGCTCATGTGGCAAGTAAAATTGCATGGTCATTTCAGCCGATCAAAGTCCTCGGTACTCTTGACATGTATGGCTCCTGCACCATCAGTTTTTCGCACCAGAATCTTGCCATTCACATGCCAGACATAGCGATAGTCCTTTTCTTTGGCCGCAGCCTTTATCGATCGAAGTAGTTCCCTATCGTGTCGAGTCACGTTTTCTTGAATGTACACACGTGGTGTACTGTCCTTCAGCTTTTATTTGCCAACCACGCGTCCCTCGTCGTCTGCCTTGCAAATTGAGCTATTATACCGGGAACACTATCTTGTTTAGAAGGCAGCCGGTGGACGGAAACATCACATGGCGTGATGTGTGGGACCTCAAGTTTATCTGCAACGGTATTTAATGAAGCAATTAGATCCTCATTCGGTATCGCTGCAATTCCATGCACTTCCAGGTTTTGACGTCGACTTCTGAACTCGAGCTCACGCAGTTCTTGCTGGAGTTGCGCTTGTACGACTCCATTACTATCATCCACCTGTTCTAGCTCTGCGACTCTCGATTTCAGTGCCTTTATCTCGGTGTCTTGCTGGTCTATTTTCTTTTCAAATTCATCAAACTTATCAGACATAAAAGTGATGGCTTGTTCCATTTTCTGAACCGTTTCTTTCAGGACAGGTAGGCATTCAAGAATTTGTTTGATGGACATAAGAATAACCCTCATATCAGTGTCAGAAGCACCTTCTTCACCAGAACCGGAACCAGAACGCTGCTCAGCGCGGCACGCCTGACAACGCCAAGCTTTTCTAGCAGCATCATTTTTGCCTTTTTAGGATTTTTCTGTTAATCCGGCGCATTTACCGATGTGGTATCTGTGTTCACATTCAGCGCACTTCACATTCGCTTCTTTAGCGGCAATGTCCTTTTCACACGAAGGGCATTTGTCAGACATTGCACTAGCAGCGTGCTGGTTTCACATTACAGGTTCGCAAAGCACATATGGAACTAGTGTGAACAATTACATCTGGGGCAGCAGCAGCAGCGGAAACCGTGTAAATCAAGAATAATTAAGGGAAATGAATTAGAGCATTTACCTGCAAATACGTAGCGGTACGGTTACGATGTGTACACGGCGCTGCCGCTTGCGCCAAATGGCTTCCTGGACAAGCGACGGGGTTTATCTGCTGTTCGTTCTGCTGTGGCGCCTGCGCAGTCACTGTCCACCGCTGGGTCGGGCGAAGAAGGACGATGAATCTTGGAGGCGCTTGATAGCAGCACGGCTGTAGTTCGGCAGTTGCAGACGTTCGCCACGAGCAGGAACGGGAATCCGAGCGGGAGGGCAGCCGTGCGGCTGAGCAGCAACTGCAAATACGTAGCGGTACGGTTACGATGTGTACACGGCGCTGCCGCTGCTGCCAAATGGCTTCCTGGACAAGCGACGGGGTTTATCTGCTGATCGTTCTGCTGTGGCGCCTGCGCAGTCACAGTCCACCGCTGGGTCGGGCGAAGAAGGACGATGAATCTTGGAGGCGCTTGATAGCAGCACGGCTGTAGTTTGGCAGTTGCAGACGTTCGCTACGAGCAGGAACGGGAATCTGAGCGGGAGGGCAGCCGTGCGGCTGAGCAGCAACTGCAAATACGTAGCGGTACGGTTACGATGTGTACACGGCGCTGCCGCTACTGCCAAATGGCTTCCTGGACAAGCGACGGGGTTTATCTGCTGTTCGTTCTGCTGTGGCGCCTGCGCCGTCACAGTCCACCGCTGGGTCGGGCGAAGAAGGACGATGAATCTTGGAGGCGCTTGATAGAAGCACGGCTGTAGTTCGGCAGTTGCAGACGTTCGCCACGAGCAGGAACGGGAATCCGAGCGGGAGGGCAGCCGTGCGGCTGAGCAGCAACTGCAAATACGTAGCGGTACGGTTACGATGTGTACACGGCGCTGCCGCTGCGGCCAAATCGAGTGTTAATCCCACAAAAGAATCATTCAATATGATCCGTGTAGATAATATATATGAATTTCGTTTGCACAAATAGCATACTTTTCCACAGGTATGAGTAATTTCTTGACATACCTTGCTTCCCTTGAATACTGTACACCAACAGTTTACACTCGTTGTACTGACACTTGGTCCTTACCACAGTTTCGAACTGATTACAAGCTGCAATCCTTGGCTAAGAATCTGCAATTTTTTCTAAATAAATAATGGAAAAATGCTGCTGGATTCAGTCCAAAACAACTCCGACTATACTTTGTGAAAATGTCATCTGTATTTATTCATAAGTAGTATCAGAAAATTTCTGTTATTATGTACTCTTTTTTACTGTTGTGTTGCCCTCATGCATATGCTATATAATATCTTTTCAATTTATTTGTTGATGACCACTTCTGTATTGTTCGTTAATTGTTATTTCGTTCTGTCTGCTGCTGCCATGTAATGGTTTCCTGGGTCTTCGTCAAGCTGTTCTCAGAGCTTTTAGCCCAGGTGAATATCCAGATACTTGCCAGAGAATAAAATATGATGCCATTTGATTTGACTAGAAACATCTGCGTCTTCCGTCGGCCGTGGAAGTGGCAACTCTGTCCCGGTAGTGTCAGCTGATATGCCGCTGTTTGTGCAGCTTCTTGCTGGATTCTTATCCGTCGTCGTGGGAAATGCGGTGAATGCAGACAAAGGCTTCGATCGTCACCTGGTATCTAATGATGCTTTTCGACTATCCGGTGCGGGGGACGTATTCTTTACGAGCTCCGACATTTTGGGGTGGCGGAACGTTGATTGTACCTTCTGCGCACCTTCTCCTAGCGTAGTGGCGACATTCACACCTCAAGCCATGTTCTTGCCTATAGTAGGAACATCTGCGTCTTCCATCGGCAGTGGAAGCGGCAACTCGATCCCGAAAGTGTTAGCTGACATGCCGCTGTTCGTGCGGGTTCTTGCCGGATTTATCTCCGTCGTCGTGGGAAATTCGGGGAATGCAGACAAAGGCTTCGATCGTCACCTGGTATCTACTGATGCTTTTCGGCTATCAGGTGCGGGGGGCGTATTCTTTACGAGCTCCAACATCTTGGATTGGCTGAACTTGGATTCTACCTTCTGCGCACGCTGTTCTATCATAGTGGCGACATTCACACCTCAAGCCAGGTCCTTGCCTATACCAGGAACATCTGCGTCTTCCAACGGCAGTGGAAGCGGCAACTCCGTCCCGATAGTGTCAGCTGATGTGCCGCTGTTTGTGCAGGTTCTTGCCTTATTCATCTCCGTCGTCGGGCGAACTACGGCGAATGCAGACAAATGCTTCGATCGTCACCTGATATCTACTGATGCTTCTTGGCTATCCGGTGCGGTGGGCGTATTCTTTACAAGCTCCGACAGCTTGGGGTGGCGGCACGTGGATTCTACCTTTTGCTCGCGGTCTTCCAGCATAGTGGCGACATTGACACCTCAAGCCAGGTTCTTGCGTATAATATGAACATCCGCGTCTTCCATCGGCAGTGGAAGCGGAAAATCCGTCCCATCAGTGTCAGCTGATGTGCCGCTGTTTGTGCAGGTTCTTGCCGGATTCATGTCTGTCGTCGTGGGAAATGCGGCGAATGCAGACAAAGGCTTCGATCGTCACCTGTTATCTACTGATGCTTTTCGGCTTTCCGGTGCGGGGGACGCACTATTTGTTTCGAGCTCCGACATCTGGGGTGGCGGCACGTGGATTCTACCTACTGCGCACGTTCTTCTAGCTTAGTGGTGACATTGAAACCTCAAGCCAGGTTCTTGGCTATACTAGGAACATCTGCATCTTCCATCGGCAGTGGAAGCGGTAACTCCGTCCCGATAGTGTCAGCTGATGTGCCGCTGTTTGTGCAGGTTCTTGCCGGATTCACCTCCGTCATCGTGAGAAATGCGGCGAATGCAGACAAAGGCTTCGATCGTCACCTGGTATCTACTGATGCTTTTCGGCTATTAGGTGCGGGGGGGGCGTATTCTTTACGAGCTCTGACATCTCTGGGTGGCGGCACGTGGATTCTACCTTCTGCGCACCTTCTTCTATCACAGGGGCGACAGTCACACCTCAAGTCAGGTTCTTGCCTATACTAGGAACATCTGCGTCTTCAATCGGCAGTGGAAGCGGACACTGCGTCCCGATAGTGTGAACTGATGTGCCGCTGTTTGTGCAGGTTCTTGCCGGATTCATCTCCGTCGTCGTGGGAAATGCGGGGAATGCAGACAAAGGCTTCGATCGTCACCTGGTATCTACTGATGCTTTTCGGCTATCCGGTGCGGGGGGCGTATTCGTTACGAGCTCCGACATCTTGGGGTGGCGGCACGTGTATTGTACCTTCTGCACACCTTTTTCTAGCGTTGTGGCGACATTCACACCTCAAGCCATGTTTTTGCCTATAGTAGGAACATCTGCGTCTTCCATCGGCAGTGGAAGCGGCAACTCTGTCCCGGTAGTGTCAGTTGATATGCCTGTGTTTGTGCAGCTTCTTGCTGGATTCATATTCGTCGTCGTGGGAAATGCGGCGAATGCAGACAAAGGCTTTGATCGTCACCTGGTATCTACTGATGCTTTTCGGCTATCCGGTGCGGGGGCGTATTCTTTACGAGCTCCGACATCTGGGGTGGCGGCATGTGGATTCTACCTACAGCGCACGTTCTTCTAGCATAGTGGTGACATTGACACCTCAAGCAAGGTTCTTGTCTATATCAGGAACATCTCCGCCTTCCATCGGCAGTGGAAGCGGCAACTCCGTCCTGATAGTGTCAGCTGATGTGCCGCTGTTTGTGCAGGTTCTTGCTGGATTCATCTGCGTCGTCGTGAGAAATGCGGCGAATGCAGACAAAGGCATCGTTCGTCACCTAGTATCTACTGATGCTTTTCGGATATCCGGTGCGGGGGGCGTATTGTTTACGAGTTCCGACATCTTGGGGTGCCGGCACGTGGATTGTACCTTCTGCGCACCTTCTTCTAGCGTAGTGGCGACATTCACACCTGAAGCCATGTTCTTGCCTATAGTAGGAACATCTGCGTCTTCCGTCGGCAGTGGAAGCGGCAACTCGATCCCGAAAGTGTCAGCTGACGTGCCGCTGTTTGTGCAGGTTCTTGCCGGATTCATCTCCATCGTCGAGGGAAATTCGGCGAATGCAGACAAAGGCTTCGATCGTCACCTGGTATCTACTGATGCTTTTCGGCTATCAGGTGCGGGGGGCGTATTCTTTACGAGCTCCGACATCTTGGAGTGGCTGCACGTGGATTCTACCTTCTGCGCACGTTGTTCTATCATAGTGGCGACATTCACACCTCAAGCCAGGTTCTTGCCTATACCAGGAACATCTGCGTCTTCCATCGGCAGTGGAAGCGGCAACTCCGTCCCGATAGTGTCAGCTGATGTGCCGCTGTTTGTGCAGGTTCTTGCCGGATTCATCTCCGTCGTCGTGGGAAATGCGGCGACTGCAGACAAAGGCTTCGATCGTCACCTGGTATCTACTGATGCTTTTCGGCTATGCGGTGCGGGGGGCGTATTTACGAGCTCCGACATCTTGGGGTGGCGGCACGTGGATTGTACCTTCTAGGCACCTTCTTCTAGCGTAGTGGCGACATTCACACCTCAAGCCATGTTCTTGCCTATAGTAGGAACATCTGCGTCTTCCATCGGCAGTGGAAGCGGCAACTGCGTCCCGATAGTGTAAGCTGATGTGCCGCTGTTTGTGCAGGTTCTTGCCGGATTCTTCTCCGTCGTCGTGGGAAATGCGGCGAATGCAGACAAAGGCTTCGATCGTCACCTGGTATCTACTAATGCTTTTCGGCTATGCGGTGCGGGAGGCGTATTTACGAGCTTCGACATCTTGGGGTGGCGGCACGCGGATTGTACCTTCTGCGCACCTTCTTCTAGCGTAGTGGCGACATTCACAACTCAAGCCCTGTTCTTGCCTATAGTAGGAACATCTGTGCCTTCCATCGACAGTGGAAGCGGCGACTCCGTCCCGATAGTGTGAGCTGATGTGCCGCTGTTTGTGCAGGGTCTTGCCGGATTCATCTCCGTCGTCGTGGGAAATGCGTAGAATGCAGAAAAAGGCTTCGATCGTCACCTGGTATCGACTGATGCTTTTCGGCTATCAGCTTCGGGGGGCGTAATCTTTACGAGCTCCGACATCCTGGGTTGGCGGCACGTGGATTGTACCTTCTGCGCACCTTCTTCTAGCGTAGTAGCGACATTCACACCTCAAGCCATGTTCTTGAATATAGTAGTAACATCTGCGTCTTCCATCGGCAGTGGAAGCGGCAACTCCGTCCCGATAGTGTGAGCTGATGTGCCGCTGATTGTGCAGGTTCTTGCCGGATTCATCTCCGTCGTCGTGGGAAATGCGGCGAATGCAGACTAAGGCTTCGATCGACACCTGGTATCTACTGACACTTTTTGGCTATCCGATGCGGGGGACGTATTCTTTACGATCTCCGACATCTTGGGGTGGCGGCACGCAGATTGTACCTTCTGCGCACCTTGTTCTAGCGTAGTGGGGATAGTCACACCTCAAGTCATGTTCTTGCCTATACTAGGAACATCTGCGCCTTCCATCGGCAGTGGAAGCGGCAACTCCGTCCCGATAGTGTCAGCTTATGTGCCGCTGTTTGTGCAGGTTCTTGCCTTATTCTTCTCCGTCGTCGTGGGAAATGCGGCGAATGCAGACAAATGCTTCGATAGTCACCTGATATCTACTGATGCTTTTCGGCTATCCGGTGCGGGGGGCGTATTCTTTACGAGCTCCGACAGCTTGGGGTGGCGGCACGTGGATTCTACCTTCTGCTCACGGTCTTCTAGCATAGTGGCCACATTGACACCTCAAGCCAGGTTCTTGCCTGTAATATGAACATCTGCGTCTTCCACCGATAGTGGAAGCGGAAACTATTTCCCATTAGTGTCAGCTGATTTGCCGCTGTTTGTGCAGGTTCTTGCCGGATTCATATCCGCGGTCGTGGGAAGTGCGGCGAATGCAGACAAAGGCTTCGATCGTCACCTGGTATCTACTGATGCTTTTCGGCTATCCGCTGCGGGGGGCGTAATCTTTACGAGCTCCGACATCTTGGGTTGGCGGCACGTGGATTGTACCTTCTGCGCACCTTCTTCTAGCGTAGTAGCGACATTCACACCTCAAGCCATGTTCTTGAATATAGTAGTAACATCTGCGTCTTCTATCGGCAGTGGAAGCGGCAACTCCGTGCCGATAGTGTGAGCTGATGTGCCGCTGTTTGTGCAGGTTCTTGTGGATTCATCTCCGTCGTCGTGGGAAATGCGGCGAATGCAGACTAAGGTTTCGATTGTCACCTGGTATCTACTGATGCTTTTCGGCTGTCAGGTGCGGAGGTCGTATTCTTTTCGAGCTCCGACATCTTGAGGTGGCGGCACGTGGATTGTACCTTCTGCGCACCTTCTTCTATCGTAGTGGCGACATTCACACCTCAAACCATGTTCTTGCCGATAGTAGGAACATCTGCGTCTTCCATCGGCAGTGGAAGCGGCAACTCCGTCCCGAAAGTGTGAGCTAATGTGCCGCTGTTTGTGCAGGTTCTTGCCGGATTCATCTCCGTCGTCGTGGGAAATGCGGGGAATGCAAACAAAGGCTACGATCGTCACCTGGTATCTACTGATGCTTTTCGGCAATCCGGTGCGGGGGGCGTAATCTTTAAGAGCTCCGACATCATGGAGTGGCTGCACGCGGATTCTACCTTCTGCTCACGTTGTTCTATCATAGTGGCGACAATCACACCTCTAACCAGGTTCTTGTCTATACCAGGAACATCTGCGTCTTCCATCGGCAGTGGAAGCGGCAACTCGATCCCGAAAGTGTCAGCTGACGTGCCGCTGTTTGTGCAGGTTCTTGGCGGATTCATCTCCGTCGTCGTGGGAAATGCGGCGAATGCAGTCAAAGGCTTCGATCGTCACCTGGTATCTACTGATGCTTTTCGGCTATCCGGTGCGGGGGCGTATTCTTTACGAGCTCCGACATCTTGGGGTGGCGGCACGTGGATTCTACCTTCTGCGCACGTTCTTCTAGCTTAGTGGCGACATTCACACCTCAAGCCAGGTTCTTGCCTATAATGTGAACATCTGCGTCTTCCATCGGCAGTGGAAGCGGCAACTTCATCCCGATAGTGTCAGCTGATGTGCCGCTGTTTGTGCAGGTTCATGGCGGATTCATCTCCGTCGTCGTGGGAAATGCGGCGAATGCAGACAAAGGCTTCGATCGTCACCTGGTATCTACTGATCCTTTTCGGCCATCCGGTGAGGGGGGCGTATACTTTACGAGCTCCGACAACTTGGGGTGGCGGCACGTGAATTCTACCTACTGCGCACGTTCTTCTAGCGTAGTGGCGACATTGACACCTCAAGCCAGGTTGATGAAGTCGAGAGTGTGACGGAATCCCGTCTGGCCGGGGGGATACATTTCAAAACAAAGAGACGCCGACCAGTAAAACGAAAAAATTGTATTGTTTGACGTTTCGGCGCCCAGAACGGGGGCCTTGTTCACAATGGAAACACACCAAGAGGGTTCGTCTTTTTAAAAGCTATAGTAATCGCCGTAAAGATCGCGCGTAAATCGGGTTAAGATTGCCCTCGTTACGATTAAGCGTGTGAGCCGTTGTCTGTATCACCAGGGACTCGAGATGAAGCCGTGATGTTGTCAGTTTCTCTTTTTCGATGATTCTTGCTTTTTCCCAATCTATTCTGTGATTTGCCGTCACCGCGTGCTCTGCCAAGGCGTTATTGCGGGTATCTTCTTTCTGCACATCACGAGCATGTTGCTGTAGGCGCTTCTTGTAACTTCCGGTTTCGCCGATGTAAACACCGTTGCAATCTGCACAAGGGATGGCGTAGACAACTCCTGGGAACTTCTCTTTTGGCAACTGATCTTTGACGTTCATCAGTTGTTGTCGCATTTTCTTGACAGGGACATGGGCAACTAGCACGTCATACTCTCGTAATACACGGGCGAGGCACTCACTTGTTTTCGGCACATAAGGAATAGCCGCACGTTTTTTGGGCGGAAGAGGGGCGTCCGGATGACGAGGCCGTGACAGCCGTCGTTCTGTGGACCTGATGAAATGGCTTGGGTAACCACAACTAGTGAGATCTTTTCGTACCCTTGACGCGTCCGCAGCGGCGTCAGTGGTGTTTGTGCATATCTTCTTGGCCCGCTGCATTAAACTGCTCACAACGGCTCTTTTTTGGGCGGCAGGATGGACGGAACTGAAATGTAGGTAGCGGCCTGTATGTGTAGCCTTTCTATACACGCTAAACGACAACTTCTGGCCTTTCCTTGAGACGAGGACGTCCAGAAAAGGCAGACTGCCGTCCACCTCTTCTTCCAACGTAAACTGAATGGCGTCTTCCTGGCTGTTCAGGTGTGTCAGAAACTGGCTCACCGCGTTTTTCGTTTTACTGGTCGGCGTCTCTTTGTTTTGAAACTCAAGCCAGGTTCTTGGCTATACTAGGAACATCTGCGTATTCCATCGGCAGTGGAAGCGGCAACTCCGTCCCTGTAGTGTCAGCTGATGTGCCGATGTTTGTGCAGGTTCTTGCCGGATTCACCTCCGTCGTCGTGGGAAATGCGGCGAATGCAGACAAAGGCTTCGATCGTCACCTGGTATCTACTGATGCTTTTCGGCTATCCGGTGCGGGGGGCGTAATCTTTGCGAGCTCCGACATCTTGGGTTGGCGGCACGTGGATTGTACTTTCTGCGCACCTTCTTCTAGCGTAGTAGCGACATTCACACCTCATGCCATGTTCTTGCCTATAGTAGTAATATCTGCGTCTTCCATCGGCAGTGGAAGCGGCAACTCCGTCCCAATAGTGTGAGCTGATGTGCCACTGATTGTGCAGGTTCTTGCCGGATTCATCTCCGTCGTCGTGGGAAATGCGGCGAATGCAGACTAAGGCTTCGATCGACACCTGGTATCTACTGACACTTTTTGGCTATCCGATGCGGGGGACGTATTCTTTACGATCTCCGACATCTTGGGGTGGCGGCACGCAGATTGTACCTTCTGCGCACCTTGTTCTAGCGTAGTGGGGATATTCACACCTCAAGTCATGTTCTTGCCTATACTAGGAACATCTGCGCCTTCCATCGGCAGTGGAAGCGGCAACTCCGTCCCGATAGTGTCAGCTGATGTGCCGCTGTTTGTGCAGGTTCTTGCCTTATTCATCTCCGTCGTCGTGGGAAATGCGGCGAATGCAGACAAATGCTTCGATAGTCACCTGATATCTACTGATGCTTTTCGGCTATCCGGTGCGGGGGGCGTATTCTTTACGAGCTCCGACAGCTTGGGGTGGCGGCACGTGGATTCTACCTTCTGCTCACGGTCGTCTCGCATAGTGGCCACATTGACACCTCAAGCCAGGTTCTTGCCTGTAATAGGAACATCTGCGTCTTCCATCGATAGTGGAAGCGGAAACTATTTCCCATTAGTGTCAGCTGATTTGCCGCTGTTTGTGCAGGTTTTTGCCGGATTCATATCCGTCGTCGTGGGAAGTGCGGCGAATGCAGACAAAGGCTTCGATCGTCACCTGGTATCTACTGATGCTTTTCGGCTATCCGCTGCGAGGGACATATTCGTTACAAGCTCCGACATCTGGGGTGGTGGCATGTGGATTCTACCTACTGCGCACTTTCTTCTAGCACAGTGGTGGCATTGACACCTCAAGCCAAGTTCTTGCCTATACTAGGAACATCTGCGTCTTCCATCGGCAGTGGAAGCGGCAACTCCGTCCCGATAGTGTCAGCTGATGTGCCGCTGTTTGTGCAGGTTCTTGGTGGATTCATCTGCGTCGTCGTGGGAAATGCGGCGAATGCAGACAAAGGCTTCGATCGTCACCTGGTATCTACTGATGCTTTTCGGCTATCCGCTGCGGGGGGCGTAATCTTTACGAGCTCCGACATCTTGGGTTGGCGGCACGTGGATTGTACCTTCTGCGCACCTTCTTCTAGCGTAGTAGCGACATTCACACCTCAAGCCATGTTCTTGAATATAGTAGTAACATCTGCGTCTTCTATCGGCAGTGGAAGCGGCAACTCCGTGCCGATAGTGTGAGCTGATGTGCCGCTGTTTGTGCAGGTTCTTGCCGGATTCATCTCCGTCGTCGTGGGAAATGCGGCGAATGCAGACTAAGGCTTCGATCGTCACCTGGTATCTACTGATACGTTTTGGCTATCCGGTGCGGGGGACGTATTCTTTACGAGCTCCGACATCTTGGGGTGGCGGCACGCGGATTGTACCTTCTGCACACCTTGTTCTAGCATAGTGGGGACATTCACACCTCAAGTCATGTTCTTGCCTATACTAGGAACATCTGCGCCTTCCATCGGCAGTGGAAGCGGCAACTCCGTCCCGATAGTGTCAGCTGATGTGCCGCTGTTTGTGCAGGTTCTTGCCTTATTCATCTCCGTCGTCGTGGCAAATGCGGCGAATGCAGACAGAGGTTTCGATTGTCACCTGGTATCTACAGATGCTTTTCGGCTGTCAGGTGCGGAGGTCGTATTCTTTTCGAGCTCCGACATCTTGGGGTGGCGGCACGTGGATTGTACCTTCTGCGCACCTTCTTCTATCGTAGTGGCGACATTCACACCTCAAGCCATGTTCTTGCCGATAGTAGGAACATCTGCGTCTTCCATCGGCAGTGGAAGCGGCAAATCCGTCCCGAAAGTGTGAGCTAATGTGCCGCTGTTTGTGCAGGTTCTTGCCGGATTCATCTCCGTCGTCGTGGGAAATGCGGGGAATGCAAACAAAGGCTACGATCGTCACCTGGTATCTACTGATGCTTTTCGGCTATCCGGTGCGGTGGGCGTATTCTTTACGAGCTCCGACATCTTGGGGTGGCGGCACGTGGATTGTACCTTCTGCGCACCTTCTTCTAGCGCAGTGGCGACATTCACACCTCAAGCCATGTTCTTGCCAATAGTAGGAACATCTGCGTCTTCCATCGGCAGTGGAAGCGGCAACTCGATCCCGAAAGTGTCAGATGACGTCCCGCTGTTTGTGCAGGTTCTTGCCGGATTCATCTCCGTCGTCGTGGGAAATGCGGCGAGTGCAGACAAAGGCTTCGATCGTCACCTGGTAGATACTGATGCTTTTCGGCTGTAGGTGCGGGTGGCGTATTCTTTACGAGCTCTGACATCTTGGGGTGGCGGCACGTGGATTCTACCTTCTGCGCACCTTCTTCTAGCATAGTGGCGACATTCACACCTCAAGTGAGGTTCATGCCTATACTAGGAACATCTGCGTCTTCCATCGGCAGTGGAAGCGGCAACTTCATCCCGATAGTGTCAGCTGATGTGCCGCTGTTTGTGCAGGTTCTTGCCGGATTCATCTCCGTCGTCGTGGGAAATGCGGCGAATGCAGACAAAGGCTTCGATCGTCACCTGGTATCTACTGATCCTTTTCGGCCATCCGGTGAGCGGGGCGTATACTTTACGAGCTCCGACAACTTGGGTTGGCGGCACGTGTATTCTACCTACTGCGCACGTTCTTCTAGCGTAGTGGCGACATTGACACCTCAAGCCAGGTTCTTGGCTATACTAGGAACACCTGCGTATTCCATCGGCAGTGGAAGCGGCAACTCCGTCCCTGTAGTGTCAGCTGATGTGCCGATGTTTGTGCAGGTTCTTGCCGGATTCACCTCCGTCGTCGTGGGAAATGCGGCGAATGCAGACAAAGGCTTCGATCGTCACCTGGTATCTACTGATGCTTTTCGGCTATCCGGTGCGGGGGGCGTAATCTTTGCGAGCTCCGACATCTTGGGTTGGCGGCACGTGGATTGTACTTTCTGCGCACCTTCTTCTAGCGTAGTGGGGATATTCACACCTCAAGTCATGTTCTTGCCTATACTAGGAACATCTGCGCCTTCCATCGGCAGTGGAAGCGGCAACTTCGTCCCGATAGTGTCAGCTGATGTGCCGCTGTTTGTGCAGGTTCTTGCCTTATTCATCTCCGTCGTCGTGGGAAATGCGGCGAATGCAGACAAATGCTTCGATAGTCACCTGATATCTACTGATGCTTTTCGGCTATCCGGTGCGGGGGGCGTATTCTTTACGAGCTCCGACAGCTTGGGGTGGCGGCACGTGGATTCTACCTTCTGCTCACGGTCTTCTCGCATAGTGGCCACATTGACACCTCAAGCCAGGTTCTTGCCTGTAATATGAACATCTGCGTCTTCCATCGATAGTGGAAGCGGAAACTATTTCCCATTAGTGTCAGCTGATTTGCCGCTGTTTGTGCAGGTTTTTGCCGGATTCATATCCGTCGTCGTGGGAAGTGCGGCGAATGCAGACAAAGGCTTCGATCGTCACCTGGTATCTACTGATGCTTTTCGGCTATCCGGTGCGAGGGACATATTCGTTACAAGCTCCGACATCTGGGGTGGCGGCACGTGGATTCTACCTTCTGCGCACCTTCTTCTAGCATAGTGGCGACATTCACACCTCAAGTCAGGTTCATGCCTATACTAGGAACATCTGCGTCTTCCATCGGCAGTGGAAGCGGCAACTTCATCCCGATAGTGTCAGCTGATGTGCCGCTGTTTGTGCAGGTTCTTGCCGGATTCATCTGCGTCGTCGTGAGAAATGCGGCGAATGCAGACAAAGGCTTCGATCGTCACCTAGTATCTACTGATGCTTTTCGGATATCCGGTGCGGGGGGCGTATTGCTTACGAGCTCCGACATCTTGGGGTGGCGGCACGTGGATTGTACCTTCTGCGCATCTTCTTCTAGCGTAGTGGCGACATTCACACCTCAAGCCAGGTTCTTGCCTATACCAGGAACATCTGCGTCTTCCATCGGCAGTGGAAGCGGCAACCCCGTCCCGATAGTGTCAGCTGATGTGCCGCTGTTTGTGCAGGTTCTTGCCGGATTCATCTCCGTCGTCGTGGGAAATGCGGCGACTGCAGACAAAGGCTTCGATCGTCACCTGGTATCTACTGATGCTTTTCGGCTATGCGGTGCGGGGGGCGTATTTACGAGCTCTGACATCTTGGGGTGGCGGCACGTGGATTGTACCTTCTGGGCACCTTCTTCTAGCGTAGTGGCGACATTCACACCTCAAGCCATATTCTTGCCTATAGTAGGAACATCTGCGTCTTCCATCGGCAGTGGAAGCGGCAACTGCGTCCCGATAGTGTAAGCTGATGTGCCGCTGTTTGTGCAGGTTCTTGCCTTATTCATCTCCGTCGTCGTGGGAAATGCGGCGAATGCAGACAAATACTGCGATTGTCACCTGATCTCTATTTATGCTTTTCGGCTATCCGGTGCGGGGGGGCGTATTCTTTACGAGCTCCGACAGCTTGGGGTGGCGGCACGTGGATTGTACCTTCTGCTCACGGTCTTCTAGCATAGTGGCCATATTGACACCTCAAGCCAGGTTCTTGCCTGTAATATGAACATCTGCGTCTTCCATAGACAGTGGAAGCGGAAACTATTTCCCATTAGTGTCAGCTGATGTGCCGCTGTTTGTGCAGGTTCTTGCTGGATTCATATCCGTCGTCGTGGGAAGTGCGGCGAATGCAGGCAAAGGCTTCGATCGTCACCTGGTATCTACTGATGCTTTTCGGCTATCCGTTGCGGGGGGCGTAATCTTTGCGAGCTCCGACATCTTGGGTTGGCGGCACGTGGATTGTACCTTCTGCGCACCTTCTTCTAGCGTAGTAGCGACATTCACACCTCAAGCCATGTTCTTGCCTATAGTAGTAACATCTGCGTCTTCTATCGGCAGTGGAAGCGGCATCTCCGTCCCGATAGTGTGAGCTGATGTGCCGCTGTTTGTGCAGGTTCTTGCTGGATTCATCTGCGTCGTCGTGAGAAATGCGGCGAATGCAGACTAAGGCTTCGATCGTCACCTGGTATCTACTGATACTTTTTGGCTATCCGGTGTGGGGGACGTATTCTTTACGAGCTCCGACATCTTGGGGTGGCGGCACGCGGATTGTACCTTCTGCGCACATTGTTCTAGCATAGTGGGGACATTCACACCTCAAGTCAAGTTCTTGCCTATACTAGGAACATCTGCGCTTTCCATCGGCAGTGGAAGCGGCAACTCCGTCCCGATAGTGTCAGCTGATGTGCCTCTGTTTGTGCAGGTTCTTGCTGGATTCTCTCTGCGTCGTCGTGAGAAATGCGGCGAATGCAGACAAAGGCTTCGATCGTCACCTAGTATCTACTGATGCTTTTCGGATATCCGGTGCTGGGGGCGTATTGCTTACGAGCTCCGACATCTTGGGGTGGCGGCACGTGGATTGCACCTTCTGCGCACCTTCTTCTAGCGTAGTGGCGACATTCACACCTCAAGCCATGTTCTTGCCTATAGTAGGAACATCTGCGTCTTCCGTCGGCAGTGGAAGCGGCAACTCGATCCCGAAAGTGTCAGCTGACGTGCCGCTGTTTGTGCAGGTTCTTGCCGGATTCATCTCCATCGTCGTGGGAAATTCGGCGAATGCAGACAAAGGCTTCGATCGTCACCTGGTATCTACTGATGCTTTTCGGCTATCAGGTGCGGGGGGCGTATTCTTTACGAGCTCCGACATCTTGGAATGGCTGCACGTGGATTCTACCTTCTGCGCACGTTGTTTTATCATAGTGGCGACATTCACACCTCAAGCCAGGTTCTTGCCTATACCAGGAACATCTGCGTCTTCCATCGGCAGTGGAAGCGGCAACTCCGTCCCGACAGTGTCAGCTGATGTGCCTCTGTTTGTGCAGGTTCTTGCTGGATTCTCTCTGCGTCGTCGTGAGAAATGCGGCGAATGCAGACAAAGGCTTCGATCGTCACCTAGTATCTACTGATGCTTTTCGGATATCCGGTGCGGGGGCGTATTCTTTACGAGCTCCGACATCTTGGGGAGGCGGCACGTGGATTGTACCTTCTGCGCACCTTCTTCTAGCGTAGTGGCGACATTCACACCTCATGCCATGTTCTTGCCTATAGTAGGAACATCTGCGTCTTCCATCGGCAGTGGAAGCGGCAACTGCGTCCCGATAGTGTGAGCTGATGTGCCGCTGTTTGTGCAGGTTCTTGCCGGATTCTTCTCCGTCGTCGTGGGAAATGCGGCGAATGCAGACAAAGGCGTCGATCGTCACCTGGTATCTACTAATGCTTTTTGGCTATCCGGTGCGGGGGCGTAATCTTTACGAGCTCCGACATCTTGGGTTGGCGGCTCGTGGATTGTACCTTCTGCGCACCTTCTTCTAGCGTAGTAGCGACATTCACACCTAAAGCCATGTTCTTGCCTATAGTAGTAACATCTGCGTCTTCTATCGGCAGTGGAAGCGGCAACTCCGGCCCGATAGTGTGAGCTGATGTGCCGCTGTTTGTGCAGGTTCTTGCCGGATTCATCTCCGTCGTCGTGGGAAATGCGGCGAGTGCAGACTAAGGCTTCGATCGTCACCTGGTATCTACTGATGCTTTTCGGCTATCCGGTGCGGGGGGCGTATTTACGAGCTCCGACATCTTGGGGTGGCGGCACGTGGATTGTACCTACTGCGCACGTTCTTCTAGCGTAGTGGCGACATTGACACCTCAAGCCAGGTTCTTGCTTATAATAGGAACATCTGTGCCTTCCATCGGCAGTGAAAGCGGCAAATCCGTCCCGATAGTGTGAGCTGATGTGCCGCTGTTTGTGCAGGGTCTTGCCGGATTCATCTCCGTCGTCGTGGGAAATGCGGCGAATGCAGACAAAGGCTTCGATCGTCACCTGGTATCTACTGATGCTTTTCGGCTATCCGTTGCGGGGGGCGTAATCTTTACGAGCTCCGACATCTTGGGTTGGCGGCACGTGGATTGTACCTTCTGCGCACCTTCTTCTAGCGTAGTAGCCACATTCACACCTCAGGCCATGTTCTTGCCTATAGTAGTAACATCTGCGTCTTCTATCGGCAGTGGAAGCGGCAACTCCGTCCCTATAGTGTGAGCTGATGTGCCGCTGTTTGTGCAGGTTCTTGCCGGATTCTTCTCTGTCGTCGTGGGAAATGCGGCGAATGCAGACAAAGGCTTCGATCGTCACCTGGTATCTACTGATGCTTTTCGGCTATCCGGTGCGGGGGGCGTAATCTTTACGAGCTCCGACATCTTGGGGTGGCGGCACGCGGATTGTACCTTCTGCGCACATTGTTCTAGCATAGTGGGGACATTCACACCTCAAGTCAAGTTCTTGCCTATAGGAGTAACATCTGCGTCTTCTATCGGCAGTGGAAGCTGCAACTCCGTCCGGAAAAATTCAGCTGATATGCCGATGTTTGAGCATGTTCTTGCCGGATTCATCTCTGTCTTCGTGAGAAATGCTGCGAATGCAGACAAAGGCTTCGATCGTCACCTGGTATCTACTGATGCTTTCGGCTATCCGGTGCGGAATTCGTATCCTTTATGAGCTCCGACATCTTGTGGTGGCGGCACGTGAAATGTACCTTCTGCGCACCTTCTTCTATCATAGTGGCGACATTCACACCTCAAGCCAGGTTCTTGCCTATACTATGAACATCTGCTTCTTCCATCGGCAGTCGAAGCGGCAACTCCGTCCCGATAGTGTGAGCTGATGTGCCGCTGTTTGTGCAGGTTGTTGCTGGATTCATCTCCGTCGTCGTGGGAAATGCGGCGAATGCAGACGAAGGCTTCGATCGCCACCTGGTATCTACTGATGCTTTTCGGCTATCAGGTGCGGCGGGCGTATTCTTTACGAGCTCCGACATCTTGGGGTGGCGGCACGTGGATCGTACCTTCTCCGCACCTTCTAGCGTAGTGGCGACATTCACAACTCAAGCCATGTTCTTGCCTAAACTATGAACTTCTGCGTCTTCCATCGGCAGTGGAAGCGGCAACTCCGTCCCGATAGTGTGAGCTGATGTGCCGCTGTTTGTGCAGGTGTTGCTGGATTCATCTTCGTCGTCGTTGGAAATGCGGCGAATGCTGACGAAGGCTTCGATCGTCTCCTGGTATCTACTGATGCTTTTCGTCTATTCGGTGCGGGGTGCGTATTCTTTACGAGCTCCGACATCTTGGGGTGGCGGCACGTGGATTGTACCTTCTCCGCACCTTCTAGCATAGTGGCGACATTCACAACTCAAGCCATGTTCTTGCCTATACTAGGAACTTCTGCGTCTTCCATCGGCAGTGGAAGCGGCAACTTCGTCCCGATAGTGTGAGCCGATGTGCCGCTGTTTGTGCAGGTGTTGCTGGATTCATCTTCGTCGTCGTGGGAAATGCGGCGAATGCAGACGAAGGCTTCGATCGTCTCCTGGTATCTACTGATGCTTTTCGGCTATCAGGTGCGGGGGCGTATTCTTTACGAGCTCCGACATCTTGGAGTGGCTGCACATGGATTCTACCTTCTGCGCACGTTGTTCTAGCATAGTGGCGACCTTCACACCTCAAGTCAGGTTCTTGCCAACACTAGGAACATCTGCGTCTTACATCGGCAGTGGAAGCGGCAACTCCGTCCCGAAAAAGTCAGGTGACATGCCGCTGTTTGTGCATGTTCTTGCCGGATTCATCTCCGTCGTCGTGGGAAATGCGGCGAATGAAGACAAAGGCTTTGATCGTCACCTGGTATCTACTGATGCCTTTCGGCTATTCGGTGCGGGAGGCGTATTCTTTACGAGCTCCGACATCTTGTGGTGGCGGCACGTGGATTCTACCTTCTGCTCACGCTCTTCTAGCATAGTGGCGACATTCACACCTCAAGTCAGGTTCTTGTCTATACAGGGAACATCTGCATCTTCCAACGGCAGTGGAAGCGGCAACTCCGTCCCGATAGTGTCAGCTGATTTGCAGCTGTTTGTGCAGGTTCTTCCCTTATTCATATCCGTCGTCGTGGTAAATGCGGCGAATGCAGACAAATGCTTCGATCGTCGCCTGATATTTACTGATGCTTTTCAGCTATCCGGCGCGGGGGCGTATTCTTTACGAGCTCCGACATCATGGGGTGGCGGCACGTAGATTCTACCTTCTGCTCACGCTCTTCTAGCATAGTGGCGACATTCACACCTCAAGTCATGTTCTTGCCTATACTAGGAACATCTGCGTCTTCCAACGGCAGTGGAAGCGGCAACTGCGTCCCGATATTGTGAGCTGATGTGCCGCTGTTTGTGAGGTTGTTGTTGGATTCATCTCCGTCGTCGTGGGAAATGCGGCGAATTGAGACGAAGGCTTCGATCGTCACCAGGTATCTACTGATGCTTTTCGGCTATCCGGTGCGGGGGGCGTATTCTTTTTGAGCTCCGATATCTTGGGGTGGCGGCACGTGGATTGTACCTTCCGCGCACCTTATTCTAGCGTATTGGCGATATTCACACCTCAAGGCATGTTCTTGCCCATACTAGGAACATCTGCGCCTTCCATCGGCAGTGGAAGCGGCAACTCCATCCCGATAGTGTCAGCTGTTGTGCCGCTGTTTGTGCAGGTTCTTCCTTTATTCATATCAGTCGTCGTGGTAAATGCGGCGAATGCAGACAAATGCTTCAATCGTCGCCTAATATTTACTGAAGCTTTTCGGCTATCCGGTGCGGGGGCGTATTCTTTGCGAGCTCCGACATCATGGGGTGGCGGCACGTGGATTCTACCTTCTGCTCACGCTCTTCTAGCATAGTGGCGACACTGACACCTCAAGCCAGGCTCTTGCCTATACTATGAACATCTGCGTCTTCCATCGACAGTGGAAGCGGAAACTCCGTCCCATTAGTGTCAGCTGATGTGCCGCTGTTTGTGCAGGTTCTTGCCGGATTCATCTCCGGCGCCGTGTGAAATGCGGCAAATTCAGACAAAGGCTTCGATCGTCACCTTGTATCTACTGATGCTTTTCGGCTATCCGCTGCGGGGGACGTATTCGTTATGAGCTCCGACATCTGGGGTGGCGTCACGTGGATTCTACCTACTGGGCAAGTTTTTCTTGCATAGTGGTGACATTGACACCTCAAGCCAGGTTCTTGCCTATACTAGGAACATCTGCGTCTTCCATCGGATATAGAAGTGGCAACTCCGTCTCGATAGTGTCAGCTGATTTGCCGCTGTTTGTACACGTTGTTGCTGAATTCATCTCTGTCGTCGTGGGAAATGCGGCGAATGCAGAAGAAAGCTTCGATCGTCACCTGGTATCTACTGATGGTTTTCGGCTATGCGGTGCGGTGGGCGTATTCTTTACGAGCTCGACATCTTGGGGTGGCGGCACGTTTATTCAATCTTCTGCGCACCTTCTTCTAGCATAGTGGCGACATTCACAACTCAAGTCAGGTTCTTGCCTACACTAGGAACATCTGCGTCTTACATCGGCAGTGGAAGCTGCAACTCCGTCTCGATAGTGTCAGCTGATATGCCGCTGTTTGTGCATGTTCTTACCAGATTCATCTCAGTCGTCGTGAGAAATGCGGCGAATGCAGACAAAGGCTTCGATCGTCACCTGGTATCTACTGATGCTTTCGGCTATCCGGTGCGGAATTCTTATTCTTTATGAGCTCCGACATCTTGTGGTGGCGGCACGTGAAATATACCTTCTGCGCACCTTCTTCTAGCATAGTGGCGACATTCACACCTCAAGCCAGGTTCTTGCCTATACTATGAACATCTGCTTCTTCCATCGGCAATGGAAGCGGCAACTCCGTCCCGATAGTGTGAGCTGATGTGCCGCTGTTTGTGCAGGTTGTTGCTGGATTCATCTCCGTCGTCGTGGGAAATGCGGCGAATGCAGACGAAGGCTTCGATCGTCACCTGGTATCTACTGCTGCTTTTCGGCTATCAGGTGCGGGGGGCGTATTCTTTACGAGCTCCGACATCTTGGGGTGGCGGCACGTGGATTGTACCTTCTCCGCACCTTCTAGCGTAGTGGCGACATTCACACCTCAAGCCAGGTTCTTGTCTAAACCAGGAACATCTGCGTGTTCCACCGGCAGTGGAAGCGGCAACTCCGTCCCGATAGTGTGAGCTGATGTGCCGCTGTTTGTGCAGGTTGTTGCTGGATTCATCTCCGTCGTCGTGGGAAATGCGGCGAATGGAGACGAAGGCTTCGATCGTCACCTGGTATCTACGGATGCTTTTCGGCTATCTGGTGCGGTGGGCGTATTTTTTACGAGCTCCGACATCATGGGGTGGCGGCACGTGGATTCTACCTTCTGCTCACGCTCTTCTAGCATAGTGGCGACATTCACACCTCAAGTCAGGTTCTTGCCTATACTAGGAACATCTGCGTCTTCCAACGGCAGTGGAAGCGGCAACTCCGTCCCGATAGTGTGAGCTGATGTGCCGCTGTTTGTGCAGGTTGTTGCTGGATTCATCTCCGTCGTCGTGGGAAATGCGGCGAATGCAGACGAAGGCTTCGATCGTCACCAGGTATCTACTGATGCTTTCCGGCTATCAGGTGCGGGGGGCGTATTCTTTATGAGCTCCGATATCTTGGCGTGGCGGCACGTGGATTGTACCTTCCGCATACCTTATTCTAGCGTAGTGGCGACATCCACACCTCAAGGCATGTTCTTGCCTATAATAGGAACATCTGCGCCTTCCATTAGCAGTGGAAGCGGCAACTCCATCCCGATAGTGTCAGCTGTTGTGCCGCTGTTTGTGCAGGTTCTTCCCTTATTGATATCCGTCGTCGTGGTAAATGCGGCGAATGCAGACAAATGCTTCGATCGTCGCCTGATATTTACTGATGCTTTTCGGCTATCCGGTGCGGGGGCGTATTCTTTACGAGCTCCGACATCATGGGGTGGCGGCACGTGGATTCTACCTTCTGCTCATGCTCTTCTAGCATAGTGGCGACATTGACACCTCAAGCCAGGCTCTTGCCTATACTATGAACATCTGCGTCTTTCATCGACAGTGGAAGCGGAAACTCCGACCCATTAGTGTCAGCTGATGTGCCGCTGTTTGTGCAGGTTCTTGGCGGGTTCATCTCCGTCGCCGTGTGAAATGCGGCGAATTCAGACAAAGGCTTCGATCGTCACCTTGTATCAACTGATGCTTTTCGGCTATCCGCTGCGGGGGACGTATTCGTTATGAGCTCCGACATCTGGGGTGGCGGCACGTGGGTTCTACCTACTGGGCACGTTTTTCTTGCATAGTGGTGACATTGACACCTCAAGCCAGGTTCTTGCCTATACTAGGAACATCTGCGTCTTCCATTGGCAGTAGAAGCGGCAACTCCGTCTCGATAGTGTGAGCTGATTTGCCGCTGTTTGTACAGGTTGTTGCTGGATTCATCTCTGTCGTCGTGGGAAATGCGGCGAATGCAGAAGAAGGCTTCGATCGTCACCTGGTATCTACTGATGCTTTTCGGCTATCAGGTGCGGGGGCGTATTCTTTACGAGCTCCGCATCTTGGAGTGGCTGCACATGGATTCTACCTTCTGCGCACGTTGTTCTATCATAGTGGCGACATTCACAACTCAAGTCTGGTTCTTGCCTACACTAGGAACATCTGCGTCTTACATCGGCAGTGGAAGCTGCAACTCCGTCCGGAAAAATTCAGCTGATATGCCGATGTTTGAGCATGTTCTTGCCGGATTCATCTCTGTCTTCGTGAGAAATGCTGCGAATGCAGACAAAGGCTTCGATCGTCACCTGGTATCTACTGATGCTTTCGGCTATCCGGTGCGGAATTCGTATCCTTTATGAGCTCCGACATCTTGTGGTGGCGGCACGTGAAATGTACCTTCTGCGCACCTTCTTCTATCATAGTGGCGACATTCACACCTCAAGCCAGGTTCTTGCCTATACTATGAACATCTGCTTCTTCCATCGGCAGTCGAAGCGGCAACTCCGTCCCGATAGTGTGAGCTGATGTGCCGCTGTTTGTGCAGGTTGTTGCTGGATTCATCTCCGTCGTCGTGGGAAATGCGGCGAATGCAGACGAAGGCTTCGATCGCCACCTGGTATCTACTGATGCTTTTCGGCTATCAGGTGCGGCGGGCGTATTCTTTACGAGCTCCGACATCTTGGGGTGGCGGCACGTGGATCGTACCTTCTCCGCACCTTCTAGCGTAGTGGCGACATTCACAACTCAAGCCATGTTCTTGCCTAAACTATGAACTTCTGCGTCTTCCATCGGCAGTGGAAGCGGCAACTCCGTCCCGATAGTGTGAGCTGATGTGCCGTTGTTTGTGCAGGTGTTGCTGGATTCATCTTCGTCGTCGTGGGAAATGCGGCGAATGCTGACGAAGGCTTCGATCGTCTCCTGGTATCTACTGATGCTTTTCGTCTATTCGGTGCGGGGTGCGTATTCTTTACGAGCTCCGACATCTTGGGGTGGCGGCACGTGGATTGTACCTTCTCCGCACCTTCTAGCTAGTGGCGACATTCACAACTCAAGCCATGTTCTTGCCTATACTAGGAACTTCTGCGTCTTGCATCGGCAGTGGAAGCGGCAACTTCGTCCCGATAGTGTGAGCCGATGTGCCGCTGTTTGTGCAGGTGTTGCTGGATTCATCTTCGTCGTCGTGGGAAATGCGGCGAATGCAGACGAAGGCTTCGATCGTCTCCTGGTATCTACTGATGCTTTTCGGCTATCAGGTGCGGGGGCGTATTCTTTACGAGCTCCGACATCTTGGAGTGGCTGCACATGGATTCTACCTTCTGCGCACGTTGTTCTAGCATAGTGGCGACATTCACACCTCAAGTCAGGTTCTTGCCAACACTAGGAACATCTGCGTCTTACATCGGCAGTGGAAGCGGCAACTCCGTCCCGAAAAAGTCAGGTGACATGCCGCTGTTTGTGCATGTTCTTGCCGGATTCATCTCCGTCGTCGTGGGAAATGCGGCGAATGAAGACAAAGGCTTTGATCGTCACCTGGTATCTACTGATGCCGTTCGGCTATCCGGTGCGGGAGGCGTATTCTTTACGAGCTCCGACATCTTGTGGTGGCGGCACGTGGATTCTACCTTCTGCTCACGCTCTTCTAGCATAGTGGCGACATTCACACCTCAAGTCAGGTTCTTGTCTATACAGGGAACATCTGCATCTTCCAACGGCAGTGGAAGCGGCAACTCCGTCCCGATAGTGTCAGCTGATTTGCAGCTGTTTGTGCAGGTTCTTCCCTTATTCATATCTGTCGTCGTGGTAAATGCGGCGAATGCAGACAAATGCTTCGATCGTCGCCTGATATTTACTGATGCTTTTCAGCTATCCGGCGCGGGGGCGTATTCTTTACGAGCTCCGACATCATGGGGTGGCGGCACGTAGATTCTACCTTCTGCTCACGCTCTTCTAGCATAGTGGCGACATTCACACCTCAAGTCATGTTCTTGCCTATACTAGGAACATCTGCGTCTTCCAACGGCAGTGGAAGCGGCAACTGCGTCCCGATATTGTGAGCTGATGTGCCGCTGTTTGTGAGGTTGTTGTTGGATTCATATCCGTCGTCGTGGGAAATGCGGCGAATGCAGAAGAAAGCTTCGATCGTCACCTGGTATCTACTGATGGTTTTCGGCTATGCGGTGCGGTGGGCGTATTCTTTACGAGCTCGACATCTTGGGGTGGCGGCACGTTTATTCAATCTTCTGCGCACCTTCTTCTAGCATAGTGGCGACATTCACAACTCAAGTCAGGTTCTTGCCTACACTAGGAACATCTGCGTCTTACATCGGCAGTGGAAGCTGCAACTCCGTCTCGATAGTGTCAGCTGATATGCCGCTGTTTGTGCATGTTCTTACCAGATTCATCTCAGTCGTCGTGAGAAATGCGGCGAATGCAGACAAAGGCTTCGATCGTCACCTGGTATCTACTGATGCTTTCGGCTATCCGGTGCGGAATTCTTATTCTTTATGAGCTCCGACATCTTGTGGTGGCGGCACGTGAAATATACCTTCTGCGCACCTTCTTCTAGCATAGTGGCGACATTCACACCTCAAGCCAGGTTCTTGCCTATACTATGAACATCTGCTTCTTCCATCGGCAATGGAAGCGGCAACTCCGTCCCGATAGTGTGAGCTGATGTGCCGCTGTTTGTGCAGGTTGTTGCTGGATTCATCTCCGTCGTCGTGGGAAATGCGGCGAATGCAGACGAAGGCTTCGATCGTCACCTGGTATCTACTGCTGCTTTTCGGCTATCAGGTGCGGGGGGCGTATTCTTTACGAGCTCCGACATCTTGGGGTGGCGGCACGTGGATTGTACCTTCTCCGCACCTTCTAGCGTAGTGGCGACATTCACACCTCAAGCCAGGTTCTTGTCTAAACCAGGAACATCTGCGTGTTCCACCGGCAGTGGAAGCGGCAACTCCGTCCCGATAGTGTGAGCTGATGTGCCGCTGTTTGTGCAGGTTGTTGCTGGATTCATCTCCGTCGTCGTGGGAAATGCGGCGAATGGAGACGAAGGCTTCGATCGTCACCTGGTATCTACGGATGCTTTTCGGCTATCTGGTGCGGTGGGCGTATTTTTTACGAGCTCCGACATCATGGGGTGGCGGCACATGGATTCTACCTTCTGCTCACGCTCTTCTAGCATAGTGGCGACATTCACACCTCAAGTCAGGTTCTTGCCTATACAAGGAACATCTGCGTCTTCCAACGGCAGTGGAAGCGGCAACTCCGTCCCGATAGTGTGAGCTGATGTGCCGCTGTTTGTGCAGGTTGTTGCTGGATTCATCTCCGTCGTCGTGGGAAATGCGGCGAATGCAGACGAAGGCTTCGATCGTCACCAGGTATCTACTGATGCTTTCCGGCTATCAGGTGCGGGGGGCGTATTCTTTATGAGCTCCGATATCTTGGCGTGGCGGCACGTGGATTGTACCTTCCGCATACCTTATTCTAGCGTAGTGGCGACATCCACACCTCAAGGCATGTTCTTGCCTATAATAGGAACATCTGCGCCTTCCATTAGCAGTGGAAGCGGCAACTCCATCCCGATAGTGTCAGCTGTTGTGCCGCTGTTTGTGCAGGTTCTTCCCTTATTGATATCCGTCGTCGTGGTAAATGCGGCGAATGCAGACAAATGCTTCGATCGTCGCCTGATATTTACTGATGCTTTTCGGCTATCCGGTGCGGGGGCGTATTCTTTACGAGCTCCGACATCATGGGGTGGCGGCACGTGGATTCTACCTTCTGCTCATGCTCTTCTAGCATAGTGGCGACATTGACACCTCAAGCCAGGCTCTTGCCTATACTATGAACATCTGCGTCTTTCATCGACAGTGGAAGCGGAAACTCCGACCCATTAGTGTCAGCTGATGTGCCGCTGTTTGTGCAGGTTCTTGGCGGGTTCATCTCCGTCGCCGTGTGAAATGCGGCGAATTCAGACAAAGGCTTCGATCGTCACCTTGTATCAACTGATGCTTTTCGGCTATCCGCTGCGGGGGACGTATTCGTTATGAGCTCCGACATCTGGGGTGGCGGCACGTGGGTTCTACCTACTGGGCACGTTTTTCTTGCATAGTGGTGACATTGACACCTCAAGCCAGGTTCTTGCCTATACTAGGAACATCTGCGTCTTCCATTGGCAGTAGAAGCGGCAACTCCGTCTCGATAGTGTGAGCTGATTTGCCGCTGTTTGTACAGGTTGTTGCTGGATTCATCTCTGTCGTCGTGGGAAATGCGGCGAATGCAGAAGAAGGCTTCGATCGTCACCTGGTATCTACTGATGCTTTTCGGCTATCAGGTGCGGGGGCGTATTCTTTACGAGCTCCGCATCTTGGAGTGGCTGCACATGGATTCTACCTTCTGCGCACGTTGTTCTATCATAGTGGCGACATTCACAACTCAAGTCTGGTTCTTGCCTACACTAGGAACATCTGCGTCTTACATCGGCAGTGGAAGCTGCAACTCCGTCCGGAAAAATTCAGCTGATATGCCGATGTTTGAGCATGTTCTTGCCGGATTCATCTCTGTCTTCGTGAGAAATGCTGCGAATGCAGACAAAGGCTTCGATCGTCACCTGGTATCTACTGATGCTTTCGGCTATCCGGTGCGGAATTCGTATCCTTTATGAGCTCCGACATCTTGTGGTGGCGGCACGTGAAATGTACCTTCTGCGCACCTTCTTCTATCATAGTGGCGACATTCACACCTCAAGCCAGGTTCTTGCCTATACTATGAACATCTGCTTCTTCCATCGGCAGTCGAAGCGGCAACTCCGTCCCGATAGTGTGAGCTGATGTGCCGCTGTTTGTGCAGGTTGTTGCTGGATTCATCTCCGTCGTCGTGGGAAATGCGGCGAATGCAGACGAAGGCTTCGATCGCCACCTGGTATCTACTGATGCTTTTCGGCTATCAGGTGCGGCGGGCGTATTCTTTACGAGCTCCGACATCTTGGGGTGGCGGCACGTGGATCGTACATTCTCCGCACCTTCTAGCGTAGTGGCGACATTCACAACTCAAGCCATGTTCTTGCCTAAACTATGAACTTCTGCGTCTTCCATCGGCAGTGGAAGCGGCAACTCCGTCCCGATAGTGTGAGCTGATGTGCCGCTGTTTGTGCAGGTGTTGCTGGATTCATCTTCGTTGTCGTGGGAAATGCGGCGAATGCTGACGAAGGCTTCGATCGTCTCCTGGTATCTACTGATGCTTTTCGTCTATTCGGTGCGGGGTGCGTATTCTTTACGAGCTCCGACATCTTGGGGTGGCGGCACGTGGATTGTACCTTCTCCGCACCTTCTAGCTAGTGGCGACATTCACAACTCAAGCCATGTTCTTGCCTATACTAGGAACTTCTGCGTCTTGCATCGGCAGTGGAAGCGGCAACTTCGTCCCGATAGTGTGAGCCGATGTGCCGCTGTTTGTGCAGGTGTTGCTGGATTCATCTTCGTCGTCGTGGGAAATGCGGCGAATGCAGACGAAGGCTTCGATCGTCTCCTGGTATCTACTGATGCTTTTCGGCTATCAGGTGCGGGGGCGTATTCTTTACGAGCTCCGACATCTTGGAGTGGCTGCACATGGATTCTACCTTCTGCGCACGTTGTTCTAGCATAGTGGCGACATTCACACCTCAAGTCAGGTTCTTGCCAACACTAGGAACATCTGCGTCTTACATCGGCAGTGGAAGCGGCAACTCCGTCCCGAAAAAGTCAGGTGACATGCCGCTGTTTGTGCATGTTCTTGCCGGATTCATCTCCGTCGTCGTGGGAAATGCGGCGAATGAAGACAAAGGCTTTGATCGTCACCTGGTATCTACTGATGCCTTTCGGCTATCCGGTGCGGGAGGCGTATTCTTTACGAGCTCCGACATCTTGTGGTGGCGGCACGTGGATTCTACCTTCTGCTCACGCTCTTCTAGCATAGTGGCGACATTCACACCTCAAGTCAGGTTCTTGTCTATACAGAAAACATCTGCATCTTCCAACGGCAGTGGAAGCGGCAACTCCGTCCCGATAGTGTCAGCTGATTTGCAGCTGTTTGTGCAGGTTCTTCCCTTATTCATATCTGTCGTCGTGGTAAATGCGGCGAATGCAGACAAATGCTTCGATCGTCGCCTGATATTTACTGATGCTTTTCAGCTATCCGGCGCGGGGGCGTATTCTTTACGAGCTCCGACATCATGGGGTGGCGGCACGTAGATTCTACCTTCTGCTCACGCTCTTCTAGCATAGTGGCGACATTCACACCTCAAGTCATGTTCTTGCCTATACTAGGAACATCTGCGTCTTCCAACGGCAGTGGAAGCGGCAACTGCGTCCCGATATTGTGAGCTGATGTGCCGCTGTTTGTGAGGTTGTTGTTGGATTCATATCCGTCGTCGTGGGAAATGCGGCGAATGCAGAAGAAAGCTTCGATCGTCACCTGGTATCTACTGATGCTTTTCGGCTATGCGGTGCGGTGGGCGTATTCTTTACGAGCTCGACATCTTGGGGTGGCGGCACGTTTATTCAATCTTCTGCGCACCTTCTTCTAGCATAGTGGCGACATTCACAACTCAAGTCAGGTTCTTGCCTACACTAGGAACATCTGCGTCTTACATCGGCAGTGGAAGCTGCAACTCCGTCTCAATAGTGTCAGCTGATATGCCGCTGTTTGTGCATGTTCTTACCAGATTCATCTCAGTCGTCGTGAGAAATGCGGCGAATGCAGACAAAGGCTTCGATCGTCACCTGGTATCTACTGATGCTTTCGGCTATCCGGTGCGGAATTCGTATTCTTTATGAGCTCCGACATCTTGTGGTGGCGGCACGTGAAATGTACCTTCTGCGCACCTTCTTCTAGCATAGTGGCGACATTCACACCTCAAGCCAGGTTCTTGCCTATACTATGAACATCTGCTTCTTCCATCGGCAATGGAAGCGGCAACTCCGTCCCGATAGTGTGAGCTGATGTGCCGCTGTTTGTGCAGGTTGTTCCTGGATTCATCTCCGTCGTCGTGGGAAATGCGGCGAATGCAGACGAAGGCTTCGATCGTCACCTGGTATCTACTGCTGCTTTTCGGCTATCAGGTGCGGGGGGCGTATTCTTTACGAGCTCCGACATCTTGGGGTGGCGGCACGTGGATTGTACCTTCTCCGCACCTTCTAGCGTAGTGGCGACATTCACAACTCAAGCGATGTTCTTGCCTAAACTAGGAACTTCTGCGTCTTCCATCGGCAGTGGAAGCGGCAACTCCGTCCCGATAGTGTGAGCTGATGTGCCGCTGTTTGTGCAGGTGTTGCTGGATTCATCTTCGTCGTCGTGGGAAATGCGGCGAATGCAGACGAAGGCTTCGATCGTCTCCTGGTATCTACTGATGCTTTTCGGCTATCAGGTGCGGGGGCGTATTCTTTACGAGCTCCAAAATCTTGGAGTGGCTGCACGTGGATTCTAATTTCTTCGCACGTTGTTCTATCATAGTGGCGGCATTCACACCTCAAGCCATGTTTCTGCCTTTACCAGGAACATCGCCGTCATCCATCGGCAGTGGAAGTGGCACCTCCGTCCCGATAGTGTGAGTGAATGTGCCGCTGTTTGCTCAGGTTGTTGCTGGATTCATCTCCGTCGTCGTGGGAAATGCGGCGAATGCAGACGAAGGCTTCGATCGTCACCTGGTATCTACTGATGCTTTTCGGCTAACCGGTGCGGGGGTGTATTCTTTACGAGCTCTGACATCTTGGGGTGGGGCACGTGGATTCTACCTTCTGCGCACCTTCTTCTAGCATAGTGGCGACATTCACACCTCAAGCCTGGTTCTTGCCTATACTAGGAACATCTGCGTCTTCCATCGGCAGTGGAAGCAGCAACTCCGTCCCGAAACTGTCAGCTGATGTGCCGCTGTTTGTGCAGGTTCTTGCCAGATTCATCTCCATCGTCGTGGGAAATGCGGCGAATGCAGACAAAGGCTTCGATCGCCACCTGGTAGCTGCTGATGCTTTTCGGCTGTCAGGTGCGGGGGGCGTATTCTTTACGAGCTCCGACATCTTGGGGTGGCGGCACGTGGATTCTACTTTCTGCGCACCTTCTTCTAGCATAGTCGCGACATTCACACCTCAAGTCAGGTTCTTGCCTATACTAGGAATATCTGCGTCTTCCATCGGCAGTGGAAGCGGCAACTCCGTCCCGATAGTGTAAGCTGTTGTGCCGCTGTTTGTGCAGGTTGTTGCTGGATTCATCTCCGTCGTCGTGGGAAATGCTGCGAATGCAGACGAAGGCTTCGATCGTCACCTGGTATCTACTTATGCTTTTCGGCTATCCAGTGCGGGAGGCGTATTCTTTACAAGCTCCGACATCTTGGGGTGGCGGCACGTGGATTCTACATTCTGCGCACGTTCTTCTAGCTTAGTGGCTACATTCACACCTCAAGCCAAGTTCTTCATCTGCGTCTTCCATCGGCAGTGGAAGCGGCAACTCCGTCCCGATAGTGTGAGCTGAAGTGCCGCTGTTTGTGCAGGTTCTTGCCGGATTCATCTCCGTCCTCGTGGGAAATGCGGCGAGTGCAGACGAAGGCTTCGATCGTCACCTGGTATCTACTGATGCTTTTCGGCTATCCGATGCGGGGGGCGTATTCTTTACGAGCTCCGACATCTTGTGGTGGCGGCACGTGATTTGTACCTTCTGCGCGCCTTCTTCTAGCATAGTGGCGACATTCCCACCTCAAGCCATGTTCTTGCCTATACTATGAACATCTGTGTCCTCCATCGAGAGTGGAAGCGGAAACTCCGTCCCATTAGTGTCAGCTGATGTGCCGCTGTTTGTGCAGGTTCTTGCCGGATTCATCTCCGTCGTCGTGGGAAATGCGGCGAATGCAAAGGCTTCGATCGTCACCTGCTATCTACCTGTGCTTTTCGGCTATCTGGTGTGGGGGACGTATTCGTTATGAGCTCCGACATCTGGGGTGGCAGCACGTGGATTCTACCTACTGCGCACGTTCTTCTTGCATAGTGGTGACATTGACACCTCAAGCCAGGTTCTTGCCTATACTAGGAACATCTGCGTCTTCCATCGGCAGTGGAAGTGGCAACTCCGTCCCGATAGTGTCAGCTGATTTGCCATTGTTTGTGCAGGTTGTTGCTGGATTCATCTCTGTCGTAGTGGGAAATGCGGCGAATGCAGACGAAGGCTTCGATCGTCACCTGGTATGTACTGATGCTTTTCTGCTATCCGGAGCGCGGGGCGTATTCTTTACGAGCTCCGACATCTAGGGGTGGCGCCACGTTTTTTCTACCTTCTGCGCACCTGCTTCTAGCATAGTGGCGACATTAACACCTCAAGTCAGGTTCTTGCCTATACTAGAAATATCTGCGTCTTCCATCGACAGTGGAAGCGGCAACTCCGTCCCGAAAAAGTCAGCTGACGTGCCGCTGTTTGTGCATGTTCTTGCCGGATTCATCTCCGTCATCGTGGGAAATGCGGCGAATGCAGACAAAGGCTTCGATCGTTACCTGGTATCTACTGATGCTTTTCGGCTATCCGGTGCGGGAGGCGTATTCTTTACGAGCTCCGACATCTTGGGGTGGCGGCACGTGGATTCTGCATTCTGCGCACGTTCTTCTAGCCTGGTGGCGACATTCACACCTCAAGCCATGTTCTTGCCTATAGTAGGACCATCTCCGTCTTCCATCGGCAGGGGAAGCGGCAACTCCGTCCCGATAGTGTGAGCTGAAGTGCCGCTGTTTGTGCAGGTTCTTGCCGGATTCATCTCTGTCCTCGTGGGAAATGCGGCGAATGCAGACAAAGGCTTCGATCGTCACCTGGTATCTACTGATGCTTTTCGGTTATCCGGTGGGCGGGGCGTATTCTTTACGAGCTCCGACATCTTGTGGTGGCAGCACGTGCATTGTACCTTCTGCGCACCTTTTGCTAGCATAGTGGCAACATTCACACCTCAAGCCATGTTCTTGCCTATACTATGAACATCTGCGTCTTCCATCGGCAGTGGAAGCGGCAAATCCGTCCCGATAGTGTCCGCTGATATGCCGCTGTTTGTGCAGGTTCTTGCCGGATTCATCTCCGTCGTCGAGGGAAATGCGGCGAATGCAGACAAAGGCTTCGATGGTCACTTTGTAGCTACTGATGCTTTTCGTCTATCCGGTGAGGGGGGCGTATTCTTTACGAGCTCCGACATCTTGGGGGGGGGCAGCACGTGGATTTACCTTCTCCGCACCTTGTAGCGTAGTGGCGCCATTCACAACTCAAGCCATGTTCTTAACTATACTAGGAACATCTGCGTGTTCCACCGGCAGTGGAAGCGGCAACTCCGTCCCGATAGTGTGAGCTGATGTGCCGCTGTTTGTGCAGTTTCTTGCCAGATTCATCTCCGCCGTCGTGGGAAATGCGGCGAATGCAGACAAAGGCTTCGATCGTCACCTGGTATCTGCTGATGCTTTTCGGCTGTGAGGTGCGGGGGGCGTATTCTTTACGAGCTCCGACATCTTGGGGAGGCGGCACGTGGATTCTAATTTCTGCGCACCTTCTTCTAGCATAGTGGCGACATTCAAACCTCAAGTCAGGTTCTTGCCTATACTAGGAACATCTGCGTCTTCCATCGGCAGTGGAAGCGGCAACTCCATCCCGATAGTGTCAGCTGTTGTGCCGCTGTTTGTGCAGGTTCTTCCTTTATTCATATCAGTCGTCGTGGTAAATGCGGCGAATGCAGACAAATGCTTCGATCGTCGCCTGATATTTACTGAAGCTTTTCGGCTATCCGGTGCGGGGGCGTATTCTTTGCGAGCTCCGACATCATGGGGTGGCGGCACGTGGATTCTACCTTCTGCTCACGCTCTTCTAGCATAGTGGCGACACTGACACCTCAAGCCAGGCTCTTGCCTATACTATGAACATCTGCGTCTTCCATCGACAGTGGAAGCGGAAACTCCGTCCCATTAGTGTCAGCTGATGTGCCGCTGTTTGTGCAGGTTCTTGCCGGATTCATCTCCGGCGCCGTGTGAAATGCGGCAAATTCAGACAAAGGCTTCGATCGTCACCTTGTATCTACTGATGCTTTTCGGCTATCCGCTGCGGGGGACGTATTCGTTATGAGCTCCGACATCTGGGGTGGCGTCACGTGGATTCTACCTACTGGGCACGTTTTTCTTGCATAGTGGTGACATTGACACCTCAAGCCAGGTTCTTGCCTATACTAGGAACATCTGCGTCTTCCATCGGATATAGAAGTGGCAACTCCGTCTCGATAGTGTCAGCTGATTTGCCGCTGTTTGTACACGTTGTTGCTGAATTCATCTCTGTCGTCGTGGGAAATGGGGCGAATGCAGAAGAAAGCTTCGATCGTCACCTGGTATCTACTGATGCTTTTCGGCTATGCGGTGCGGTGGGCGTATTCTTTACGAGCTCGACATCTTGGGGTGGCGGCACGTTTATTCAATCTTCTGCGCACCTTCTTCTAGCATAGTGGCGACATTCACAACTCAAGTCAGGTTCTTGCCTACACTAGGAACATCTGCGTCTTACATCGGCAGTGGAAGCTGCAACTCCGTCTCGATAGTGTCAGCTGATATGCCGCTGTTTGTGCATGTTCTTACCAGATTCATCTCAGTCGTCGTGAGAAATGCGGCGAATGCAGACAAAGGCTTCGATCGTCACCTGGTATCTACTGATGCTTTCGGCTATCCGGTGCGGAATTCGTATTCTTTATGAGCTCCGACATCTTGTGGTGGCGGCACGTGAAATGTACCTTCTGCGCACCTTCTTCTAGCATAGTGGCGACATTCACACCTCAAGCCAGGTTCTTGCCTATACTATGAACATCTGCTTCTTCCATCGGCAATGGAAGCGGCAACTCCGTCCCGATAGTGTGAGCTGATGTGCCGCTGTTTGTGCAGGTTGTTGCTGGATTCATCTCCGTCGTCGTGGGAAATGCGGCGAATGCAGACGAAGGCTTCGATCGTCACCTGGTATCTACTGCTGCTTTTCGGCTATCAGGTGCGGGGGGCGTATTCTTTACGAGCTCCGACATCTTGGGGTGGCGGCACGTGGATTGTTCCTTCTCCGCACCTTCTAGCGTAGTGGCGACATTCACAACTCAAGCGATGTTCTTGCCTAAACTAGGAACTTCTGCGTCTTCCATCGGCAGTGGAAGCGGCAACTCCGTCCCGATAGTGTGAGCTGATGTGCCGCTGTTTGTGCAGGTGTTGCTGGATTCATCTTCGTCGTCGTGGGAAATGCGGCGAATGCAGACGAAGGCTTCGATCGTCTCCTGGTATCTACTGATGCTTTTCGGCTATCAGGTGTGGGGGCGTATTCTTTACGAGCTCCAAAATCTTGGAGTGGCTGCACGTGGATTCTAATTTCTTCGCACGTTGTTCTATCATAGTGGCGGCATTCGCACCTCAAGCCATGTTTCTGCCTTTACCAGGAACATCGGCGTCATCCATCGGCAGTGGAAGTGGCACCTCCGTCCCGATAGTGTGAGTGAATGTGCCGCTGTTTGCTCAGGTTGTTGCTGGATTCATCTCCGTCGTCGTGGGAAATGCGGCGAATGCAGACGAAGGCTTCGATCGTCACCTGGTATCTACTGATGCTTTTCGGCTAACCGGTGCGGGGGTGTATTCTTTACGAGCTCTGACATCTTGGGGTGGGGCACGTGGATTCTACCTTCTGCGCACCTTCTTCTAGCATAGTGGCGACATTCACACCTCAAGCCTGGTTCTTGCATATACTAGGAACATCTGCGTCTTCCATCGGCAGTGGAAGCAGCAACTCCGTCCCGAAACTGTCAGCTGATGTGCCGCTGTTTGTGCAGGTTCTTGCCAGATTCATCTCCATCGTCGTGGGAAATGCGGCGAATGCAGACAAAGGCTTCGATCGCCACCTGGTAGCTGCTGATGCTTTTCGGCTGTCAGGGGCGGGGGGCGTATTCTTTACGAGCTCCGACATCTTGGGGTGGCGGCACGTGGATTCTACTTTCTGCGCACCTTCTTCTAGCATAGTCGCGACATTCACACCTCAAGTCAGGTTCTTGCCTATACTAGGAACATCTGCGTCTTCCATCGGCAGTGGAAGCGGCAACTCCGTCCCGATAGTGTAAGCTGTTGTGCCGCTGTTTGTGCAGGTTCTTGCCGGATTCATCTCCGTCCTCGTGGGAAATGCGGCGAGTGCAGACGAAGGCTTCGATCGTCACCTGGTATCTACTGATGCTTTTTGGCTATCCGATGCGGGGGGCGTATTCTTTACGAGCTCCGACATCTTGTGGTGGCGGCACGTGATTTGTACCTTCTGCGCGCCTTCTTCTAGCATAGTGGCGACATTCCCACCTCAAGCCATGTTCTTGCCTATACTATGAACATCTGTGTCCTCCATCGAGAGTGGAAGCGGAAACTCCGTCCCATTAGTGTCAGCTGATGTGCCGCTGTTTGTGCAGGTTCTTGCCGGATTCATCTCCGTCGTCGTGGGAAATGCGGCGAATGCAAAGGCTTCGATCGTCACCTGCTATCTACTTATGCTTTTCGGATATCTGGTGTGGGGGACGTATTCGTTATGAGCTCCGACATCTGGGGTGGCAGCACCTGGATTCTACCTACTGCGCACGTTCTTCTTGCATAGTGGTGACATTGACACCTCAAGCCAGGTTCTTGCCTATACTAGGAACATCTGCGTCTTCCATCGGCAGTGGAAGTGGCAACTCCGTCCCGATAGTGTAAGCTGATTTGCCATTGTTTGTGCAGGTTGTTGCTGGATTCATCTCTGTCGTCGTGGGAAATGCGGCGAATGCAGACGAAGGCTTCGATCGTCACCTGGTATGTACTGATGCTTTTCGGCTAACCGGAGCGCGGGGCGTATTCTTTACGAGCTCCGATATCTAGGGGTGGCGCCACGTTTTTTCTACCTTCTGCGCACCTTCTTCTAGCATAGTGGCGACATTAACACCTCAAGTCAGGTTCTTGCCTATACTAGAAATATCTGCGTCTTCCATCGACAGTGGAAGCGGCAACTCTGTCCCGAAAAAGTCAGCTGACGTGCCGATGTTTGTGCATGTTCTTGCCGGATTCATCTCCGTCATCGTGGGAAATGCGGCGAATGCAGACAAAGGCTTCGATCGTCACCTGGTATCTACTGATGCTTTTCGGCTATCCGGTGCGGGAGGCGTATTCTTTACGAGCTCCGACATCTTGGGGTGGCGGCACGTGGATTCTGCATTCTGCGCACGTTCTTCTGGCTTGGTGGCGACATTCACACCTCAAGCCATGTTCTTGCCTATAGTAGGACCATCTGCGTCTTCCATCGGCAGGGGAAGCGGCAACTCCGTCCCGATAGTGTGAGCTGAAGTGCCGCTGTTTGTGCAGGTTCTTGCCGGATTCATCTCTGTCCTCGTGGGAAATGCGGCGAATGCAGACAAAGGCTTCGATCGTCACCTGGTATCTACTGATGCTTTTCGGTTATCCGGTGGGCGGGGCGTATTCTTTACGAGCTCCGACATCTTGTGGTGGCAGCACGTGAATTGTACCTTCTGCGCACCTTTTGCTAGCATAGTGGCAACATTCACACCTCAAGCCATGTTCTTGCCTATACTATGAACATCTGCGTCTTCCATCGGCAGTGGAAGCGGCAACTCCGTCCCGATAGTGTCCGCTGATATGCCGCTGTTTGTGCAGGTTCTTGCCGGATTCATCTCCGTCGTCGTGAGAAATGCGGCGAATGCAGACAAAGGCTTCGATGGTCACCTGGTAGCTACTGATGCTTTTCGTCTATCCGGTGAGGGGGGCGTATTCTTTACGAGCTCCGACATCTTGGGGGGGGGGGGGCAGCACGTGGATTTACCTTCTCCGCACCTTGTAGCGTAGTGGCGCCATTCACAACTCAAGCCATGTTCTTAACTATACTAGGAACATCTGCGTGTTCCACCGGCAGTGGAAGCGGCAACTCCGTCCCGATAGTGTGAGCTGATGTGCCGCTGTTTGTGCAGGTTGTTGCTGGATTCATGTCCGTCGTCGTGGGAAATGCGGCGAATGCAGACGAAGGCTTCGATCGTCACCTGGTATCTACTGATGCTTTTCGGCTATCAGGTGCGGGGGGCGTATTTTTTAGGAGCTCCGACATCTTGGAGTGGATGCACGTCGATTCTACTTTCTGCGCACGTTGTTCTATCATAGTGGCGACATTCACACCTCAAGCCAGGTTCTTGTCTAAACCAGGAACATCTGCGTCTTCCATCGGCAGTGGAAGCGGCAACTCCGTCCCGAAAGTGTCAGCACATGTGCCGCTGTTTGTGCAGTTTCTTGCCAGATTCATCTCCGTCGTCGTGGGAAATGCGGCGAATGCAGACAAAGGCTTCGATCGTCACCTGGTATCTGCTGATGCTTTTCGGCTGTGAGGTGCGGGGGGCGTATTCTTTACGAGCTGCGACATCTTCGGGAGGCGGCACGTGGATTCTAATTTCTGCGCACCTTCTTCTAGCATAGTGGCGACATTCAAACCTCAAGTCAGGTTCTTGCCTATACTAGGAACATCTGCGTCTTCCAACGGCAGTGGAAGCGGCAACTCCATCCCCATAGTGCCAGCTGAGGTGCCGCTATTTGTGCAGGTTCTCGCCGGATTCATCGATGTCGTCGTGGGAAATGCGGCGAAATCAGACAAAGGCTTCGATCGTCACCTGGTATCTAATAATGCGTTTCGGCTATCCGGTGCGGAGGGCGTATTCTTTATGAGCTCCGATATCTTGGGGTGGCGGCACGTGGATTGTACCCTCTGCGCACCTTATTCTAGCGTAGTGGCGACATTCACACCTCAAGGCATGTTCTTGCCTATACTAGGAACATCTGCGCCTTCCATTGGCAGTGGAAGCGGCAACTCCATCCCATAGAGACAGCTGATGTGCCGCTGTTTGTGCAGGTTCTTCCCTTATTCATCTCCGTCGTCGTGGGAAATGCGGCGAATTCAGACAAATGCTTCGATCATCGCCTGATATCTACTGATGCTTTTCGGCTATCCGGTGCAGGGGCGTATTCTTTACGAGCTCCGACATCAAGGGGTGGCGGCACGTGGATTCTACCTTCTGCTCACGCTCTTCTAGCATAGTGGCGACATTGACACCTCGAGCCAGGCTCTTGCCTATACTATGAACATCTGCGTCTTCCATCGACAGTGGAAGCGGAAACTCCGTCCCATTAGTGTCAGCTGATGTGCCGCTGTTTGTGCGGCTTCTTGCCGGATTCATCTCCGTCGTCGTGGGGAATGCGGCGAATGCAGACAAAGGCTTCGATCGTCACCTGGTATCTACTGATGCTTTTCGGCTATCCGGTGCGGGGGGCGTATTCTTTACGAGCTCCGACATCTTGTGGTGGCGGCACGTGAATTGTACCTTCTGCGCACCTTCTTCTAGCATAGTGGCGACATTCCTACCTCAAGCCATGTTCTTGGCTATACTATGAACATCTGCGTCTTCCATCGGCAGTGGAAGCGGCAACTCCGTCCCGATAGTGTCCGCTGATATGCCGATGTTTGTGCAGGTTCTTGCCGGATTCATCTCCGTCGTCGTGGGAAATGCGGCGAATGCAGACAAAGGCTTCGATGGTCACCTGGTAGCTACTGATGCTTTTCGTCTATCCGGTGAGGGGGGCGTATTCTTTACGAGCTCCGACATATTGGGGGGGGGGGGGGCAGCACGTGGATTTACCTTCCCCGCACCTTGTAGCGTAGTGGCGCCATTCACAACTCAAGCCATTTTCCTAACTATACTAGGAACATCTGCGTGTTCCACCGGCAGTGGAAGCGGCAACTCCGTCCCGATAGTGTCAGCTGATATGCCGCTGTTTGTGCAGGTTGTTGCTGGATTCATCTCCGTCGTCGTGGGAAATGCGGCGAATGCAGACGAAGGCTTCGATCGTCACCTGGTATCTACTGATGATTTTCGGCTATCAGGTGCGGGGGGCGTATTCTTTAGGAGCTCCGACATCTTGGAGTGGCTGCACGTCGATTCTACCTTCTGCGCACGTTGTTCTATCATAGTGGCGACATTCACACCTCAAGCCAGGTTCTTGTCTAACCCAGGAACATCTGCGTCTTCCATCGGCAGTGGAAGCGGCAACTCCGTCCCGAAAGTGTCAGCTCATGTGCCGCTGTTTGTGCAGTTTCTTGCCAGATTCATCTCCGTCGTCGTGGGAAATGCGGCGAATGCAGACGAAGGCTTCGATCGTCACCTGGTATCTGCTGATGCTTTTTGGCTGTGAGGTGCGGGGGGCGTATTCTTTACGAGCTCCGACATCTTGGGGAGGCGGCACGTGGATTCTAATTTCTGCGCACCTTCTTCTAGCATAGTGCCGACATTCAAACCTCAAGTCAGATTCTTGCCTATACTAGGAACATCTGCGTCTTCCAACGGCAGTGGAAGCGGCAACTCCATCCCCATAGTGCCAGCGGAGGTGCCGCTATTTGTGCAGGTTTTCGCCGGCTTCATCGACGTCGTCGTGGGAAATGCGGCGAAATCAGACAAAGGCTTCGATCGTTACCTTGTATCTACTGATGATTTTCGGCTATCCGCTGCGGGGGACGTATTCGTTATGAGCTCCGACATCTGGGGTGGCGGTTCGTGGATTCTACCTACTGGGCACGTTCTTCTTGCATAGTGGTGACATTGACACCTCAAGCCAGGTTCTTGCCTATACTAGGAACATCTGCGTCTTCCATCGGCAGTGGAAGCGGCAACTGCGTCCCGATTGTGTCAGCTGATTTGCCGCTGTTTGTACAGGTTGTTGCTGGATTCATCTCAGTTGTCGTGGGAAATGCGGCGAATGCAATCGAAGGCTTCGATCGTCACCTGGTATCTACTGATGCTTTTCGGCTATCCGGTGCGGTGGGCGTATTTTTTACGAGCTCCGACATCTTGGGGTGGCGGCACGTTTATTCTACCTTCTGCGCAGCTTCTTCTAGCATAGTGGCGACATTCACACCTCAAGTCAGGTTCTTTTCAACACTAAGAACATCTGCGTCTTACATCGGCAGTGGAAGCGGCAACTCCGTCCCGAAAAAGTCAGGTGACATGCCGCTGTTTGTGCATGTTCTTGCCGGATTCATCTCCGTCGTCGTGGGAAATGCGGCGAATGCAGACAAAGGCTTCGATCGTCACCTGGTATCTACTTATACTTTTCGGCTAACCGGTGCGGCGGACGTATTCGTTATGAGCTCCGACATCTGGGGAGGCGGCACGTGGATTCTACCTACTGCGCACGTTCTTCTTGCGTAGTGGTGACATTGACACCTCAAGCCAGGTTCTTGCCTATACTAGGAACATCTGCGTCTTCCACCGGCAGTGAAAGTGACAACTCCGTCCCCATAGTGTCAGCTGATTTGCCGCTGTTTGTGCAGGTTGTAGCTGGATTCATCTCTGCCTTCGTGGGAAATGCGGCGAATGCAGACGAAAGCTTCGATCGTCACCTGGTATCTACTGGTGCTTTTCGGCTATCCGGTGCGCGGGGCGTATTCTTTACGAGCTCCGACATCTAGGGGTGGCGGCACGTTTTTTCTACCTTCTGCGCAACTTCTTCTAGCATAGTGGCGACATTCACACATCTAGTCAGGTTCTTGCCTATAGTAGGAACATCTGCGTCTTCCATCGGCAGTGGAAGCGGCAACTCCGTCCCGATAGTGTGAGCTGAAGTGCCGCTGTTTGTGCAGGTTCTTGCCGGATTCATCTCCGTCCTCGTGGGAAATGCGGCGAATGCAGACAAAGGCTTCGATCGTCACCTGGTATCTACTGATGCTTTTCGGCCATCCGGTGCGGGGGGCGTATTCTTTACGAGCTCCGACATCTTGTGGTGGCGGCACGTGAATTGTACCTTCTGCGCACCTTCTTCTAGCATAGTGGCGACATTCCCCTCTCAAGCCATGTTTTTGCCTATACTATGAACATCTGCGTCTTCCATCGGCAGTGGAAGCGGCAGCTCCGTCCCGAAAAGTCTGCTGATGTGCCGCTGTTTGTGCATGTTCTTGCCGGATTCATCTCCGTCGTCGTGGCAAATGCGGCGAATGCAGACAAAGGCTTCGATCGTCATCTGGTATCTACTGATGCTTTTTCGGCTATCCGGTGCGGGAGATGTATTCTTTACGAGCTCCGACATCTTGGGGTGGCGGCACGTGGATTCTACCTTCTGGGCATGTTGTTATATCATAGTGGCGACATTCACGCCTCAAGCCAGGATCTTGTCTATACCAGGAACATCTGCGTCTTCCATCGGCAGTGGAAACGGCAACTCCGTCCCAATAGTGTCTGCTGATGTGTCGCTGTGCAGATTCTTGCCGGATTCATCTCCGTCGTCGTGGGAAATGCGGCGAATGCAGACAAAGGCTTCGATCGTCGCCTGGTATCTACTGATGCTTTTCGGCTATCCCTTGCGGGGGGCGTATTCCTTACGAGCTCCGACATCTTGGGGCGGTGGCACGTGGATTGTACCTTCTCCGCACCTTCTTGCACAGTGGCGACATTCACACCTCAAGCCATGTTCTTGCCTATACTAGGAATATCTGCGTCTTCCATCGGCAGTGGAAGCGCCAACTCCGTCCCGATAGTGCGAGCTGATGTGCCGCTGTTTGCGCAGGTTGTTCCTGGATTCATCTCCGTCGTCTTGGGAAATGATGCGAATGCAGACGAAGGCTTCGGTCGTCACCTGGTATCTACTGATGCTTTTCGGCTATCTGGTGCGGGAGGCGTATTCTTTACGAGCTCCGACATCTTGTGGTGGCGGCACGTGAATTGTACCTTCTGCGCACCTTCTTCTAGCATAGTGGCGACATTCCCACCTCAATCCATGTTCTTGCCTATACTATGAACATCTGCGTCTTCCATCGTCAGTGGAAGCGGCAACTCCGTCCCGATAGTGTGAGCTGATGTGCCGCTGTTTGTGCAGGTGTTGCTGGATTCATCTTCGTCGTCGTGGGAAACGCGGCGAATGGAGACGAAGGCTTCGATCGTCACCTGGTATCTACTGATGCTTTTCGGCTATCAGGTGCGGGGGGCGTATTCTTTACGAGCTCCGACATCCTGGAGTGGCTGCACGTCGATTCTACTTTCTGCGCACGTTGTTCTAACGTAGTGGCGACATTCACACCTCAAGCCAGGTTCTTGTCTAAACCAGGAACATCTGCGTGTTCCACCGGCAGTGGAAGCGGCAACTCCGTCCCGATAGTGTGAGCTGATGTGCCGCTGTTTGTGCAGGTTGTTGCTGGATTCATCTCCGTCGTCGTGGGAAATGCGGCGAATGGAGACGAAGGCTTCGATCGTCACCTGGTATCTACTGATGCTTTTCGGCTATCTGGTGCGGTGGGCGTATTTTTTACGAGCTCCGACATCATGGGGTGGCAGCACGTGGATTCTACCTTCTGCTCACGCTCTTCTAGCATAGTGGCGACATTCACACCTCAAGTCAGGTTCTTGCCTATACTAGGAACATCTGCGTCTTCCAACGGCAGTGGAAGCGGCAACTCCATCCCGATAGTGTGAGCTGATGTGCCGCTCTTTGTGCAGGTTGTTGCTGGATTCATCTCCGTCGTCGTGGGAAATGCGGCGAATGCAGACGAAGGCTTCGATCGTCACCAGGTATCTACTGATGCTTTCCGGCTATCCGGTGCGGGGGGCGTATTCTTTATGAGCTCCGATATCTTGGCGTGGCGGCACGTGGATTGTACCTTCCGCATACCTTATTCTAGCGTAGTGGCGACATCCACACCTCAAGGCATGTTCTTGCCTATAATAGGAACATCTGCGCCTTCCATTAGCAGTGGAAGCGGCAACTCCATCCCGATAGTGTCAGCTGTTGTGCCGCTGTTTGTGCAGGTTCTTCCCTTATTGATATCCGTCGTCGTGGTAAATGCGGCGAATGCAGACAAATGCTTCGATGGTCGCCTGATATTTACTGATGCTTTTCGGCTATCCGGTGCGGGGGCGTATTCTTTACGAGCTCCGACATCATGGGGTGGCGGCACGTGGATTCTACCTTCTGCTCATGCTCTTCTAGCATAGTGGCGACATTGACACCTCAAGCCAGGCTCTTGCCTATACTATGAACATCTGCGTCTTTCATCGACAGTGGAAGCGGAAACTCCGACCCATTAGTGTCAGCTGATGTGCCGCTGTTTGTGCAGGTTCTTGGCGGGTTCATCTCCGTCGCCGTGTGAAATGCGGCGAATTCGGACAAAGGCTTCGATCGTCATCTTGTATCTACTGATGCTTTTCGGCTATCCGCTGCGGGGGACGTATTCGTTATGAGCTCCGACATCTGGGGTGGCGGCACGTGGATTCTACCTACTGGGCACGTTTTTCTTGCATAGTGGTGACATTGACACCTCAAGCCAGGTTCTTGCCTATACTAGGAACATCTGCGTCTTCCATTGGCAGTAGAAGCGGCACCTCCGTCTCGATAGTGTGAGCTGATTTGCCGCTGTTTGTACAGGTTGTTGCTGGATTCATCTCTGTCGTCGTGGGAAATGCGGCGAATGCAGAAGAAGGCTTCGATCGTCACCTGGTATCTACTGATGCTTTTCGGCTATCAGGTGCGGGGGCGTATTCTTTACGAGCTCCGACATCTTGGAGTGGCTGCACATGGATTCTACCTTCTGCGCACGTTGTTCTATCATAGTGGCGACATTCACAACTCAAGTGAGGTTCTTGCCTACACTAGGAACATCTGCGTCTTACATCGGCAGTGGAAGCTGCAACTCCGTCCGGAAAAATTCAGCTGATATGCCGATGATTGAGCATGTTCTTGCCGGATTCATCTCGGTCTTCGTGAGAAATGCTGCGAATGCAGACAAAGGCTTCGATCGTCACCTGGTATCTACTGATGCTTTCGGCTATCCGGTGCGGAATTCGTATCCTTTATGAGCTCCGACATCTTGTGGTGGCGGCACGTGAAATGTACCTTCTGCGCACCTTCTTCTATCACAGTGGCGACATTCACACCTCAAGCCAGGTTCTTGCCTATACTATGAACATCTGCTTCTTCCATCGGCAGTCGAAGCGGCAACTCCGTCCCGATAGTGTGAGCTGATGTGCCGCTGTTTGTGCAGGTTGTTGCTGGATTCATCTCCGTCGTCGTGGGAAATGCGGCGAATGCAGACGAAGGCTTCGATCGCCACCTGGTATCTACTGAAGCTTTTCGGCTATCAGGTGCGGCGGGCGTATTCTTTACGAGCTCCGACATCTTGGGGTGGCGGCACGTGGATCGTACCTTCTCCGCACCTTCTAGCGTAGTGGCGACATTCACAACTCAAGCCATGTTCTTGCCTAAACTAGGAACTTCAGCGTCTTCCATCGGCAGTGGAAGCGGCAACTCCATCCCGATAGTGTCAGCTGATTTGCAGCTGTTTGTGCAGGTTCTTCCCTTATTCATCTCTGTCCTCGTGGGAAATGCGGCGAATGCAGACAAAGGCTTCGATCGTCACCTGGTATCTACTGATGCTTTTCGGTTATCCGGTGGGCGGGGCGTATTCTTTACGAGCTCCGACATCTTGTGGTGGCAGCACGTGAATTGTACCTTCTGCGCACCTTTTGCTAGCATAGTGGCAACATTCACACCTCAAGCCATGTTCTTGCCTATACTATGAACATCTGCGTCTTCCATCGGCAGTGGAAGCGGCAACTCCGTCCCGATAGTGTCCGCTGATATGCCGCTGTTTGTGCAGGTTCTTGCCGGATTCATCTCCGTCGTCGAGGGAAATGCGGCGAATGCAGACAAAGGCTTCGATGGTCACTTTGTAGCTACTGATGCTTTTCGTCTATCCGGTGAGGGGGGCGTATTCTTTACGAGCTCCGACATCTTGGGGGGGGGGGGGGGCAGCACGTGGATTTACCTTCTCCGCACCTTGTAGCGTAGTGGCGCCATTCACAACTCAAGCCATGTTCTTAACTATACTAGGAACATCTGCGTGTTCCACCGGCAGTGGAAGCGGCAACTCCGTCCCGATAGTGTGAGCTGATGTGCCGCTGTTTGTGCAGTTTCTTGCCAGATTCATCTCCGTCGTCGTGGGAAATGCGGCGAATGCAGACAAAGGCTTCGATCGTCACCTGGTATCTGCTGATGCTTTTCGGCTGTGAGGTGCGGGGGGCGTATTCTTTACGAGCTCCGACATCTTGGGGAGGCGGCACGTGGATTCTAATTTCTGCGCACCTTCTTCTAGCATAGTGGCGACATTCAAACCTCAAGTCAGGTTCTTGCCTATACTAGGAACATCTGCGTCTTCCATCGGCAGTGGAAGCGGCAACTCCATCCCGATAGTGTCAGCTGTTGTGCCGCTGTTTGTGCAGGTTCTTCCTTTATTCATATCAGTCGTCGTGGTAAATGCGGCGAATGCAGACAAATGCTTCGATCGTCGCCTGATATTTACTGAAGCTTTTCGGCTATCCGGTGCGGGGGCGTATTCTTTGCGAGCTCCGACATCATGGGGTGGCGGCACGTGGATTCTACCTTCTGCTCACGCTCTTCTAGCATAGTGGCGACACTGACACCTCAAGCCAGGCTCTTGCCTATACTATGAACATCTGCGTCTTCCATCGACAGTGGAAGCGGAAACTCCGTCCCATTAGTGTCAGCTGATGTGCCGCTGTTTGTGCAGGTTCTTGCCGGATTCATCTCCGGCGCCGTGTGAAATGCGGCAAATTCAGACAAAGGCTTCGATCGTCACCTTGTATCTACTGATGCTTTTCGGCTATCCGCTGCGGGGGACGTATTCGTTATGAGCTCCGACATCTGGGGTGGCGTCACGTGGATTCTACCTACTGGGCACGTTTTTCTTGCATAGTGGTGACATTGACACCTCAAGCCAGGTTCTTGCCTATACTAGGAACATCTGCGTCTTCCATCGGATATAGAAGTGGCAACTCCGTCTCGATAGTGTCAGCTGATTTGCCGCTGTTTGTACACGTTGTTGCTGAATTCATCTCTGTCGTCGTGGGAAATGCGGCGAATGCAGAAGAAAGCTTCGATCGTCACCTGGTATCTACTGATGCTTTTCGGCTATGCGGTGCGGTGGGCGTATTCTTTACGAGCTCGACATCTTGGGGTGGCGGCACGTTTATTCAATCTTCTGCGCACCTTCTTCTAGCATAGTGGCGACATTCACAACTCAAGTCAGGTTCTTGCCTACACTAGGAACATCTGCGTCTTACATCGGCAGTGGAAGCTGCAACTCCGTCTCGATAGTGTCAGCTGATATGCCGCTGTTTGTGCATGTTCTTACCAGATTCATCTCAGTCGTCGTGAGAAATGCGGCGAATGCAGACAAAGGCTTCGATCGTCACCTGGTATCTACTGATGCTTTCGGCTATCCGGTGCGGAATTCGTATTCTTTATGAGCTCCGACATCTTGTGGTGGCGGCACGTGAAATGTACCTTCTGCGCACCTTCTTCTAGCATAGTGGCGACATTCACACCTCAAGCCAGGTTCTTGCCTATACTATGAACATCTGCTTCTTCCATCGGCAATGGAAGCGGCAACTCCGTCCCGATAGTGTGAGCTGATGTGCCGCTGTTTGTGCAGGTTGTTGCTGGATTCATCTCCGTCGTCGTGGGAAATGCGGCGAATGCAGACGAAGGCTTCGATCGTCACCTGGTATCTACTGCTGCTTTTCGGCTATCAGGTGCGGGGGGCGTATTCTTTACGAGCTCCGACATCTTGGGGTGGCGGCACGTGGATTGTTCCTTCTCCGCACCTTCTAGCGTAGTGGCGACATTCACAACTCAAGCGATGTTCTTGCCTAAACTAGGAACTTCTGCGTCTTCCATCGGCAGTGGAAGCGGCAACTCCGTCCCGATAGTGTGAGCTGATGTGCCGCTGTTTGTGCAGGTGTTGCTGGATTCATCTTCGTCGTCGTGGGAAATGCGGCGAATGCAGACGAAGGCTTCGATCGTCTCCTGGTATCTACTGATGCTTTTCGGCTATCAGGTGTGGGGGCGTATTCTTTACGAGCTCCAAAATCTTGGAGTGGCTGCACGTGGATTCTAATTTCTTCGCACGTTGTTCTATCATAGTGGCGGCATTCACACCTCAAGCCATGTTTCTGCCTTTACCAGGAACATCGGCGTCATCCATCGGCAGTGGAAGTGGCACCTCCGTCCCGATAGTGTGAGTGAATGTGCCGCTGTTTGCTCAGGTTGTTGCTGGATTCATCTCCGTCGTCGTGGGAAATGCGGCGAATGCAGACGAAGGCTTCGATCGTCACCTGGTATCTACTGATGCTTTTCGGCTAACCGGTGCGGGGGTGTATTCTTTACGAGCTCTGACATCTTGGGGTGGGGCACGTGGATTCTACCTTCTGCGCACCTTCTTCTAGCATAGTGGCGACATTCACACCTCAAGCCTGGTTCTTGCCTATACTAGGAACATCTGCGTCTTCCATCGGCAGTGGAAGCAGCAACTCCGTCCCGAAACTGTCAGCTGATGTGCCGCTGTTTGTGCAGGTTCTTGCCAGATTCATCTCCATCGTCGTGGGAAATGCGGCGAATGCAGACAAAGGCTTCGATCGCCACCTGGTAGCTGCTGATGCTTTTCGGCTGTCAGGGGCGGGGGGCGTATTCTTTACGAGCTCCGACATCTTGGGGTGGCGGCACGTGGATTCTACTTTCTGCGCACCTTCTTCTAGCATAGTCGCGACATTCACACCTCAAGTCAGGTTCTTGCCTATACTAGGAACATCTGCGTCTTCCATCGGCAGTGGAAGCGGCAACTCCGTCCCGATAGTGTAAGCTGTTGTGCCGCTGTTTGTGCAGGTTGTTGCTGGATTCATCTCCGTCGTCGTGGGAAATGCTGCGAATGCAGACGAAGGCTTCGATCGTCACCTGGTATCTACTTATGCTTTTCGGCTATCCAGTGCGGGAGGCGTATTCTTTACAAGCTCCGACATCTTGGGGTGGCGGCACGTGGATTCTACATTCTGCGCACGTTCTTCTAGCTTAGTGGCTACATTCACACCTCAAGCCAAGTTCTTCATCTGCGTCTTCCATCAGCAGTGGAAGCGGCAACTCCGTCCCGATAGTGTGAGCTGAAGTGCCGCTGTTTGTGCAGGTTCTTGCCGGATTCATCTCCGTCCTCGTGGGAAATGCGGCGAGTGCAGACGAAGGCTTCGATCGTCACCTGGTATCTACTGATGCTTTTCGGCTATCCGATGCGGGGGGCGTATTCTTTACGAGCTCCGACATCTTGTGGTGGCGGCACGTGATTTGTACCTTCTGCGCGCCTTCTTCTAGCATAGTGGCGACATTCCCACCTCAAGCCATGTTCTTGCCTATACTATGAACATCTGTGTCCTCCATCGAGAGTGGAAGCGGAAACTCCGTCCCATTAGTGTCAGCTGATGTGCCGCTGTTTGTGCAGGTTCTTGCCGGATTCATCTCCGTCGTCGTGGGAAATGCGGCGAATGCAAAGGCTTCGATCGTCACCTGCTATCTACTTATGCTTTTCGGATATCTGGTGTGGGGGACGTATTCGTTATGAGCTCCGACATCTGGGGTGGCAGCACGTGGATTCTACCTACTGCGCACGTTCTTCTTGCATAGTGGTGACATTGACACCTCAAGCCAGGTTCTTGCCTATACTAGGAACATCTGCGTCTTCCATCGGCAGTGGAAGTGGCAACTCCGTCCCGATAGTGTAAGCTGATTTGCCATTGTTTGTGCAGGTTGTTGCTGGATTCATCTCTGTCGTCGTGGGAAATGCGGCGAATGCAGACGAAGGCTTCGATCGTCACCTGGTATGTACTGATGCTTTTCGGCTAACCGGAGCGCGGGGCGTATTCTTTACGAGCTCCGATATCTAGGGGTGGCGCCACGTTTTTTCTACCTTCTGCGCACCTTCTTCTAGCATAGTGGCGACATTAACACCTCAAGTCAGGTTCTTGCCTATACTAGAAATATCTGCGTCTTCCATCGACAGTGGAAGCGGCAACTCTGTCCCGAAAAAGTCAGCTGACGTGCCGATGTTTGTGCATGTTCTTGCCGGATTCATCTCCGTCATCGTGGGAAATGCGGCGAATGCAGACAAAGGCTTCGATCGTCACCTGGTATCTACTGATGCTTTTCGGCTATCCGGTGCGGGAGGCGTATTCTTTACGAGCTCCGACATCTTGGGGTGGCGGCACGTGGATTCTGCATTCTGCGCACGTTCTTCTGGCTTGGTGGCGACATTCACACCTCAAGCCATGTTCTTGCCTATAGTAGGACCATCTGCGTCTTCCATCGGCAGGGGAAGCGGCAACTCCGTCCCGATAGTGTGAGCTGAAGTGCCGCTGTTTGTGCAGGTTCTTGCCGGATTCATCTCTGTCCTCGTGGGAAATGCGGCGAATGCAGACAAAGGCTTCGATCGTCACCTGGTATCTACTGATGCTTTTCGGTTATCCGGTGGGCGGGGCGTATTCTTTACGAGCTCCGACATCTTGTGGTGGCAGCACGTGAATTGTACCTTCTGCGCACCTTTTGCTAGCATAGTGGCAACATTCACACCTCAAGCCATGTTCTTGCCTATACTATGAACATCTGCGTCTTCCATCGGCAGTGGAAGCGGCAACTCCGTCCCGATAGTGTCCGCTGATATGCCGCTGTTTGTGCAGGTTCTTGCCGGATTCATCTCCGTCGTCGTGAGAAATGCGGCGAATGCAGACAAAGGCTTCGATGGTCACCTGGTAGCTACTGATGCTTTTCGTCTATCCGGTGAGGGGGGCGTATTCTTTACGAGCTCCGACATCTTGGGGGGGGGGGGCAGCACGTGGATTTACCTTCTCCGCACCTTGTAGCGTAGTGGCGCCATTCACAACTCAAGCCATGTTCTTAACTATACTAGGAACATCTGCGTGTTCCACCGGCAGTGGAAGCGGCAACTCCGTCCCGAAAGTGTCAGCACATGTGCCGCTGTTTGTGCAGTTTCTTGCCAGATTCATCTCCGTCGTCGTGGGAAATGCGGCGAATGCAGACAAAGGCTTCGATCGTCACCTGGTATCTGCTGATGCTTTTCGGCTGTGAGGTGCGGGGGGCGTATTCTTTACGAGCTCCGACATCTTCGGGAGGCGGCACGTGGATTCTAATTTCTGCGCACCTTCTTCTAGCATAGTGGCGACATTCAAACCTCAAGTCAGGTTCTTGCCTATACTAGGAACATCTGCGTCTTCCAACGGCAGTGGAAGCGGCAACTCCATCCCCATAGTGCCAGCTGAGGTGCCGCTATTTGTGCAGGTTCTCGCCGGATTCATCGATGTCGTCGTGGGAAATGCGGCGAAATCAGACAAAGGCTTCGATCGTCACCTGGTATCTAATAATGCGTTTCGGCTATCCGGTGCGGAGGGCGTATTCTTTATGAGCTCCGATATCTTGGGGTGGCGGCACGTGGATTGTACCCTCTGCGCACCTTATTCTAGCGTAGTGGCGACATTCACACCTCAAGGCATGTTCTTGCCTATACTAGGAACATCTGCGCCTTCCATTGGCAGTGGAAGCGGCAACTCCATCCCATAGAGACAGCTGATGTGCCGCTGTTTGTGCAGGTTCTTCCCTTATTCATCTCCGTCGTCGTGGGAAATGCGGCGAATTCAGACAAATGCTTCGATCATCGCCTGATATCTACTGATGCTTTTCGGCTATCCGGTGCAGGGGCGTATTCTTTACGAGCTCCGACATCAAGGGGTGGCGGCACGTGGATTCTGCATTCTGCGCACGTTCTTCTGGCTTGGTGGCGACATTCACACCTCAAGCCATGTTCTTGCCTATAGTAGGACCATCTGCGTCTTCCATCGGCAGGGGAAGCGGCAACTCCGTCCCGATAGTGTGAGCTGAAGTGCCGCTGTTTGTGCAGGTTCTTGCCGGATTCATCTCTGTCCTCGTGGGAAATGCGGCGAATGCAGACAAAGGCTTCGATCGTCACCTGGTATCTACTGATGCTTTTCGGCTATCCGGTGCGGGGGGCGTATTCTTTACGAGCTCCGACATCTTGTGGTGGCGGCACGTGAATTGTACCTTCTGCGCACCTTCTTCTAGCATAGTGGCGACATTCCCACCTCAAGCCATGTTCTTGGCTATACTATGAACATCTGCGTCTTCCATCGGCAGTGGAAGCGGCAACTCCGTCCCGATAGTGTCCGCTGATATGCCGATGTTTGTGCAGGTTCTTGCCGGATTCATCTCCGTCGTCGTGGGAAATGCGGCGAATGCAGACAAAGGCTTCGATGGTCACCTGGTAGCTACTGATGCTTTTCGTCTATCCGGTGAGGGGGGCGTATTCTTTACGAGCTCCGACATATTGGGGGGGGGGGGGGGGCAGCACGTGGATTTACCTTCTCCGCACCTTGTAGCGTAGTGGCGCCATTCACAACTCAAGCCATTTTCCTAACTATACTAGGAACATCTGCGTGTTCCACCGGCAGTGGAAGCGGCAACTCCGTCCCGATAGTGTCAGCTGATATGCCGCTGTTTGTGCAGGTTGTTGCTGGATTCATCTCCGTCGTCGTGGGAAATGCGGCGAATGCAGACGAAGGCTTCGATCGTCACCTGGTATCTACTGATGCTTTTCGGCTATCAGGTGCGGGGGGCGTATTCTTTAGGAGCTCCGACATCTTGGAGTGGCTGCACGTCGATTCTACCTTCTGCGCACGTTGTTCTATCATAGTGGCGACATTCACACCTCAAGCCAGGTTCTTGTCTAACCCAGGAACATCTGCGTCTTCCATCGGCAGTGGAAGCGGCAACTCCGTCCCGAAAGTGTCAGCTCATGTGCCGCTGTTTGTGCAGTTTCTTGCCAGATTCATCTCCGTCGTCGTGGGAAATGCGGCGAATGCAGACGAAGGCTTCGATCGTCACCTGGTATCTGCTGATGCTTTTCGGCTGTGAGGTGCGGGGGGCGTATTCTTTACGAGCTCCGACATCTTGGGGAGGCGGCACGTGGATTCTAATTTCTGCGCACCTTCTTCTAGCATAGTGCCGACATTCAAACCTCAAGTCAGATTCTTGCCTATACTAGGAACATCTGCGTCTTCCAACGGCAGTGGAAGCGGCAACTCCATCCCCATAGTGCCAGCGGAGGTGCCGCTATTTGTGCAGGTTTTCGCCGGATTCATCGACGTCGTCGTGGGAAATGCGGCGAAATCAGACAAAGGCTTCGATCGTTACCTTGTATCTACTTATGCTTTTCGGATATCTGGTGTGGGGGACGTATTCGTTATGAGCTCCGACATCTGGGGTGGCAGCACGTGGATTCTACCTACTGCGCACGTTCTTCTTGCATAGTGGTGACATTGACACCTCAAGCCAGGTTCTTGCCTATACTAGGAACATCTGCGTCTTCCATCGGCAGTGGAAGTGGCAACTCCGTCCCGATAGTGTAAGCTGATTTGCCATTGTTTGTGCAGGTTGTTGCTGGATTCATCTCTGTCGTCGTGGGAAATGCGGCGAATGCAGACGAAGGCTTCGATCGTCACCTGGTATGTACTGATGCTTTTCGGCTAACCGGAGCGCGGGGCGTATTCTTTACGAGCTCCGATATCTAGGGGTGGCGCCACGTTTTTTCTACCTTCTGCGCACCTTCTTCTAGCATAGTGGCGACATTAACACCTCAAGTCAGGTTCTTGCCTATACTAGAAATATCTGCGTCTTCCATCGACAGTGGAAGCGGCAACTCTGTCCCGAAAAAGTCAGCTGACGTGCCGATGTTTGTGCATGTTCTTGCCGGATTCATCTCCGTCATCGTGGGAAATGCGGCGAATGCAGACAAAGGCTTCGATCGTCACCTGGTATCTACTGATGCTTTTCGGCTATCCGGTGCGGGAGGCGTATTCTTTACGAGCTCCGACATCTTGGGGTGGCGGCACGTGGATTCTGCATTCTGCGCACGTTCTTCTGGCTTGGTGGCGACATTCACACCTCAAGCCATGTTCTTGCCTATAGTAGGACCATCTGCGTCTTCCATCGGCAGGGGAAGCGGCAACTCCGTCCCGATAGTGTGAGCTGAAGTGCCGCTGTTTGTGCAGGTTCTTGCCGGATTCATCTCTGTCCTCGTGGGAAATGCGGCGAATGCAGACAAAGGCTTCGATCGTCACCTGGTATCTACTGATGCTTTTCGGTTATCCGGTGGGCGGGGCGTATTCTTTACGAGCTCCGACATCTTGTGGTGGCAGCACGTGAATTGTACCTTCTGCGCACCTTTTGCTAGCATAGTGGCAACATTCACACCTCAAGCCATGTTCTTGCCTATACTATGAACATCTGCGTCTTCCATCGGCAGTGGAAGCGGCAACTCCGTCCCGATAGTGTCCGCTGATATGCCGCTGTTTGTGCAGGTTCTTGCCGGATTCATCTCCGTCGTCGTGAGAAATGCGGCGAATGCAGACAAAGGCTTCGATGGTCACCTGGTAGCTACTGATGCTTTTCGTCTATCCGGTGAGGGGGGCGTATTCTTTACGAGCTCCGACATCTTGGGGGGGGGGGGGGGGGCAGCACGTGGATTTACCTTCTCCGCACCTTGTAGCGTAGTGGCGCCATTCACAACTCAAGCCATGTTCTTAACTATACTAGGAACATCTGCGTGTTCCACCGGCAGTGGAAGCGGCAACTCCGTCCCGAAAGTGTCAGCACATGTGCCGCTGTTTGTGCAGTTTCTTGCCAGATTCATCTCCGTCGTCGTGGGAAATGCGGCGAATGCAGACAAAGGCTTCGATCGTCACCTGGTATCTGCTGATGCTTTTCGGCTGTGAGGTGCGGGGGGCGTATTCTTTACGAGCTCCGACATCTTCGGGAGGCGGCACGTGGATTCTAATTTCTGCGCACCTTCTTCTAGCATAGTGGCGACATTCAAACCTCAAGTCAGGTTCTTGCCTATACTAGGAACATCTGCGTCTTCCAACGGCAGTGGAAGCGGCAACTCCATCCCCATAGTGCCAGCTGAGGTGCCGCTATTTGTGCAGGTTCTCGCCGGATTCATCGATGTCGTCGTGGGAAATGCGGCGAAATCAGACAAAGGCTTCGATCGTCACCTGGTATCTAATAATGCGTTTCGGCTATCCGGTGCGGAGGGCGTATTCTTTATGAGCTCCGATATCTTGGGGTGGCGGCACGTGGATTGTACCCTCTGCGCACCTTATTCTAGCGTAGTGGCGACATTCACACCTCAAGGCATGTTCTTGCCTATACTAGGAACATCTGCGCCTTCCATTGGCAGTGGAAGCGGCAACTCCATCCCATAGAGACAGCTGATGTGCCGCTGTTTGTGCAGGTTCTTCCCTTATTCATCTCCGTCGTCGTGGGAAATGCGGCGAATTCAGACAAATGCTTCGATCATCGCCTGATATCTACTGATGCTTTTCGGCTATCCGGTGCAGGGGCGTATTCTTTACGAGCTCCGACATCAAGGGGTGGCGGCACGTGGATTCTGCATTCTGCGCACGTTCTTCTGGCTTGGTGGCGACATTCACACCTCAAGCCATGTTCTTGCCTATAGTAGGACCATCTGCGTCTTCCATCGGCAGGGGAAGCGGCAACTCCGTCCCGATAGTGTGAGCTGAAGTGCCGCTGTTTGTGCAGGTTCTTGCCGGATTCATCTCTGTCCTCGTGGGAAATGCGGCGAATGCAGACAAAGGCTTCGATCGTCACCTGGTATCTACTGATGCTTTTCGGCTATCCGGTGCGGGGGGCGTATTCTTTACGAGCTCCGACATCTTGTGGTGGCGGCACGTGAATTGTACCTTCTGCGCACCTTCTTCTAGCATAGTGGCGACATTCCCACCTCAAGCCATGTTCTTGGCTATACTATGAACATCTGCGTCTTCCATCGGCAGTGGAAGCGGCAACTCCGTCCCGATAGTGTCCGCTGATATGCCGATGTTTGTGCAGGTTCTTGCCGGATTCATCTCCGTCGTCGTGGGAAATGCGGCGAATGCAGACAAAGGCTTCGATGGTCACCTGGTAGCTACTGATGCTTTTCGTCTATCCGGTGAGGGGGGCGTATTCTTTACGAGCTCCGACATATTGGGGGGGGGGGGGGGGCAGCACGTGGATTTACCTTCTCCGCACCTTGTAGCGTAGTGGCGCCATTCACAACTCAAGCCATTTTCCTAACTATACTAGGAACATCTGCGTGTTCCACCGGCAGTGGAAGCGGCAACTCCGTCCCGATAGTGTCAGCTGATATGCCGCTGTTTGTGCAGGTTGTTGCTGGATTCATCTCCGTCGTCGTGGGAAATGCGGCGAATGCAGACGAAGGCTTCGATCGTCACCTGGTATCTACTGATGCTTTTCGGCTATCAGGTGCGGGGGGCGTATTCTTTAGGAGCTCCGACATCTTGGAGTGGCTGCACGTCGATTCTACCTTCTGCGCACGTTGTTCTATCATAGTGGCGACATTCACACCTCAAGCCAGGTTCTTGTCTAACCCAGGAACATCTGCGTCTTCCATCGGCAGTGGAAGCGGCAACTCCGTCCCGAAAGTGTCAGCTCATGTGCCGCTGTTTGTGCAGTTTCTTGCCAGATTCATCTCCGTCGTCGTGGGAAATGCGGCGAATGCAGACGAAGGCTTCGATCGTCACCTGGTATCTGCTGATGCTTTTCGGCTGTGAGGTGCGGGGGGCGTATTCTTTACGAGCTCCGACATCTTGGGGAGGCGGCACGTGGATTCTAATTTCTGCGCACCTTCTTCTAGCATAGTGCCGACATTCAAACCTCAAGTCAGATTCTTGCCTATACTAGGAACATCTGCGTCTTCCAACGGCAGTGGAAGCGGCAACTCCATCCCCATAGTGCCAGCGGAGGTGCCGCTATTTGTGCAGGTTTTCGCCGGATTCATCGACGTCGTCGTGGGAAATGCGGCGAAATCAGACAAAGGCTTCGATCGTTACCTTGTATCTACTGATGATTTTCGGCTATCCGCTGCGGGGGACGTATTCGTTATGAGCTCCGACATCTGGGGTGGCGGTTCGTGGATTCTACCTACTGGGCACGTTCTTCTTGCATAGTGGTGACATTGACACCTCAAGCCAGGTTCTTGCCTATACTAGGAACATCTGCGTCTTCCATCTTCAGTGGAAGCGGCAACTGCGTCCCGATTGTGTCAGCTGATTTGCCGCTGTTTGTACAGGTTGTTGCTGGATTCATCTCAGTTGTCGTGGGAAATGCGGCGAATGCAATCGAAGGCTTCGATCGTCACCTGGTATCTACTGATGCTTTTCGGCTATCCGGTGCGGTGGGCGTATTTTTTACGAGCTCCGACATCTTGGGGTGGCGGCACGTTTATTCTACATTCTGCGCAGCTTCTTCTAGCATAGTGGCGACATTCACACCTCAAGTCAGGTTCTTTTCAACACTAAGAACATCTGCGTCTTACATCGGCAGTGGAAGCGGCAACTCCGTCCCGAAAAAGTCAGGTGACATGCCGCTGTTTGTGCATGTTCTTGCCGGATTCATCTCCGTCGTCGTGGGAAATGCGGCGAATGCAGACAAAGGCTTCGATCGTCACCTGGTATCTACTTATACTTTTCGGCTAACCGGTGCGGCGGACGTATTCGTTATGAGCTCCGACATCTGGGGAGGCGGCACGTGGATTCTACCTACTGCGCACGTTCTTCTTGCGTAGTGGTGACATTGACACCTCAAGCCAGGTTCTTGCCTATACTAGGAACATCTGCGTCTTCCACCGGCAGTGAAAGTGACAACTCCGTCCCCATAGTGTCAGCTGATTTGCCGCTGTTTGTGCAGGTTGTAGCTGGATTCATCTCTGCCTTCGTGGGAAATGCGGCGAATGCAGACGAAAGCTTCGATCGTCACCTGGTATCTACTGGTGCTTTTCGGCTATCCGGTGCGCGGGGCGTATTCTTTACGAGCTCCGACATCTAGGGGTGGCGGCACGTTTTTTCTACCTTCTGCCCAACTTCTAGCATAGTGGCGACATTCACACATCTAGTCAGGTTCTTGCCTATAGTAGGAACATCTGCGTCTTCCATCGGCAGTGGAAGCGGCAACTCCGTCCCGATAGTGTGAGCTGAAGTGCCGCTGTGTGTGCAGGTTCTTGCCGGATTCATCTCCGTCCTCGTGGGAAATGCGGCGAATGCAGACAAAGGCTTCGATCGTCACCTGGTATCTACTGATGATTTTCGGCCATCCGGTGCGGGGGGCGTATTCTTTACGAGCTCCGACATCTTGTGGTGGCGGCACGTGAATTGTACCTTCTGCGCACCTTCTTCTAGCATAGTGGCGACATTCCCCTCTCAAGCCATGTTTTTGCCTATACTATGAACATCTGCGTCTTCCATCGGCAGTGGAAGCGGCAGCTCCGTCCCGAAAAGTCTGCTGATGTGCCGCTGTTTGTGCATGTTCTTGCCGGATTCATCTCCGTCGTCGTGGCAAATGCGGCGAATGCAGACAAAGGCTTCGATCGTCATCTGGTATCTACTGATGCTTTTTCGGCTATCCGGTGCGGGAGATGTATTCTTTACGAGCTCCGACATCTTGGGGTGGCGGCACGTGGATTCTACCTTCTGGGCATGTTGTTATATCATAGTGGCGACATTCACGCCTCAAGCCAGGATCTTGTCTATACCAGGAACATCTGCGTCTTCCATCGGCAGTGGAAACGGCAACTCCGTCCCAATAGTGTCAGCTGATGTGTCGCTGTGCAGGTTCTTGCCGGATTCATCTCCGTCGTCGTGGGAAATGCGGCGAATGCAGACAAAGGCTTCGATCGTCGCCTGGTATCTACTGATGCTTTTCGGCTATCCCTTGCGGGGGGCGTATTCCTTACGAGCTCCGACATCTTGGGGCGGTGGCACGTGGATTGTACCTTCTCCGCACCTTCTTGCACAGTGGCGACATTCACACCTCAAGCCATGTTCTTGCCTATACTAGGAATATCTGCGTCTTCCATCGGCAGTGGAAGCGCCAACTCCGTCCCGATAGTGCGAGCTGATGTGCCGCTGTTTGCGCAGGTTGTTCCTGGATTCATCTCCGTCGTCGTGGGAAATGATGCGAATGCAGACGAAGGCTTCGATCGTCACCTGGTATCTACTGATGCTTTTCGGCTATCCGGTGCGGGAGGCGTATTCTTTACGAGCTCCGACATCTTGTGGTGGCGGCACGTGAATTGTACCTTCTGCGCACCTTCTTCTAGCATAGTGGCGACATTCCCACCTCAATCCATGTTCTTGCCTATACTATGAACATCTGCGTCTTCCATCGTCAGTGGAAGCGGCAACTCCGTCCCGATAGTGTGAGCTGATGTGCCGCTGTTTGTGCAGGTGTTGCTGGATTCATCTTCGTCGTCGTGGGAAACGCGGCGAATGGAGACGAAGGCTTCGATCGTCACCTGGTATCTACTGATGCTTTTCGGCTATCAGGTGCGGGGGGCGTATTCTTTACGAGCTCCGACATCCTGGAGTGGCTGCACGTCGATTCTACTTTCTGCGCACGTTGTTCTAACGTAGTGGCGACATTCACACCTCAAGCCAGGTTCTTGTCTAAACCTGGAACATCTGCGTGTTCCACCGGCAGTGGAAGCGGCAACTCCGTCCCGATAGTGTGAGCTGATGTGCCGCTGTTTGTGCAGGTTGTTGCTGGATTCATCTCCGTCGTCGTGGGAAATGCGGCGAATGGAGACGAAGGCTTCGATCGTCTCCTGGTATCTACTGATGCTTTTCGGCTATCTGGTGCGGTGGGCGTATTTTTTACGAGCTCCGACATCATAGGGTGGCAGCACGTGGATTCTACCTTCTGCTCACGCTCTTCTAGCATAGTGGCGACATTCACACCTCAAGTCAGGTTCTTGCCTATACTAGGAACATCTGCGTCTTCCAACGGCAGTGGAAGCGGCAACTCCATCCCGATAGTGTGAGCTGATGTGCCGCTCTTTGTGCAGGTTGTTGCTGGATTCATCTCCGTCGTCGTGGGAAATGCGGCGAATGCAGACGAAGGCTTCGATCGTCATTAGGTATCTACTGATGCTTTCCGGCTATCTGGTGCGGGGGGCGTATTCTTTATGAGCTCCGATATCTTGGCGTGGCGGCACGTGGATTGTACCTTCCGCATACCTTATTCTAGCGTAGTGGCGACATCCACACCTCAAGGCATGTTCTTGCCTATAATAGGAACATCTGCGCCTTCCATTAGCAGTGGAAGCGGCAACTCCATCCCGATAGTGTCAGCTGTTGTGCCGCTGTTTGTGCAGGTTCTTCCCTTATTGATATCCGTCGTCGTGGTAAATGCGGCGAATGCAGACAAATGCTTCGATCGTCGCCTGATATTTACTGATGCTTTTCGGCTATCCGGTGCGGGGGCGTATTCTTTACGAGCTCCGACATCATGGGGTGGCGGCACGTGGATTCTACCTTCTGCTCATGCTCTTCTAGCATAGTGGCGACATTGACACCTCATGCCAGGCTCTTGCCTATACTATGAACATCTGCGTCTTTCATCGACAGTGGAAGCGGAAACTCCGACCCATTAGTGTCAGCTGATGTGCCGCTGTTTGTGCAGGTTCTTGGCGGGTTCATCTCCGTCGCCGTGTGAAATGCGGCGAATTCGGACAAAGGCTTCGATCGTCACCTTGTATCTACTGATGCTTTTCGGCTATCCGCTGCGGGGGACGTATTCGTTATGAGCTCCGACATCTGGGGTGGCGGCACGTGGATTCTACCTACTGGGCACGTTTTTCTTGCATAGTGGTGACATTGACACCTCAAGCCAGGTTCTTGCCTATACTAGGAACATCTGCGTCTTCCATTGGCAGTAGAAGCGGCACCTCCGTCTCGATAGTGTGAGCTGATTTGCCGCTGTTTGTACAGGTTGTTGCTGGATTCATCTCTGTCGTCGTGGGAAATGCGGCGAATGCAGAAGAAGGCTTCGATCGTCACCTGGTATCTACTGATGCTTTTCGGCTATCAGGTGCGGGGGCGTATTCTTTACGAGCTCCGACATCTTGGAGTGGCTGCACATGGATTCTACCTTCTGCGCACGTTGTTCTATCATAGTGGCGACATTCACAACTCAAGTGAGGTTCTTGCCTACACTAGGAACATCTGCGTCTTACATCGGCAGTGGAAGCTGCAACTCCGTCCGGAAAAATTCAGCTGATATACCGATGTTTGAGCATGTTCTTGCCGGATTCATCTCGGTCTTCGTGAGAAATGCTGCGAATGCAGACAAAGGCTTCGATCGTCACCTGGTATCTACTGATGCTTTCGGCTATCCGGTGCGGAATTCGTATCCTTTATGAGCTCCGACATCTTGTGGTGGCGGCACGTGAAATGTACCTTCTGCGCACCTTCTTCTATCACAGTGGCGACATTCACACCTCAAGCCAGGTTCTTGCCTATACTATGAACATCTGCTTCTTCCATCGGCAGTCGAAGCGGCAACTCCGTCCCGATAGTGTGAGCTGATGTGCCGCTGTTTGTGCAGGTTGTTGCTGGATTCATCTCCGTCGTCGTGGGAAATGCGGCGAATGCAGACGAAGGCTTCGATCGCCACCTGGTATCTACTGAAGCTTTTCGGCTATCAGGTGCGGCGGGCGTATTCTTTACGAGCTCCGACATCTTGGGGTGGCGGCACGTGGATCGTACCTTCTCCGCACCTTCTAGCGTAGTGGCGACATTCACAACTCAAGCCATGTTCTTGCCTAAACTAGGAACTTCTGCGTCTTCCATCGGCAGTGGAAGCGGCAACTCCATCCCGATAGTGTCAGCTGATTTGCAGCTGTTTGTGCAGGTTCTTCCCTTATTCATATCCGTCGTCGTGGTAAATGCGGCGAATGGAGACGAAGGCTTCGATCGTCACCTGGTATCTACTGATGCTTTTCGGCTATCTGGTGCGGTGGGCGTATTTTTTACGAGCTCCGACATCATGGGGTGGCAGCACGTGGATTCTACCTTCTGCTCACGCTCTTCTAGCATAGTGGCGACATTCACACCTCAAGTCAGGTTCTTGCCTATACTAGGAACATCTGCGTCTTCCAACGGCAGTGGAAGCGGCAACTCCATCCCGATAGTGTGAGCTGATGTGCCGCTCTTTGTGCAGGTTGTTGCTGGATTCATCTCCGTCGTCGTGGGAAATGCGGCGAATGCAGACGAAGGCTTCGATCGTCACCAGGTATCTACTGATGCTTTCCGGCTATCCGGTGCGGGGGGCGTATTCTTTATGAGCTCCGATATCTTGGCGTGGCGGCACGTGGATTGTACCTTCCGCATACCTTATTCTAGCGTAGTGGCGACATCCACACCTCAAGGCATGTTCTTGCCTATAATAGGAACATCTGCGCCTTCCATTAGCAGTGGAAGCGGCAACTCCATCCCGATAGTGTCAGCTGTTGTGCCGCTGTTTGTGCAGGTTCTTCCCTTATTGATATCCGTCGTCGTGGTAAATGCGGCGAATGCAGACAAATGCTTCGATCGTCGCCTGATATTTACTGATGCTTTTCGGCTATCCGGTGCGGGGGCGTATTCTTTACGAGCTCCGACATCATGGGGTGGCGGCACGTGGATTCTACCTTCTGCTCATGCTCTTCTAGCATAGTGGCGACATTGACACCTCAAGCCAGGCTCTTGCCTATACTATGAACATCTGCGTCTTTCATCGACAGTGGAAGCGGAAACTCCGACCCATTAGTGTCAGCTGATGTGCCGCTGTTTGTGCAGGTTCTTGGCGGGTTCATCTCCGTCGCCGTGTGAAATGCGGCGAATTCGGACAAAGGCTTCGATCGTCACCTTGTATCTACTGATGCTTTTCGGCTATCCGCTGCGGGGGACGTATTCGTTATGAGCTCCGACATCTGGGGTGGCGGCACGTGGATTCTACCTACTGGGCACGTTTTTCTTGCATAGTGGTGACATTGACACCTCAAGCCAGGTTCTTGCCTATACTAGGAACATCTGCGTCTTCCATTGGCAGTAGAAGCGGCACCTCCGTCTCGATAGTGTGAGCTGATTTGCCGCTGTTTGTACAGGTTGTTGCTGGATTCATCTCTGTCGTCGTGGGAAATGCGGCGAATGCAGAAGAAGGCTTCGATCGTCACCTGGTATCTACTGATGCTTTTCGGCTATCAGGTGCGGGGGCGTATTCTTTACGAGCTCCGACATCTTGGAGTGGCTGCACATGGATTCTACCTTCTGCGCACGTTGTTCTATCATAGTGGCGACATTCACAACTCAAGTGAGGTTCTTGCCTACACTAGGAACATCTGCGTCTTACATCGGCAGTGGAAGCTGCAACTCCGTCCGGAAAAATTCAGCTGATATGCCGATGTTTGAGCATGTTCTTGCCGGATTCATCTCGGTCTTCGTGAGAAATGCTGCGAATGCAGACAAAGGCTTCGATCGTCACCTGGTATCTACTGATGCTTTCGGCTATCCGGTGCGGAATTCGTATCCTTTATGAGCTCCGACATCTTGTGGTGGCGGCACGTGAAATGTACCTTCTGCGCACCTTCTTCTATCACAGTGGCGACATTCACACCTCAAGCCAGGTTCTTGCCTATACTATGAACATCTGCTTCTTCCATCGGCAGTCGAAGCGGCAACTCCGTCCCGATAGTGTGAGCTGATGTGCCGCTGTTTGTGCAGGTTGTTGCTGGATTCATCTCCGTCGTCGTGGGAAATGCGGCGAATGCAGACGAAGGCTTCGATCGCCACCTGGTATCTACTGAAGCTTTTCGGCTATCAGGTGCGGCGGGCGTATTCTTTACGAGCTCCGACATCTTGGGGTGGCGGCACGTGGATCGTACCTTCTCCGCACCTTCTAGCGTAGTGGCGACATTCACAACTCAAGCCATGTTCTTGCCTAAACTAGGAACTTCTGCGTCTTCCATCGGCAGTGGAAGCGGCAACTCCATCCCGATAGTGTCAGCTGATTTGCAGCTGTTTGTGCAGGTTCTTCCCTTATTCATATCCGTCGTCGTGGTAAATGCGGCGAATGCAGACAAATGCTTCGATCGTCGCCTGATATTTACTGATGCTTTTCAGCTATCCGGCGCGGGGGCGTATTCTTTACGAGCTCCGACATCTTGGGGTGGCGGCACGTAGATTCTACCTTCTGCTCACGCTCTTCTAGTATAGTGGCGACATTCACACCTCAAGTCATGTTCTTGCCTATACTAGGAACATCTGCGTCTTCCAACGGCAGTGGAAGCGGCAACTGCGTCCCGATATTGTGAGCTGATGTGCCGCTGTTTGTGAGGTTGTTGTTGGATTCATCTCCGTCGTCGTGGGAAATGCGGCGAATTGAGACGAAGGCTTCGATCGTCACCAGGTATCTACTGATGCTTTTCGGCTATCCGGTGCGGGGGCGTATTCTTTTTGAGCTCCGATATCTTGGGGTGGCGGCACGTGGATTGTACCTTCCGCGCACCTTCTTCTAGCGTATTGGCGACATTCACACCTCAAGGCATGTTCTTGCCCATACTAGGAACATCTGCGCCTTCCATCGGCAGTGGAAGCGGCAACTCCATCCCGATAGTGTCAGCTGTTGTGCCGCTGTTTGTGCAGGTTCTTCCTTTATTCATATCAGTCGTCGTGGTAAATGCGGCGAATGCAGACAAATGCTTCGATCGTCGCCTGATATTTACTGAAGCTTTTCGGCTATCCGGTGCGGGGGCGTATTCTTTGCGAGCTCCGACATCATGGGGTGGCGGCACGTGGATTCTACCTTCTGCTCACGCTCTTCTAGCATAGTGGCGACATTGACACCTCAAGCCAGGCTCTTGCCTATACTATGAACATCTGCGTCTTCCATCGACAGTGGAAGCGGAAACTCCGTCCCATTAGTGTCAGCTGATGTGCCGCTGTTTGTGCAGGTTCTTGCCGGATTCATCTCCGGCGCCGTGTGAAATGCGGCAAATTCAGACAAAGGCTTCGATCGTCACCTTGTATCTACTGATGCTTTTCGGCTATCCGCTGCGGGGGACGTATTCGTTATGAGCTCCGACATCTGGGGTGGCGTCACGTGGATTCTACCTACTGGGCACGTTTTTCTTGCATAGTGGTGACATTGACACCTCAAGCCAGGTTCTTGCCTATACTAGGAACATCTGCGTCTTCCATCGGATATAGAAGTGGCAACTCCGTCTCGATAGTGTCAGCTGATTTGCCGCTGTTTGTACAGGTTGTTGCTGGATTCATCTCTGTCGTCGTGGGAAATGCGGCGAATGCAGAAGAAAGCTTCGATCGTCACCTGGTATCTACTGATGCTTTTCGGCTATGCGGTGCGGTGGGCGTATTCTTTACGAGCTCGACATCTTGGGGTGGCGGCACGTTTATTCAATCTTCTGCGCACCTTCTTCTAGCATAGTGGCGACATTCACAACTCAAGTCAGGTTCTTGCCTACACTAGGAACATCTGCGTCTTACATCGGCAGTGGAAGCTGCAACTCCGTGTCGATAGTGTCAGCTGATATGCCGCTGTTTGTGCATGTTCTTACCGGATTCATCTCAGTCGTCGTGAGAAATGCGGCGAATGCAGACAAAGGCTTCGATCGTCACCTGGTATCTACTGATGCTTTCGGCTATCCGGTGCGGAATTCGTATTCTTTATGAGCTCCGACATCTTGTGGTGGCGGCACGTGAAATGTACCTTCTGCGCACCTTCTTCTAGCATAGTGGCGACATTCACACCTCAAGCCAGGTTCTTGCCTATACTATGAACATCTGCTTCTTCCATCGGCAATGGAAGCGGCAACTCCGTCCCGATAGTGTGAGCTGATGTGCCGCTGTTTGTGCAGGTTGTTGCTGGATTCATCTCCGTCGTCGTGGGAAATGCGGCGAATGCAGACGAAGGCTTCGATCGTCACCTGGTATCTACTGATGCTTTTCGGCTATCAGGTGCGGGGGGCGTATTCTTTACGAGCTCCGACATCTTGGGGTGGCGGCACGTGGATTGTACCTTCTCCGCACCTTCTAGCGTAGTGGCGACATTCACAACTCAAGCCATGTTCTTGCCTAAACTAGGAACTTCTGCGTCTTCCATCGGCAGTGGAAGCGGCAACTCCGTCCCGATAGTGTGAGCTGATGTGCCGCTGTTTGTGCAGGTGTTGCTGGATTCATCTTCGTCGTCGTGGGAAATGCGGCGAATGCAGACGAAGGCTTCGATCGTCTCCTGGTATCTACTGATGCTTTTCGGCTATCAGGTGCGGGGGCGTATTCTTTACGAGCTCCGACATCTTGGAGTGGCTGCACGTGGATTCTAATTTCTGCGCACGTTGTTCTATCATAGTGGCGGCATTCACACCTCAAGCCATGTTTCTGCCTTTACCAGGAACATCTGCGTCTTCCATCGGCAGTGGAAGTGGCAACTCCGTCCCGATAGTGTGAGTGAATGTGCAGCTGTTTGTGCAGGTTCTTGCGGGGTTCATCTCCGTCGTCGTGGGAAATGCGGCGAAATCACACAAAGGCTTCGATCGTCACCTGGTATCTACTGATGCTTTTAGGCTATCCGGTGCGGGGGTGGCGTATTCTTTATGAGCTCCGATATCTTGGGTTGGCGGCACGTGGATTGCACCTTCTGCGCACCTTATTCTAGCGTAGTGGCGACATTCACACCTCAAGGCATGTTCTTGCCTATACTAGGAACATCTGCGCCTTCCATCGGCAGTGGAAGCGGCAACTCCATCCCGATAGTGTCAGCTGATGTGCCGCTGCTTGTGCAGGTTCTTCCCTTATTTATCTCTATCGTCGTGGGAAATGCAGTTAATGCAGACAAATGCTTCGATCGTCGCCTGATATTTACTGATGCTTTTCGGCTATCCGGTGCGGGGGCGTATTCTTTACGAGCTCCGACATCATGGGGTGAGGGCACGTGGATTCTACCTTCTGCTCATGCTCTTCTAGCATAGTGGCGACATTGACACCTCAAGCCAGGCTCTTGCCTATACTATGAACATCTGCGTCTTCCATCGAGAGTGGAAGCGGCAACTCCGTCCCGATAGTGTGAGCTGTTGTGCCGCTGTTTGTGCAGGTTGTTGCTGGATTCATCTCCGTCGTCGTGGGAAATGCTGCGAATGCAGACGAAGGCTTCGATCGTCACCTGGTATCTACTGACGCTTTTCGGCTATCCGGTGCGGGAGGCGTATTCTTTACAAGCTCCGACATCTTGGGATGGCGGCACGTTGAATGTACCTTCACCGCACCTTCTAGCGTAGTGGCGACATTCACAACTCAAGCCATGTTATTGCCTATACTAGGAACATCTGCGTCTTCCATCGGCAGTGGAAGCGGCAACTCCGTCCCGATAGTGTAAGCTGTTGTGCCGCTGTTTGTGCAGGTTGTTGCTGGATTCATCTCCGTCGTCGTGGGAAATGCTGCGAATGCAGACGAAGGCTTCGATCGTCACCTGGTATCTACTTATGCTTTTCGGCTATCCAGTGCGGGAGGCGTATTCTTTACAAGCTCCGACATCTTGGGGTGGCGGCACGTGGATTCTACATTCTGCGCACGTTCTTCTAGCTTAGTGGCTACATTCACACCTCAAGCCATGTTCTTCATCTGCGTCTTCCATCGGCAGTGGAAGCGGCAACTCCGTCCCGATAGTGTGAGCTGAAGTGCCGCTGTTTGTGCAGGTTCTTGCCGGATTCATCTCCGTCCTCGTGGGAAATGCGGCGAGTGCAGACGAAGGCTTCGATCGTCACCTCGTATCTACTGATGCTTTTCGGCTATCCGATGCGGGGGCGTATTCTTTACGAGCTCCGACATCTTGTGGTGGCGGCACGTGATTTGTACCTTCTGCGCGCCTTCTTCTAGCATAGTGGCGACATTCCCACCTCAAGCCATGTTCTTGCCTATACTATGAACATCTGTGTCCTCCATCGAGAGTGGAAGCGGAAACTCCGCCCCATTAGTGTCAGCTGATGTGCCGCTGTTTGTGCAGGTTCTTGCCGGATTCATCTCCGTCGTCGTGGGAAATGCGGCGAATGCAAAGGCTTCGATCGTCACCTGCTATCTACTTATGCTTTTCGGCTATCTGGTGCGGGGGACGTATTCGTTATGAGCTCCGACATCTGGGGTGGCAGCACGTGGATTCTACCTACTGCGCACGTTCTTCTTGCATAGTGGTGACATTGACACTTCAAGCCAGGTTCTTGCCTATACTAGGAACATCTGCGTCTTCCATCGGCAGTGGAAGTGGCAACTCCGTCCCGATAGTGTCAGCTGATTTGCCATTGTTTGTGCAGGTTGTAGCTGAATTTATCTCTGTCGTCGTGGGAAATGCGGCGAATGCAGACGAAGGCTTCGATCGTCACCTGGTATGTACTGATGCTTTTCGGCTATCCGGAGCGCGGGGCGTATTCTTTACGAGCTCCGACATCTAGGGGTGGCGCCACGTTTTTTCTACCTTCTGCGCACCTGCTTCTAGCATAGTGGCGACATTAACACCTCAAGTCAGGTTCTTGCCTATACTAGAAATATCTGCGTCTTCCATCGACAGTGGAAGCGGCAACTCCGTCCCGAAAAAGTCAGCTGACGTGCCGCTGTTTGTGCATGTTCTTGCCGGATTCATCTCCGTCATCGTGGGAAATGCGGCGAATGCAGACAAAGGCTTCGATCGTCACCTGGTATCTACTGATGCTTTTCGGCTATCCGGTGCGGGAGGCGTATTCTTTACGAGCTCCGACATCTTGGGGTGGCGGCACGTGGATTCTGCATTCTGCGCACGTTCTTCTAGCTTGGTGGCGACATTCACACCTCAAGCCATGTTCTTGCCTATAGTAGGACCATCTGCGTCTTCCATCGGCAGGGGAAGCGGCAACTCCGTCCCGATAGTGTGAGCTGAAGTGCCGCTGTTTGTGCAGGTTCTTGCCGGATTCATCTCTGTCCTCGTGGGAAATGCGGCGAATGCAGACAAAGGCTTCGATCGTCACCTGGTATCTACTGATGCTTTTCGGTTATCCGGTGGGCGGGGCGTATTCTTTACGAGCTCCGACATCTTGGGGGGGGCAGCACGTGGATTTACCTTCTCCGCACCTTGTAGCGTAGTGGCGCCATTCACAACTCAAGCCATGTTCTTAAATATACTAGGAACATCTGCGTGTTCCACCGGCAGTGGAAGCGGCAACTCCGTCCCGATAGTGTGAGCTGATGTGCCGCTGTTTGAGCAGGTTGTTGCTGGATTCATCTCCGTCGTCGTGGGAAATGCGGCGAATGCAGACGAAGGCTTCGATCGTCACCTGGTATCTACTGATGCTTTTCGGCTATCAGGTGCGGGGGGCGTATTCTTTAGGAGCTCCGACATCTTGGAGTAGATGCACGTCGATTCTACTTTCTGCGCACGTTGTTCTATCATAGTGCCGACATTCACACCTCAAGCCAGGTTCTTGTCTAAACCAGGAAAATCTGCGTCTTCCATCGGCAGTGGAAGCGGCAACTCCGTCCCGAAAGTGTCAGCACATGTGCCGCTGTTTGTGCAGTTTCTTGCCAGATTCATCTCCGTCGTCGTGGGAAATGCGGCGAATGCAGACAAAGGCTTCGATCGTCACCTGGTATGTGCTGATGCTTTTCGGCTGTGAGGTGCGGGGGGCGTATTCTTTACGAGCTCCGACATCTTGGGGAGGCGGCACGTGGATTCTAATTTCTGCGCACCTTCTTCTAGCATAGTGGCGACATTCAAACCTCAAGTCAGGTTCTTGCCTATACTAGGAACATCTGCGTCTTCCAACGGCCGTGGAAGCGGCAACTCCATCCCCATAGTGCCAGCTGAGGTGTCGCTATTTGTGCAGGTTCTCGCCGGATTCATCGACGTCGTCGTGGGAAATGCGGCGAAATCAGACAAAGGCTTCGATCGTCACCTGGTATCTAATAATGCGTTTCGGCTATCCGGTGCGGAGGGCGTATTCTTTATGAGCTCCGATATCTTGGGGTGGCGGCACGTGTATTGTACCTTCTGCGCACCTTATTCTAGCGTAGTGGCGACATTCACACCTCAAGGCATGTTCTTGCCTATACTAGGAACATCTGCGCCTCCCATTGGCAGTGGAAGCGGCAACTCCATCCCATAGTGACAGCTGATGTGCCGCTGTTTGTGCAGGTTCTTCCCTTATTCGTCTCCGTCGTCGTGGGAAATGCGGCGAATTCAGACAAATGCTTCGATCATCGCCTGATATCTACTGATGCTTTTCGGCTATCCGGTGCAGGGGCGTGTTCTTTACGAGCTCCGACATCAAGGGGTGGCGGCACGTCGATTCTACCTTCTGCTCACGCTCTTCTAGCATAGTTGCGACATTGACACCTCGAGCCAGGCTCTTGCCTATACTATGAACATCTGCGTCTTCCATCGACAGTGGAAGCGGAAACTCCGTCCCATTAGTGTCCGCTGATATGCCGATGTTTGTGCAGGTTCTTGCCGGATTCATCTCCGTCGTCGTGGGAAATGCGGCGAATGCAGACAAAGGCTTCGATGGTCACCTGGTAGCTACTGATGCTTTTCGTCTATCCGGTGAGGGGGGCGTATTCTTTACGAGCTCCGACATCTTGGGGGGGGGCGGCACGTGGATTTACCTTCTCCGCACCTTGTAGCGTAGTGGCGCCATTCACAACTCAAGCCATGTTCTTAACTATACTAGGAACATCTGCGTGTTCCACCGGCAGTGGAAGCGGCAACTCCGTCCCGATAGTGTCAGCTGATATGCCGCTGTTTGTGCAGGTTGTTGCTGGATTCATCTCCGTCGTCGTGGGAAATGCGGCGAATGCAGACGAAGGCTTCGATCGTCACCTGGTATCTACTGATGCTTTTCGGCTATCAGGTGCGGGGGGCGTATTCTTTAGGAGCTCCGACATCTTGGAGTGGCTGCACGTCGATTCGACCTTCTGCGCACGTTGTTCTATCATAGTGGCGACATTCACACCTCAAGCCAGGTTCTTGTCTAACCCAGGAACATCTGCGTCTTCCATCGGCAGTGGAAGCGGCAACTCCGTCCCGAAAGTGTCAGCTCATGTGCCGCTGTTTGTGCAGTTTCTTGCCAGATTCGTCTCCGTCGTCGTGGGAAATGCGGCGAATGCAGACGAAGGCTTCGATCGTCACCTGGTATCTGCTGATGCTTTTCGGCTGTGAGGTGCGGGGGGCGTATTCTTTACGAGCTCCGACATCTTGGGGAGGCGGCACGTGGATTCTAATTTCTGCGCACCTTCTTCTAGCATAGTGGCGACATTCAAACCTCAAGTCAGATTCTTGCCTATACTAGGAACATCTGCGTCTTCCAACGGCAGTGGAAGCGGCAACTCCATCCCCATAGTGCCAGCTGAGGTGCCGCTATTTGTGCAGGTTCTCGCCGGATTCATCGACGTCGTCGTGGGAAATGCGGCGAAATCAGACAAAGGCTTCGATCGTCACCTGGTATCTACTGATGCGTTTCGGCTATCCGGTGCGGAGGGCGTATTCTTTATGAGCTCCGATATCTTGGGGTGGCGGCATGTGGATTGTACCTTCTCCGCACCTTCTAGCACAGTGGCGACATTGACACCTCAAGCCAGGCTCTTGCCTATACTATGAACATCTGCGTCTTCCATCGACAGTGGAAGCGGAACCTCCGTCCCATTAGTGTCAGCTGATGTGCCGCTGTTTGTGCGGGTTCTTGCCGGATTCATCTCCGTCGTCGTGGCGAATGCGGCGAATGCAGACAAAGGCTTCGATCGTCACCTTGTATCTACTGATGATTTTCGGCTATCCGCTGCGGGGGACGTATTCGTTATGAGCTCCGACATCTGGGGTGGCGGCTCGTGGATTCTACCTACTGGGCACGTTCTTCTTGCATAGTGGTGACATTGACACCTCAAGCCAGGTTCTTGCCTATACTAGGAACATCTGCGTCTTCCATCGGCAGTGGAAGCGGCAACTCCGTCCCGATTGTGTCAGCTGATTTGCCGCTGTTTGTGCAGGTTGTTGCTGGATTCATCTCAGTTGTCGTGGGAAATGCGGCGAATGCAGTCGAAGGCTTCGATCGTCACCTGGTATCTACTGATGCTTTTCGGCTATCCGGTGCGGTGGGCGTATTTTTTACGAGCTCCGACATCTTGGTGTGGCGGCACGTTTATTCTACCTTCTGCGCAGCTTCTTCTAGCATAGTGGCGACATTCACACCTCAAGTCAGGTTCTTTTCAACACTAAGAACATCTGCGTCTTACATCGGCAGTGGAAGCGGCAACTCCGTCCCGAAAAAGTCAGGTGACATGCCGCTGTTTGTGCATGTTCTTGCCGGATTCATCTCCGTCGTCGTGGGAAATGCGGCGAATGCAGACAAAGGCTTCGATCGTCACCATGTATCTACTGATGCTTTTCGGCTATCCGGTGCGGGGGGCGTATTCTTTATGAGCTCCGATATCTTGGGGTGGCGGCGCGTGAATTGTACCTTCTGCGCACATTCTTCTAGCATGGTGGCGACATTCCCACCTCAAGCCATGTTCTTGCCTATACTATGAACATCTGCGTCTTCCATCGTCAGTGGAAGCGGCAACTCCGTCCCGATAGTGTGAGCTGATGTGCCGCTGTTTGTGCAGGTTGTTGGTGAATTAATCTCCGCCGTCTTGGGAAATGCGGCGAATGCAGACGAAGGCTTCGATCGTCACCTGGTATCTACTGATGCTTTTCGGCTATCCGGTGCGCGGGGCGTATTCTTTAAGAGCTCCGACATCTTGTGGTGGCGGCACGTGAATTGTACCTTCTGCGCACCTACTGCTAGCTTAGTGGCAACATTCACACCTCAAGCCATGTTCTTGCCTATACTATGAACATCTGCATCTTCCATCGGCAGTGGAAGCGGCAACTCCGTCCAGATAGTGTGAGCTGATATGCCGCTGTTTGTGCAGGTTGTTGCGATTCATCTCCGTCGTCTTGGGAAATGCGGCAAATGCAGACAAAGGCTTCGATGGTCACCTGGTAGCTACTGATGCTTTTCGTCTATCCGGTGAGGGGGGCGTATTCTTTACGAGCTCCGACATCTTGGGGGGGGGGGGGGCGGCACGTGGATTTACCTTCTCCGCACCTTGTAGCGTAGTGGCGCCATTCACAACTCAAGCCATGTTCTTAACTACACTAGGAACATCTGCGTGTTCCACCGGCAGTGGAAGCGGCAACTTCGTCCCGATAGTGTGCGCTGATGTGCCGCTGTTTGTGCAGGTTGTTGCTGGATTCATCTCCGTCGTCGTGGGAAATGCGGCGAATGCAGACGAAGGCTTCGATCGTCACCTGGTATCTACTAATGCTTTTCGGCTATCAGGTGCGGGGGGGCGTATTCTTTAGGAGCTCCGACATCTTGGAGTGGCTGCACGTCGATTCTACCTTCTGCGCACGTTGTTCTATCATAGTGGCGACATTCACACCTCAAGCCAGGTTCTTGTCTAAACCAGGAACATCTGCGTCTTCCATCGGCAGTGGAAGCGGCAACTCCGTCCCGAAAGTGTCAGCTCATGTGCCGCTGTTTGTGCAGTTTCTTGCCAGATTCATCTCCGTCGTCGTGGGAAATGCGGCGAATGCAGACAAAGGCTTCGATCGTCACCTGGTATCTGCTGATGCTTTTCGGCTGTGAGGTGCGGGGGGCGTATTCTTTACGAGCTCCGACATCTTGGGGAGGCGGCACGTGGATTCTAATTTCTGCGAACCTTCTTCTAGCATAGTGGCGACATTCAAACCTCAAGTCCGATTCTTGCCTATACTAGGAACATCTGCGTCTTCCAACGGCAGTGGAAGCGGCAACTCCATCCCAATAGTGCCAGCTGAGGTGCCGCTATTTGTGCAGGTTTTCGCCGGATTCATCGACGTCGTCGTGGGAAATGCGGCGAAATCAGACAAAGGCTTCGATCGTCACCTGGTATCTACTGATGCGTTTCGGCTATCCGGTGCGGAGGGCGTATTCTTTATGAGCTCCGATATCTTGGGGTGGCGGCAAGTGGATTGTACCTTCTCCGCACCTTCTAGCACAGTGGCGACATTGACACCTCAAGCCAGGCTCTTGCCTATACTATGAACATCTGCGTCTTCCATCGACAGTGGAAGCGGAACCTCCGTCCCATTAGTGTCAGCTGATGTGCCGCTGTTTGTGCGGGTTCTTGCCGGATTCATCTCCGTCGTCGTGGCGAATGCGGCGAATGCAGACAAAGGCTTCGAACGTCACCTTGTATCTACTGATGATTTTCGGCTATCCGCTGCGGGGGACGTATTCGTTATGAGCTCCGACATCTGGGGTGGCGGCTCGTGGATTCTACCTACTGGGCACGTTCTTCTTGCATAGTGGTGACATTGACACCTCAAGCCAGGTTCTTGCCTATACTAGGAACATCTGCGTCTTCCATCGGCAGTGGAAGCGGCAACTCCGTCCCGATTGTGTCAGCTGATTTGCCGCTGTTTGTGCAGGTTGTTGCTGGATTCATCTCAGTTGTCGTGGGAAATGCGGCGAATGCTGTCGAAGGCTTCGATCGTCACCTGGTATCTACTGATGCTTTTCGGCTATCCGGTGCGGTGGGCGTATTTTTTACGAGCTCCGACATCTTGGTGTGGCGGCACGTTTATTCTACCTTCTGCGCAGCTTCTTCTAGCATAGTGGCGACATTCACACCTCAAGTCAGGTTCTTTTCAACACTAAGAACATCTGCGTCTTACATCGGCAGTGGAAGCGGCAACTCCGTCCCGAAAAAGTCAGGTGACATGCCGCTGTTTGTGCATGTTCTTGCCGGATTCATCTCCGTCGTCGTGGGAAATGCGGCGAATGCAGACAAAGGCTTCGATCGTCACCAGGTATCTACTGATGCTTTTCGGCTATCCGGTGCGGGGGGCGTATTCTTTATGAGCTCCGATATCTTGGGGTGGCGGCACGTGAATTGTACCTTCTGCGCACATTCTTCAAGCATGGTGGCGACATTCCCACCTCAAGTCAGGTTCTTGCCTATACTACGAACATCTGCGTCTTCCAACGGCAGTGGAAGCGGCAACTCCGTCCCGATAGTGTGAGCTGATGTGCCGCTGTTTGTGCAGGTTGTTGCTGGATTCATCTCCGTCGTCGTGGGAAATGCGGCGAATGCAGACGAAGGCTTCGATCGTCACCAGGTATCTACTGACGCTTTTCGGCTATCCGGTGCGGGGGGCGTATTCTTTACGAGCTCCGACCTCTTGGAGTGGCTGCACGTCGATTCTACCTTCTGCGCACGTTGTTCTATCATAGTGGCGACATTCACACCTCAAGCCAGGTTCTTGTCTAAACCAGGAACATCTACGTCTTCCAACCGCAGTGGAAGCGGCAACTCCATCCCCATAGTGCCAGCTGAGGTGCCGCTATTTGTGCAGGTTCTCGCCGGATTCATCGACGTCGTCGTGGGAAATGCGGCGAAATCAGACAAAGGCTTCGATCGTCACCTGGTATCTACTGATGCGTTTCGGCTATCCGGTGCGGAGGGCGTATTCTTTATGAGCTCCGATATCTTGGGGTGGCGGCACGTGGATTGTACCTTCTCCGCACCTTCTAGCACAGTGGCGACATTGACACCTCAAGCCAGGCTCTTGCCTATACTATGAACATCTGCGTCTTCCATCGACAGTGGAAGCGGAAACTCCGTCCCATTAGTGTCAGCTGATGTGCCGCTGTTTGTGCGGGTTCTTGCCGGATTCATCTCCGTCGTCGTGGCGAATGCGGCGAATGCAGACAAAGGCTTCGATCGTCACCTTGTATCTACTGATGATTTTCGGCTATCCGCTGCGGGGGACGTATTCGTTATGAGCTCCGACATCTGGGGTGGCGGCTCGTGGATTCTACCTACTGGGCACGTTCTTCTTGCATAGTGGTGACATTGACATCTCAAGCCATGTTCTTGCCTATACTAGGAACATCTGCGTCTTCCATCGGCAGTGGAAGCGGCAACTCCGTCCCGATTGCGTCTGCTGATTTGCCGTTGTTTGTGCAGGTTGTTGCTGGATTCATCTCTGTTGTCGTGGGAAATGCGGCGAATGCAGACGAAGGCTTCGATCGTCACCTGGTATCTACTGATGCTTTTCGGCTATCCGGTGCGGTGGGCGTATTTTTTACGAGCTCCGACATCTTGGGGTGGCGGCACGTTTATTCTACCTTCTGCGCAGCTTCTTCTAGCATAGTGGCGACATTCACACCACAAGTCAGGTTCTTCCCACTACTAGGAACATCTGCGTCTTACATCGGCAGTGGAAGCGGCAACTCCGTCCCGAAAAAGTCAGGTGACATGCCGCTGTTTGTGCATGTTCTTGCCGGATTCATCTCCGTCGTCGTGGGAAATGCGGCGAATGCAGACAAAGGCTTCGATCGTCACCTGGTATCTACTGATGCTTTTCGGCTATCCGGTGCGGGAGGCGTATTCTTTACGAGCTCCGACATCTTGTGGTGGCGGCACGTGGATTCTATCTTCTGCTCACGCTCTTCTAGCATAGTGGCGACATTCACACCTCAAGTCAGGTTCTTGCCTATACTAGGAACATCTGCGTCTTCCAACGGCAGTGGAAGCGGCAACTCCGTCCCGATAGTGTCAGCTGATGTGCCGCTGTTTGCGCAGGTTTTTCCCTTATTCATATCCGTCGTCGTGGTAAATGCGGCGAATGCAGACAAATGCTTCGATCGTCGCCTGATATTTACTGATGCTTTTCGGCTATCCGGCGCGGGGGCGTATTCTTTACGAGCTCCGACATCATGGGTTGGCGGCACGTGGATTCTACCTTCTGCTCACGCTCTTCTAGCATAGTGGCGACATTCCCACCTCAAGCCATGTTCTTGCCTATACTACGAACATCTGCGTCTTCCATCGTCAGTGGAAGCGGCAACTCCGTCCCGATAGTGTGAGCTGATGTGCCGCTGTTTGTGCATGGTGTTGCTGAATTCATCTCCGTCGTCTTGGGAAATGCGGCGAATGCAGACGAAGGCTTCGATCGTCACCTGGTATATACTGATGCTTTTCGGCTATCCGGAGCGCGGGACGTATTCTTTACGAGCTCCGACATCTAGGGGTGGCGCCACGTTTTTTCTACCTTCTGCGCACCTTCTTCTAGCATAGTGGCGACATTAACACCTCAAGTCAGGTTCTTGCCTATACTAGAAATATCTGCGTCTTCCATCGACAGTGGAAGCGGCAACTCCGTCCCGAAAAAGTCAGCTGACGTGCCGCTGTTTGTGCATGTTCTTGCCGGATTCATCTCCGTCATCGTGGGAAATGCGGCGAATGCAGACAAAGGCTTCGATCGTCACCTGGTATCTACTGATGCTTTTCGGCTATCGGGTGCGGGAGGCGTATTCTTTACGAGCTCCGACATCTTGGGGTGGCGGCACGTGGATTCTGCATTCTGCGCACGTTCTTCTAGCTTGGTGGCGACATTCACACCTCAAGCCATGTTCTTGCCTATAGTAGGACCATCTGCGTCTTCCATCGGCAGGGGAAGCGGCAACTCCGTCCCGATAGTGTGAGCTGAAGTGCCGCTGTTTGTGCAGGTTCTTGCCGGATTCATCTCTGTCCGCGTGGGAAATGCGGCGAATGCAGACAAAGGCTTCGATCGTCACCTGGTATCTACTGATGCTTTTCGGCTATCCGGTGGGCGGGGCGTATTCTTTACGAGATCCGACATCTTGTGGTGGCAGCACGTGAATTGTACCTTCTGCGCACCTTCTGCTAGCATAGTGGCAACATTCACACCTCAAGCCTTGTTCTTGCCTATACTATGAACATCTGCGTCTTCCATCGGCAGTGGAAGCGGCAACTCCGTCCCGATAGTGTCCGCTGATATGCCGCTGTTTGTGCAGGTTCTTGCCGGATTCATCTCCGTCGTCGTGGGAAATGCGGAGAATGCAAACAAAGGCTTCGATGGTCACCTGGTAGCTACTGATGCTTTTCGTCTATCCGGTGAGGGGGGCGTATTCTTTACGAGCTCCGACATCTTGGGGGGGGGGGGGGGGGCAGCACGTGGATTTACCTTCTCCGCACCTTGTAGCGTAGTGGCGCCATTCACAACTCAAGCCATGTTCTTAACTATACTAGGAACATCTGCGTGTTCCACCGGCAGTGGAAGCGGCAACTCCGTCCCGATAGTGTGAGCTGATGTGCCGCTGTTTGTGCAGGTTGTTGCTGGATTCATCTCTGTTGTCGTGGGAAATGCGGCGAATGCAGACGAAGGCTTCGATCGTCACCTGGTATCTACTGATGCTTTTCGGCTATCCGGTGCGGTGGGCGTATTTTTTACGAGCTCCGACATCTTGGGGTGGCGGCACGTTTATTCTACCTTCTGCGCAGCTTCTTCTAGCATAGTGGCGACATTCACACCTCAAGTCAGGTTCTTGCCTATACTAGGAACATCTGCGTCTTCCAACGGCAGTGGAAGCGGCAACTCCGTCCCGATAGTGTCAGCTGACGTGCCGCTGTTTGCGCAGGTTCTTCCCTTATTCATATCCGTCGTCGTGGTAAATGCGGCGAATGCAGACAAATGCTTCGATCGTCGCCTGATATTTACTGATGCTTTTCGGCTATCCGGCGCGGGGGCGTATTCTTTACGAGCTCCGACATCATGGGTTGGCGGCACGTGGATTCTACCTTCTGCTCACGCTCTTCTAGCATAGTGGCGACATTCACACCTCAAGTCAGGTTCTTGCCTATACTACGAACATCTGCGTCTTCCAACGGCAGTGGAAGCGGCAACTCCGTCCCGATAGTGTGAGCTGATGTGCCGCTGTTTGTGCAGGTTGTTGCTGGATTCATTTCCGTCGTCGTGGGAAATGCGGCGAATGCAGACAAAGGCTTCGATCGTCACCTGGTATCTGCTGATGCTTTTCGGCTGTGAGGTGCGGGGGGCGTATTCTTTACGAGCTCCGACATCTTGGGGAGGCGGCACGTGGATTCTAATTTCTGCGCACCTTCTTCTAGCATAGTGGCGACATTCAAACCTCAAGTCAGGTTCTTGCCTATACTAGGAACATCTGCGTCTTCCAACGGCAGTGGAAGCGGCAACCCCATCCCCATAGTGCCAGCTGAGGTGCCGCTATTTGTGCAGGTTCTCGCCGGATTCATCGACGTCGTCTTGGGAAATGCGGCGAAATCAGACAAAGGCTTCGATCGTCACCTGGTATCTACTGATGCTTTTCGGCTATCCGGTGCGGGGGGCGTATTCTTTACGAGCTCCGACCTCTTGGAGTGGCTGCACGTCGATTCTACCTTCTGCGCACGTTGTTCTATCATAGTGGCGACATTCACACCTCACCTATACTAGGAACATCTGCGTCTTCCAACGGCAGTGGAAGCGGCAACTCCGTCCCGATATTGTCAGCTGATGTGCCACTGTTTGCGCAGGTTCTTCCCTTATTCATATCCGTCGTCGTGGTAAATGCGGCGAATGCACACAAATGCTTCGATCGTCGCCTGATATTTACTGATGCTTTTCGGCTATCCGGCGCGGGGGCGTATTCTTTACGAGCTCCGACATCATGGGTTGGCGGCACGTGGACTCTACCTTCTGCTCACGCTCTTCTAGCATAGTGGCGACATTCCTACCTCAAGCCATGTTCTTGCCTATACTACGAACATCTGCGTCTTCCATCGTCAGTGGAAGCGGCAACTCCGTCCCGATAGTGTGAGCTGATGTGCCGCTGTTTGTGCATGGTGTTGCTGAATTCATCTCCGTCGTCTTGGGAAATGCGGCGAATGCAGACGAAGGCTTCGATCGTCACCTGGTATCTACTGATGCTTTTCGGCTATCCGGTGCGCGGGGCGTATTCCTTAAGAGCTCCGACATCTTGTGGTGGCGGCACGTGAATTGTACCTTCTGTGCACCTTCTGCTAGCATAGTGGCAACATTCACACCTCAAGCCATGTTCTTGCCTATACTATGAACATCTGCATCTTCCATCGGCAGTGGAAGCGGCAACTCCGTCCAGATAGTGTGAGCTGATGTTCCGCTGTATGTGCAGGTTGTTGCGATTCATCTCCGTCGTCTTGGGAAATGCGGCAAATGCAGACGAAGGCTTCGATCGTCACCTGGTATCTACTGATGCTTTTCGGCTATCAGGTGCAGAGGCCGTATTCTTTACGAGCTCCGACATCTTGGAGTGGCTGCACGTTCTTCTACCTTCTGCGCACGTTGTTCTAACATAGTGGCGACATTCACACTTCAAGCCATGTTCTTACCTATACTAGGAACATCTGCGTGTTCCACCGGCAGTGGAAGCGGCAACTCCGTCCCGATAGTGTGAGCTGATGTGCCGCTGTTTGTGCAGGTTGTTGCTGGATTCATCTTCGTCGTCGTGGGAAATGCGGCGAATGGAGACGAAGGCTTCGATCGTCACCTGAAATCTACTGATCCTTTTCGGCTATCAGGTTCGGGGGGCGTATTCTTTACGAGCTCCGATATCTTGGAGTGGCTGCACGTGGAGTCTACCTTCTGCGCACGTTGTTCTAACATAGTGGCGACATTCACACTTCAAGCCATGTTCTTACCTATACTAGGAACATCTGCGTGTTCCACCGGCAGTGGAAGCGGCAGCTCCGTCCCGATAGTGTGAGCTTATGTGCCGCTGTTTGTGCAGTTTCTTGCCAGAATCCTCTCCGTCGTCGTGGGAAATGCGGCGAATGCAGACAAAGGCTTCGATCGTCACCTGGTATCTGCTAATGCTTTTCGGCTGTGAGGTGCGGGGGGCGTATTCTTTACGAGCTCCGACATCTTGGAGTGGCTGCACGTGGATTCTACCTTCTGCGCACGTTGTTCTATCATAGTGGCGGCATTCACACCTCAAGCCATGTTTCTGGCTATACTAGGAACATCTGCGCCTTCCATCGGCAGTGGAAGCGGCAACTCCATCCCATAGTGTCAGCTGATGTGCCGCTGTTTGTGCAGGTTCTTCCCTTATTCATCTCGTCGTCGTGGGAAATGCGGCGAATGCAGACAAATGCTTCAAACATCGCCTGATATATACTGATGCTTTTCGGCTATCCGGTGCAGGGGCGTATTCTTTACGAGCTCCGACATCAAGGGGTGGCGGCACGTGGATTCTACCTTCTGCTCACGCTCTTCTAGCATAGTGGCGACATTGACACCTCGAGCCAGGCTCTTGCCTATACTATGAACATCTGCGTCTTCCATCGACAGTGGAAGCGGAAACTCCGCCCCATTAGTGTCAGCTGATGTGCCGCTGTTTGGGCGGGTTCTTGCCGGATTCATCTCCGTCGTCGTGGGGAATGCGGCGAATGCAGACAAAGGCTTCGATCGTCACCTGGTATCTACTGATGCTTTTCGGCTATCCGGTGCGGGGGGCGTATTCTTTACGAGCTCCGACATCTTGTGGTGGCGGCACGTGAATTGTACCTTCTGCGCACCTTCTTCTAGCATAGTGGCGACATTCCCACCTCAAGCCATGTTCTTGCCTATACTATGAACATCTGCGTCATCCATCGGCAGTGGAAGCGGCAACTCCGTCCCGATAGTGTCCGCTGATATGCCGCTGTTTGTGCAGGTTCTTGCCGGATTCATCTCCGTCGTCGTGGGAAACGCGGCGAATGCAGACAAAGGCTTCGATGGTCACCTGGTAGCTACTGATGCTTTTCTTCTATCCGGTGAGGGGGGCGTATTCTTTACGAGCTCCGACATCTTGGGGGGGGGGCGCCACGTGGATTTACCTTCTCTGCACCTTGTAGCGTAGTGGCGCCATTCACAACTCAAACCATGTTCTTAACTATACTAGGAATATCTGCGTGTTCCACCGGCAGTGGAAGCGGCAACTCCGTCCCGATAGTGTGAGCTGATGTGCCGCTGTTTGTGCAGGTTGTTGCTGGATTCATCTCCGTCGTCGTGGGAAATGCGGCGAATGCAGACGAAGGCTTCGATCGTCACCTGGTATCTACTGATGCTTTTCGGCTATCAGGTGCGGCGGACGTATTCTTTACGAGCTCCGACATCTTGGAGTGGCTGCACGTCGATTCTACTTTCTGCGCACGTTGTTATATCATAGTGGCGACATTCACACCTCAAGCCAGGTTCTTGTCTAAACTAGGAACATCTGCGTCTTCCATCGGCAGTGGAAGCGGCAACTCCGTCCCGAAAGTGTAAGCTCATGTGCCGCTGTTTGTGCAGTTTCTTGCCAGATTCCTCTCCGTCGTCGTGGGAAATGCGGCGAAATCAGACAAAGGCTTCGATCGTCACCTGGTATCTACTGATGCGTTTCGGCTATCCGGTGCGGAGGGCGTATTCTTTATGAGCTCCAATATATTGGGGTGGCGGCACGTGGATTGTACCTTCTCGGCACCTTCTAGCACAGTGGCGACATTGACACCTCAAGCCAGGCTCTTGCCTATACTATGAACATCTGCGACTTCCATCGACAGTGGAAGCGGAAACTCCGTCCCATTAGTGTCAGCTGATGTGCCGCTGTTTGTGCGGGTTCCTGCCGGATTCATCTCCGTCGTCGTGGCGAATGCGGCGAATGCAGACAAAGGCTTCGATCGTCACCTTGTATCTACTGATGATTTTCGGCTATCCGCTGCGGGGGACGTATTCGTTATGAGCTCCGACATCTGGGGTGGCGGCTCGTGGATTCTATCTACTGGGCACGTTCTTCTTGCATTGTGGTGACATTGACACCTCAAGCCAGGTTCTTGCCTATACTAGGAACATCTGCGTCTTCCATCGGCAGTGGAAGCGGCAACTCCGTCCCGATTGTGTCAGCTGATTTGCCGCTGTTTGTGCAGGTTGTTGCTGGATTCATCTCTGTTGTCATGGGAAATGCGGCGAATGCTGACGAAGGCTTCGATCGTCACCTGGTATCTACTGATGCATTTCGGCTATCCGGTGCGGTGGGCGTATTTTTTACGAGCTCCGACATCTTGTGGTGGCGGCACGTGGATTCTACCTTCTGCTCACGCTCTTCTAGCATAGTGGCGACATTCACACCTCAAGTCAGGTTCTTGCCTATACTAGGAACATCTGCGTCTTCCAACGGCAGTGGAAGCGGACACTCCATCCCGATAGTGTCAGCTGATGTGCCGCTGTTTGCGCAGGTTCTTCCCTTATTCATATCCGTCGTCGTGGTAAATGCGGCGAATGCAGACAAATGCTTCGATCGTCGCCTGATATTTACTGATGCTTTTCGGCTATCCGGCGCGGGGGCGTATTCTTTACGAGCTCCGACATCATGGGTTGGCGGCACGTGGATTCTACCTTCTGCTCACGCTCTTCTAGCATAGTGGCGACATTCCCACCTCAAGCCATGTTCTTGCCTATACTACGAACATCTGCGTCTTCCATCGTCAGTGTAAGCGGCAACTCCGTCCCGATAGTGTGAGCTGATGTGCCGCTGTTTGCGCATGGTGTTGCTGAATTCATCTCCGTCGTCTTGGGAAATGCGGCGAATGCAGACGAAGGCTTCGATCGTCACCTGGTATCTACTGATGCTTTTCGGCAATCCGGTGCGCGGGGCGTATTCTTTAAGAGCTCCGACATCTTGTGGTGGCGGCACGTGAATTGTACCTTCTGCGCACCTTCTGGTAGCATAGTGGCAACATTCACACCTCAAGCCATGTTCTTGCCTATACTATGAACATCTGCATCTTCCATCGGCAGTGGAAGCGGCAACTCCGTCCAGATAGTGTGAGCTGATGTGCCGCTGTTTGTTCAGGTTGTTGCGATTCATCTCCGTCGTCTTGGGAAATGCGGCAAATGCAGACGAAGGCTTCGATCATCACCTGGTATCTACTGATGCTTTTCGGCTATCAGGTGCAGAGGCCGTATTCTTTACGAGCTCCGACATCTTGGAGTGGCTGCACGTTCTTCTACCTTCTGCGTACGTTGTTCTAACATAGTGGCGACATTCACACTTCAAGCCATGTTCTTACCTATACTAGGAACATCTGCGTGTTCCACCGGCAGTGGAAGCGGCAACTCCGTCCCGATAGTGTGAGCTGATGTGCCGCTGTTTGTGCAGGTTGTTGCTGGATTCATCTTCGTCGTCGTGGGAAATGCGGCGAATGGAGACGAAGGCTTCGATCGTCACCTGGTATCTACTGATGCGTTTCGGCTATCCGGTGCGGAGGGCGTATTTTTTATGAGCTCCGATATCTTGGGGTGGCGGCACGTGGATTGTACCTTCTCCGCACCTTCTAGCACAGTGGCGACATTAACACCTCAAGCCAGGCTCTTGCCTATACTATGAACATCTGCGTCTTCCATCGGCAGTGAAAGCGGCAACTCCGTCCCGATTGTGTCAGCTGATTTGCCGCTGTTTGTGCAGGTTGTTGCGATTCATCTCCGTCGTCTTGGGAAATGCGTCAAATGCAGACGAAGGCTTCGATCGTCACCGGGTATCTACTGATGCTTTTCGGCTATCAGGTGCAGGGGGTTATTCTTTAAGAGCTCCGACATCTTGTGGTGGCGGCACTTGAATTGTACCTTCTGCGCACCATTTGCTAACATAGTGGCAACATTCACAGCTCAAGCCATGTTCTTGCCTATACTATGAACATCTGCATCTTCCATCGGCAGTGGAAGCGGCAACTCCGTCCAGATAGTGTGAGCTGATGCGCCGCTGTTTGTGCAGGTTGTTGCGATTCATCTCAGTCGTCGTGGGAAATGCGGCGAATGCAGACAAACGCTTCGGTCGTCACCTGGTATCTACTGATGCTATTCGGCTATCCGGTGCAGGGGGCGTATTCTTTACGAGCTCCAACATCTTGGATTGGCTGCACGTGGATTCTATCTTCTGCGCACGTTGTTCTAACATAGTGGCGACATTCACACCTCAAGCCAGGCTCTTGCCTATACTATGAACATCTGCGTCTTCCATCGACAGTGGAAGCGGAAACTCCGTCCCATTAGTGTCAGCTGATGTGCCGCTGTTTGTGCGGGTTCTTGCCGGATTCATCTCCGTCGTCGTGGGGAATGCGGCGAATGCAGACAAAGGCTTCGATCGTCACCTGGTATCTACTGATGCTTTTCGGCTATCCGGTGCAGGGGCGTATTCTTTACGAGCTCCGACATCAAGGGGTGGCGGCACGTGGATTCTACCTTCTGCTCACGCTCTTCTAGCATAGTGGCGACATTCCCACCTCAAGCCATGTTCTTGCCTATACTACGAACATCTGCGTCTTCCATCGGCAGTGGAAGCGGCAACTCCGTCCAGATAGTGTGAGCTGATGTGCCGCTGTATGTGCAGGTTGTTGCGATTCATCTCCGTCGTCTTGGGAAATGCGGCAAATGCAGACGAAGGCTTCGATGGTCACCTGGTATCTACTGATGCTTTTCGGCTATCAGGTGCAGAGGCCGTATTCTTTACGAGCTCCGACATCTTGGAGTGGCTGCACGTTCTTCGGCCTTCTGCGCACGTTGTTCTAACATAGTGGCGACATTCACACTTCAAGCCATGTTCTTACCTATACTAGGAACATCTGCGTGTTCCACCGGCAGTGGAAGCGGCAACTCCGTCTCGATAGTGTGAGCTGATGTGCCGCTGTTTGTGCAGGTTGTTGCTGGATTCATCTTCGTCGTCGTGGGAAATGCGGCGAATGGAGACGAAGGCTTCGATCGTCACCTGGTATCTACTGATCCTTTTCGGCTATCAGGTGCGGGGGGCGTATTCTTTACGAGCTCCGACATCTTGGATTGGCTGCACGTCGATTCTACCTTCTGCGCACGTTGTTCTAACATAGTGGCGACATTCACACCTCAAGCCAGGTTCTTGTCTAAACCAGGAACATCTGCGTCTTCCATCGGCAGTGGAAGCGTCAACTCCGTCCCGAAAGTGTCAGCTTATGTGCCGCTGTTTGTGCAGTTTCTTGCCAGAATCATCTCCGTCGTCGTGGGAAATGCGGCGAATGCAGACAAAGGCTTCGATCGTCACCTGGTATCTGCTAATGCTTTTCGGCTGTGAGGTGCGGGGGGCGTATTATTTACGAGCTCCGACATCTTGGGGTGGCGGCACGTGGATTCTAATTTCTGCGCACCTTCTTCTAGCATAGTGGCGACATTCACACCTCAAGTCAGGTTCTTGCCTATACTAGGAACATCTGCGTCTTCCAACGGCAGTGGAAGCGGCAACTCCATCCCCATAGTGCCAGCTGATGGGCCGCTATTTGTGCAGGTTCTCGCCGGATTCATCGACGTCGTCGTGGGAAATGCGGCGAAATCAGACAAAGGCTTCGATCGTCACCTAGTATCTACTGATGCGTTTCGGCTATCCGGTGCGGAGGGCGTATTCTTTATGAGCTCCGATATCTTGGGGTGGCGGCACGAGGATTGTACCTTCTGCGCACCTTATTCTAGCGTAGTGGCGACATTCACACCTCAAGGCATTTTCTTGCCTATACTAGGAACATCTGCGCCTTCCATCGGCAGTGGAAGCGGCAACTCCATCCCATAGTGTCAGCTGATGTGCCGCTGTTTGTGCAGGTTCTTCCCTTATTCATCTCCGTCGTCGTGGGAAATGCGGCGAATGCAGACAAATGCTTCGATCATCGCCTGATATCTACTGATGCTTTTCGGCTCTCCGGTGCAGGGGCGTATTCTTTACGAGCTCCGACATCAAGGGGTGGCGGCACGTGGATTCTACCTTCTGCTCACGCTCTTCTAGCATAGTTGCGACATTGACACCTCAAGACATGTTCTTGCCTATACTATGAACATCTGCGTCTTCCATCGTCAGTGGAAGCGGCAACTCCGTCCCGATAGTGTGAGCTGATGTGCCGCTGTTTGTGCAGGTTGTTGCTGAATTCATCTCCGTCGTCTTGGGAAATGCGGCGAATGCAGACGAAGGCTTCGATCGTCACCTGGTATCTACTGATGCTTTTCGGCTATCGGGTGCAGGGGGCGTATTCTTTACGAGCTCCGACGCCTTGTGGTGGCGGCACGTGAATTGTACCTTCAGCGCACCTTTTGCTAACATAGTGGCAACATTCACACCTCAAGCCATGTTCTTGCCTATACTATGAACATCTGCATCTTCCATCGGCAGTGGAAGCGGCAACTCCGTCCAGATAGTGTGAGCTGATGTGCCGCTGTTTGTGCAGGTTGTTGCGATTCATCTCCGTCGTCTTGGGAAATGCGGCAAATGCAGACGAAGGCTTCGATCGTCACCGGGTATCTACTGATGCTTTTCGGCTATCAGGTGCAGGGGGCGTATTCTTTAAGAGCTCCGACATCTTGTAGTGGCGGCACTTGAATTGTACCTTCTGCGCACCTTTTGCTAACATAGTGGCAACATTCACACCTCAAGCCATGTTCTTGCCTATACTATGAACATCTGCATCTTCCATCGGCAGTGGAAGCGGCAACTCCGTCCAGATAGTGTGAGCTGATGCGCCGCTGTTTGTGCAGGTTGTTGCGATTCATCTCAGTCGTCGTGGGAAATGCGGCGAATGCAGACAAACGCTTCGGTCGTCACCTGGTATCTACTGATGCTATTCGGCTATCCGGTGCAGGGGGCGTATTCTTTACGAGCTCCGACATCTTGGATTGGCTGCACGTGGATTCTATCTTCTGCGCACGTTGTTCTAACATAGTGGCGACATTCACACCTCAAGCCAGGCTCTTGCCTATACTATGAACATCTGCGTCTTCCATCGACAGTGGAAGCGGAAACTCCGTGCCATTAGTGTCAGCTGATGTGCCGCTGTTTGTGCGGGTTCTTGCCGGACTCATCTCCGTCGTCGTGGGGAATGCGGCGAATGCAGACAAAGGCTTCGATCGTCACCTGGTATCTACTGATGCTTTTCGGCTATCCGGTGCAGGGGCGTATTCTTTACGAGCTCCGACATCAAGGGGTGGCGGCACGTGGATTCTACCTTCTGCTCACGCTCTTCTAGCATAGTGGCGACATTGACACCTCGAGCCAGGCTCTTGCCTATACTATGAACATCTCCGTCTTCCATCGACAGTGGAAGCGGAAACTCCGTCCCGTTAGTGTCAGCTGATGTGCCGCTGTTTGTGCGGGTTCTTGCCGGATTCATCTCCGTCGTCGTGGGGAATGCGGCGAATGCAGACAAAGGCTTCGATCGTCACCTGGTATCTAATGATGCTTTTCGGCTATCCGGTGCGGGGGGCGTATTCTTTACGAGCTCCGACATCTTGTGGTGGCGGCACGTGAATTGTACCTTCTGCGCACCTTCTTCTAGCATAGTGGCGACATTCCCACCTCAAGCCATGTTCTTGCCTATACTATGAACATCTGCGTCTTCCATCGACAGTGGAAGCGGAAACTGCGTCCCATTAGTGTCAGCTGATGTGCCGCTGTTTGTGCGGGTTCTTGCCGGATTCATCTCCGTCGTCGTGGGAAATGCGGCGAATGCAGACAAAGGCTTCGATCGTCACCTGGTATCTACTGATGCTTTTCGGCTATCCGGTGCGGGAGACGTATTCTTTACGAGCTCCGACATCTTGTGGTGGCGGCACGTGGATTCTACCTTCTGCTCACGCTCTTCTAGCATAGTGGCGACATTCACACCTCAAGTCAGGTTCTTGCCTATACTAGGAACATCTGCGTCTTCCAACGGCAGTGGAAGCGGCAACTCCGTCCCGATAGTGTCAGCTGATGGGCCGCTGTTTGCGCAGGTTCTTCCCTTATTCATATCCGTCGTCGTGGTAAATGCGGCGAATGCAGACAAATGCTTCGATCGTCGCCTGATATTTACTGATGCTTTTCGGCTATCCGGCGCGGGGGAGTATTCTTTACGAGCTCCGACATCATGGGTTGGAGGCACGTAGATTCTACCTTCTGCTCACGCTCTTCTAGCATAATGGCAACATTCACACCTCAAGCCATGTTCTTGCCTATACTATGAACATCTGCATCTTCCATCGGCAGTGGAAGCGGCAACTCCGTCCAGATACTGTGAGCTGATGTGCCGCTGTTTGTGCAGGTTGTTGCGATTCATCTCCGTCGTCTTGGGAAATGCGGCAAATGCAGACGAAGGCTTCGATCGTCACCGGGTATCTACTGATGCTTTTCGGCTATCAGGTGCGGGGGGCGTATTCTTTACGAGCTCCGACATCTTGGAGTGGCTGCACGTCGATTCTACCTTCTGCGCACGTTGTTCTAACATAGTGGCGACATTCACACCTCAAGCCAGGTTCTTGTCTAAACCAGGAACATCTGCGTCTTCCATCGGCAGTGGAAGCGTAAACTCCGTCCCGAAAGTGTCAGCTTATGTGCCGCTGTTTGTGCAGTTTCTTGCCAGAATCATCTCCGTCGTCGTGGGAAATGCGGCGAATGCAGACAAAGGCTTCGATCGTCACCTGGTATCTGCTAATGCTTTTCGGCTGTGAGGTGCGGGGGGCGTATTCTTTACGAGCTCCGACATCTTGGGGTGGCGGCACGTGGATTCTAATTTCTGCGCACCTTCTTCTAGCATAGTGGCGACATTGACACCTCAAGTCAGGTTCTTGCCTATACTAGGAACATCTGCGTCTTCCAACGGCAGTGGAAGCGGCAACTCCATCCCCATAGTGCCAGCTGATGTGCCGCTATTTGTGCAGGTTCTCGCCGGATTCATCGACGTCGTCGTGGGAAATGCGGCGAAATCAGACAAAGGCTTCGATCGTCACCTAGTATCTACTGATGCGTTTCGGCTATCCGGTGCGGAGGGCGTATTCTTTATGAGCTCCGATATCTTGGGGTGGCGGCACGTGGATTGTACCTTCTGCGCACCTTATTCTAGCGTAGTGGCGACATTCACACCTCAAGGCATTTTCTTGCCTATACTAGGAACATCTGCGCCTTCCATCGGCAGTGGAAGCGGCAACTCCATCCCATAGTGTCAGCTGATGTGCCGCTGTTTGTGCAGGTTCTTCCCTTATTCATCTCCGTCGTCGTGGGAAATGCGGCGAATGCAGACAAATGCTTCGATCATCGCCTGATATCTACTGATGCTTTTCGGCTCTCCGGTGCAGGGGCGTATTCTTTACGAGCTCCGACATCAAGGGGTGGCGGCACGTGGATTCTACCTTCTGTTCACGCTCTTCTAGCATAGTTGCGACATTGACACCTCAAGACATGTTCTTGCCTATACTATGAACATCTGCGTCTTCCATCGTCAGTGGAAGCGGCAACTCCGTCCCGATAGTGTGAGCTGATGTGCCGCTGTTTGTGCAGGTTGTTGCTGAATTCATCTCCGTCGTCTTGGGAAATGCGGCGAATGCAGACGAAGGCTTCGATCGTCACCAGGTATCTACTGATGCTTTTCAGCTATCGGGTGCAGGGGGCGTATTCTTTACGAGCTCCGACGCCTTGTGGTGGCGGCACGTGAATTGTACCTTCAGCGCACCTTTTGCTAACATAGTGGCAACATTCACACCTCAAGCCATGTTCTTGCCTATACTATGAACATCTGCATCTTCCATCGGCAGTGGAAGCGGCAACTCCGTCCAGATAGTGTGAGCTGATGTGCCGCTGTTTGTGCAGGTTGTTGCGATTCATCTCCGTCGTCTTGGGAAATGCGGCAAATGCAGACGAAGGCTTCGATCGTCCCCGGGTATCTACTGATGCTTTTCGGCTATCAGGTGCAGGGGGCGTATTCTTTAAGAGCTCCGACATCTTGTAGTGGCGGCACTTGAATTGTACCTTCTGCGCACCTTTTGCTAACATAGTGGCAACATTCACACCTCAAGCCATGTTCTTGCCTATACTATGAACATCTGCATCTTCCATCGGCAGTGGAAGCGGCAACTCCGTCCAGATAGTGTGAGCTGATGCGCCGCTGTTTGTGCAGGTTGTTGCGATTCATCTCAGTCGTCGTGGGAAATGCGGCGAATGCAGACAAACGCTTCGGTCGTCACCTGGTATCTACTGATGCTATTCGGCTATCCGGTGCAGGGGGCGTATTCTTTACGAGCTCCGACATCTTGGATTGGCTGCACGTGGATTCTATCTTCTGCGCACGTTGTTCTAACATAGTGGCGACATTCACACCTCAAGCCAGGCTCTTGCCTATACTATGAACATCTGCGTCTTCCATCGACAGTGGAAGCGGAAACTCCGTGCCATTAGTGTCAGCTGATGTGCCGCTGTTTGTGCGGGTTCTTGCCGGATTCATCTCCGTCGTCGTGGGGAATGCGGCGAATGCAGACAAAGGCTTCGATCGTCACCTGGTATCTACTGATGCTTTTCGGCTATCCGGTGCAGGGGCGTATTCTTTACGAGCTCCGACATCAAGGGGTGGCGGCACGTGGATTCTACCTTCTGCTCACGCTCTTCTAGCATAGTGGCGACATTGACACCTCGAGCCAGGCTCTTGCCTATACTATGAACATCTCCGTCTTCCATCGACAGTGGAAGCGGAAACTCCGTCCCGTTAGTGTCAGCTGATGTGCCGCTGTTTGTGCGGGTTCTTGCCGGATTCATCTCCGTCGTCGTGGGGAATGCGGCGAATGCAGACAAAGGCTTCGATCGTCACCTGGTATCTACTGATGCTTTTCGGCTATCCGGTGCGGGGGGCGTATTCTTTACGAGCTCCGACATCTTGTGGTGGCGGCACGTGAATTGTACCTTCTGCGCACCTTCTTCTAGCATAGTGGCGACATTCCCACCTCAAGCCATGTTCTTGCCTATACTATGAACATCTGCGTCTTCCATCGACAGTGGAAGCGGAAACTCCGTCCCATTAGTGTCAGCTGATGTGCCGCTGTTTGTGCGGGTTCTTGCCGGATTCATCTCCGTCGTCGTGGGAAATGCGGCGAATGCAGACAAAGGCTTCGATCGTCACCTGGTATCTACTGATGCTTTTCGGCTATCCGGTGCGGGAGACGTATTCTTTACGAGCTCCGACATCTTGTGGTGGCGGCACGTGGATTCTACCTTCTGCTCACGCTCTTCTAGCATAGTGGCGACATTCACACCTCAAGTCAGGTTCTTGCCTATACTAGGAACATCTGCGTCTTCCAACGGCAGTGGAAGCGGCAACTCCGTCCCGATAGTGTCAGCTGATGGGCCGCTGTTTGCGCAGGTTCTTCCCTTATTCATATCCGTCGTCGTGGTAAATGCGGCGAATGCAGACAAATGCTTCGATCGTCGCCTGATATTTACTGATGCTTTTCGGCTATCCGGCGCGGGGGAGTATTCTTTACGAGCTCCGACATCATGGGTTGGAGGCACGTAGATTCTACCTTCTGCTCACGCTCTTCTAGCATAATGGCAACATTCACACCTCAAGCGATGTTCTTGCCTATACAATGAACATCTGCATCTTCCATCGGCAGTGGAAGCGGCAACTCCGTCCAGATACTGTGAGCTGATGTGCCGCTGTTTGTGCAGGTTGTTGCGATTCATCTCCGTCGTCTTGGGAAATGCGGCAAATGCAGACGAAGGCTTCGATCGTCACCGGGTATCTACTATGCTTTTCGGCTATCAGGTGCAGGGGGCGTATTCTTTACGAGCTCTGACATCTTGGAGTGGCTGCACGTGGATTCTACCTTCTGCGCACGTTGTTCTAACATGATGGCGACATTCACACCTCAAGCCAGGTTCTTACCTATACTAGGAACATCTGCGTGTTCCACCGGCAGTGGAAGCGGCAACTCCATCCCCTTAGTGCCAGCTGATGTGCCGCTATTTGTGCAGGTTCTCGCCGGATTCATCGACGTCGTCGTGGGAAATGCGGCGAAATCAGACGAAGTCTTCGATCGTCACCTGGTATCTGCTGATGCTTTTCGGCTGTGAGGTGCGGGGGGCGTATTCTTTAAGAGCTCCGACATCTTGGGGTGGCGGCACGTGGATTCTAATTTCTGCGCACCTTCTTCTACCATAGTGGCGACATTCACACCTCAAGTCAGGTTCTTGCCTATACTAGGAACATCTGCGTCTTCCAACGGCAGTGGAAGCGGCAACTCCATCCCCATAGTGCCAGCTGAGGTGCCGCTATTTGTGCAGGTTCTCGCCGGATTCATCGACGTCGTCGTGGGAAATGCGGCGAAATCAGACGAAGGCTTCGATCGTCACCTGGTATCTACTGATGCATTTCGGCTATCCGGTGCGGAGGGCGTATTCTTTATGAGCTCCGATATCTTGGGGTGGCGGCACGTGGATTGTACCTTCTGCGCACCTTATTCTAACGTAGTGGCGACATTCACACCTCAAGGCAAGTTCTAGCCTATACTAGGAACATCTGCGCCTTCCGTCGGCAGTGGAAGCGGCAACTCCATCCCGATAGTGTCAGCTGATGTGCCGCTGTTTGTGCAGGTTCTTCCCTTATTCATCTCTGTCGTCGTGGGAAATGCGGCGAATGCAGACAAATGCTTCGATCGTCGCCTGATATCTACTGATGCTTTTCGGCTATCCGGTGCAAGGGCGTATTCTTTACGAGCTCCGACATCAAGGGGTGGCGGCACGTGGATTCTACCTTCTGCTCACGCTCTTCTAGCATAGTGGCGACATTGACGCCTCGAGCCAGGCTCTTGCCTATACTATGAACATCTGCGTCTCCCATCGACAGTGGAAGCGGAAACTCCGTCTCATTAGTGTCAGCTGATGTGCCGCTGTTTGTGCGGGTTCTTGCCGGATTCATCTCCGTCGTCGTGGGGAATGCGGCCAATTCAGACAAAGGCTTCGATCGTCACCTTGTATCTACTGATGCTTTTGGGCTATCCGCTGAGGGGGACGTATTCGTTATGAGCTCCGACATCTGGGGTGGCGGCTCGTGGATTCTACCTACTGGGCGCGTTCTTCTTGCATAGTGGTGACATTGATACCTCAAGCCTGGTTCTTGCCTATACTAGGAACATCTGCGTCTTCCATCGGCAGTGGAAGCGGCAACTCCGTCCCGATTGTGTCAGCTGATTTGCCGCTGTTTGTGCAGGTTGTTGCTGGATTCAGCTCTGTTGTCTTGGGAAATGCGGCGAATGCAAACGAAGGCTTCGATCGTCACCTTTTATCTACTGATGCTTTTCGGCTATCCGGTGCGGTGGGCGTATTTTTTACGAGCTCCGACATCAAGGGGTGGCGGCACGTGGATTCTACCTTCTGCTCACGCTCTTCTAGCATAGTGGCGACATTCACACCTCAAGTCAGGTTCTTGCCTATACTAGGAACATCTGCGTCTTCCAACGGCAGTGGAAGCGGCAACTCCGTCCCGATAGTGTGAGCTGATGTGCCGCTGTTTGTGCAGGTTGTTGCTGGATTCATCTCCGTCGTCGTGGGAAATGCGGCGAATGCAGACGAAGGCTTCGATCGTCACCAGGTATCTACTGATGCTATTCGGCTATCCGGTGCGGGGGGCGTATTCTTTATGAGCTCCGATATCTTGGGGTGGCGGCACGTGGATTGTACCTTCCGCGCACCTTATTCTAGCGTAGTGGCGACATTCACACCTCAAGTCATGTTCTTGCCTATACTAGGAACATCTGCGCCTTCCATCGGCAGTGGAAGCGGCAACTCCATCCCGATAGTTTCAGCTGTTGTGCCGCTGTTTGTGAAGGTTCTTCCCTTATTCATATCCGTCGTCGTGGTAAATGCGGCGAATGCAGACAAATGCTTCGATCGTCGCCTGATATTTACTGATGCTTTTCGGCTATCCGGTGCGGGGGCGTATTCATTACGAGCTCAGACATCATGGGGTGGCGGCACGTGGATTCTACCTTCTGCTCACGCTCTTCTAGCATAGTGGTGACATTGACACCTCAAGCCAGGCTCTTGCCTATACTATGAACATCTGCGTCTTCCATCGACAGTGGAAGCGGAAACTCCGTCCCATTAGTGTCAGCTGATGTGCCGCTGTTTGTGCAGGTTCTTGCCGGATTCATCTCCGTCGCCGTGTGAAATGCGGCGAATTCAGACAAAGGCTTCGATCGTCACCTTGTATCTACTGATGCTTTTCGGCTATCCGCTGCGGGGGACGTATTCGTTATGAGCTCCGACATCTGGGGTGGCGGCACGTGGATTCTACCTACTGGGCACGTTTTTCTTGCATAGTGGTGACATTGACAGCGTGTGCCGGCTCAAGGATGAAAATCACCGTCCTTTTTTCAAGCCCGAAAATCAAGTGTGCCCAGCTACCGACAAAGCCGAACTTTTTTCAACGTTGTGTTTGCAACAGTGTGCACTGGGCGTAAACGATCTTCGGCTACAAATGCTGCGAAGCGGCACTTCACCAGCGGGGCGTGGAACCGGCGACATGGCAATGCCCATCTCAACTGTTCTGCAGTTAATGCAGGTTTTATCTGCGTGCCAGACTGCTGGAGGAACGTCTTCGGAGCCTACCTTCTTGGACGACGTGTGCCGGCTCAAGGATGAAAATCACCGTCCTTTTTTCAAGCCCGAAAATCAAGTGTGCCCAGCTACCGACAAAGCCGAACTTTTTTCAACGTTGTGTTTGCAACAGTGTGCACTGGGCGTAAACGATCTTCGACTACAAATGCTGCGAAGCGGCACTTCACCAGCGGGGCGTGGAACCGGCGACATGGCAATGCCTATCTCAACTGTTCTGCTGTTAATGCAGGTTGGTTTTCATCATCGTTCTCTTACCCGCCAAGCTTTTTTGGTGCCGGTTCCACCCCACACGTTGTTTTTGATTGTGTCATTACAGCGAAATTATGTGCGGTCGCGAAATGTTCATGTTAGACGGCAACTATCTCTGTTTCGTAATCCTGCATTTTATTTTTTCCTATTGCTGGTGTGTTGCGGAGATGTTGAATTGAACCCAGGTCCCTCTGAACAGCTGACTCAATTACTCGAAGGCCAAAAAAATATGATGTCGAAATTAACATCAATAGAAGCAAAACAAAACCAGATTACAACGGAAATGAATGATTTGAAAGAGCGTCTATGCTCTCTTGAAAAGCAGCTTACAAAAATGGATGACATGAGCAAAGCAATAGATTCTATTTCAGTAGAACAGCGCCAGGACCATGAAGCGCTGAAGTTTCTCAATGCCAAAATTGAAGATTTAGAAAACAGAGGAAGGCGGAATAACCTGATCATTTTTGGTTTCGAGGACTCTGAAAACGAAACCGCTGCGAAGTCAGAAGAACTTGTTCTTAGTCTATGCGCCTCCGAACTTTCACTTCCCTCATTGGCAATTGAACGCGCTCACAGGCTAGGTAAATTCGAAGCTGGCAAAGATCGGCCTGTCATTGTAAAATTTGCCTCTTTCAAAGTACGGCAGTCGGTGCTCTCAAGTGCGCATAAGCTGAAGGACACTTCTTACAGCATATCTGAAGATTTTTCACGTGGTGTGCGCGAAAAAAGAAAGATTTTGTGGGACTACGCAAAAAGAAACAAACAGGATGGAAAGAAACCAGTGCTAAAGTTCGATACGCTGCACTTAAGCGGAAAACGTTATCAGCATGATAGCGATTCAGGGGGTGTGGTCGAGCTGTGACCCCTGGGCTCGTCCCTGAAAACAAGGCCGCTGAGTTTGCTGCTCATAAACTGCCTGAGCATTAAAAATAAAATTGATGAATTCTGTCTTCTCTTTCAATCTACAAATCCATCAATTGTTCATGGTACTGAGTCATGGCTCGATTCGCCTGTCTTGAATTCTCAGGTTTTCCCTTCCGGATATCAGTGTTTTCGTCGCGACCGTTGCACAAGAGGCGGGGGTGTGTTCATTCTCGTTGCTTCTGGAATACCATGTGTAATGTTAGACTCTTCTACTGTTACGGAGTCTGTGTTTTGTAAATTAAGATTATCGAATGGAAAAAGCCTGACAATTGGGGTATTCTACCGCCCACCTGGTTCATCGCGAGCAGAATTTGAGCACCTATCAAGTATTCTCGACACTGTTGACGGTGATCCTATCTTGTTGGGCGGGGACTTCAACCTCCCTGGCATAGATTGGTCAGCCAGTTCCCCGAGAGACAGTGCTCAAGGTTCCTTGTACTCGACATTTTTCGATTTAATTGATTCATTCAGGTTCCATCAGTACATTCATGATGCGTCTCGCAATGATGGCTCTGGGAATATTCTTGATCTATTGCTGTGCAATACCCCGATCGTTATAACAGATGTTAGAGTACTGCCGGGAATAAGTGATCACAATATAGTGATAGCCGACATTTCAATTGGAAATGTGTCAGTCGCAAAGAAACTCTCGCGAAAGGTCTATGTATTTAGTAAGAGAAATTGTGAGAGCATTAACATAGAATTAGAATCATATTTTTTGGTTTTCGATACTTTGGCTGATGAGCTTAGTACTGAGCAGTTATGGACCATTCTAAAAGAAAAACTCTTACAGCTACAAGACATGTTCATCCCCACGCAAACTATATCTCCTAGAAGAGCTAAAAACAAACTATGGTTCAACAGCCAGTTACGCGCTCTCACGAAAAGAATAAAGCGAGTTTATCTGAAACTTAGAAAAAGGCGTTGCCCTGGGAATCTAGCTGAACTAAAAAGGTTGAAATTTGAGTTTAAATCGCTAGCAGGAACAGCGAAACTTTCTTACTTTTCTTCACTTGGAGACAGGCTGGCACAGGATTCGAAGGAATTCTGGAAACATGTTCGCAGTCGCGGCAAAGATGACTGCTCGGTACCAACGATAAAAAGTGGTGATACGCTCATTGAAGACGACGCATGTAAGGCTGACACCTTTAGTTAATATTTCTTGTTGGTATTTACTTCATCCCACTCGCGAGCTTTACAGATTCCAGCAAGTGCTGATCTGATGCCAGAAGTTATCTTTAGTACAGCAGGAATTCGCAAGTTATTGCGCAATGTGAACCCGTCGGCTGCAAGCGGCCCAGATGATTTACCAGCAGCAGTTATCAAAAATTGCGCTGATACATTGTCATTGTATTTTACACGATTATTTGAAAAGAGTTTGCAAGAAGGCACTCTGCCGAAAGACTGGAAATTGGCTCGCGTTGTGCCTATCCATAAAAGTGGACCAAGAAATTTGGTAGAAAACTATAGGCCAGTGTCTCTAACAAGTATAGCTTGCAAGTCAATGGAGCATGTAATTTACAGTTCTATCATGTCGCACCTCGTTAAACACAATTTGCTTAACCCTGCTCAGCACGGATTTCGCCAAGGTTTGTCTTGCTCTACACAGTTGGTTGAGTTTACTTATGATATCGCAGTTGCTATTGATAAACAGAAAGTTATTGATTGCATTTTTTTGGACTTCCAGAAGGCATTTGATATTGTTGCGCATGATCTCCTTGTTTCTAAATTACGCAGCTACAATTTGAATGAAAGATTCATTGTATGGATCTCTGAATACCTATCCCTACGGCAGCAGTGTGTAGTTGTTGGTGGTCGCTCCTCAAACTATGGTTCTGTCACTTCAGGCGTCCCCCAGGGCTCTGTTCTGGGGCCACTTCTTTTTTTGTTGTATATAAATGATATTAATGCTGGTGTTACTTCTTCGTTCAGAATGTTCGCAGACGACTGCGCGATTTATAGAATTATAGATAGTTCAATTGATGTGCAAAGCCTGCAAAACGACTTAGATAAGATAGCCATGTGGTGTAATGATTGGGACATGACTTTGAATACTAAAAAGTGTGTACACGTCACCTTTTCGAGGAAGCGTTCCTACCCTGCTTATATCTACACTATATACCATGCGGCCTTGAAAAAAGAACAGAATTTTAAATACTTAGGCGTTTATCTTACTGCTGACCTGAGGTGGTCAAAGCATGTTAATTACGTCGTAAAGAAAGCTGCTGGTATATTAGGTTTGTTAAGAAGAAATTTCAGCCACCTTCCACAGCATCTCAAAGAACAGCTATATTTTACTCGCGTCCGCACAGTACTCGAATATGCATCAGTGTGCTGGGACCCGCACACACAAGAACTTATTTACAAATTGGAAAAATTCCAAATAGGGCAGTCCGCTTTGTACTTCGAAACTATTCCAGGACACTCAGTGTCTCGGAAAGCAAAAGGAATCTTCAGTGGCCAGAACTTAAAACTCGAAGAAGAAACCTGAGATTAAAATTTTTGCATAACATTTTCTATTCCAAGACTGGCATAGACGGATCAAAATATTTGAAGCCGCCTTTCTATGTCTCGAAGCGAAGGGACCACAATTTAAAGCTTCATGAATTTCCTTTTAAAGGTGACGTACTCTGTTATTCGTTTTTTCTGCGAACAGTTCGCGAATGGAATGCTTTGCCGCCACATATTGTTAATGTTCTACCTAATGATGCCTTTTTTCACGCGTTAAGTGTATGATTTTTTTTTGTTTTTTGAAAGTGAAAGTGCCCCCCTGCTGTAATGCTGAAAGGCGATGCAGGTACCAAATAAATAAATAAATAAGCCAGGTTCTTGCCTATACTAGGAACATCTGCGTCTTCCATCGGCAGTAGAAGCGGCAACTCCGTCTCTATAGTGTGAGCTTATTTGCCGCTGTTTGTACAGGTTGTTGCTGGATCCATCTCTGTCGTCGTGGGAAATGCGGCGAATGCAGAAGAAGGCTTCGATCGTCACCTGGTATCTACTGATACTTTTCGGCTATGCGGTGCGGTGGCCGTATTCTTTACGAGCTCGACATCTTGGGGTGGCGGCACGTTTATTCTATCTTCTGCGCACCTTCTTCTAGCATAGTGGCGACATTCACAACTCAAGTCAGGTTCTTGCCTACACTAGGAACATCTACGCCTTACATCGGCAGTGAAAGCTGCAACTCCGTCCGGAAAAAGTCAGCTGATATGCCGCTGTTTGTGCATGTTCTTGCCGGATTCATCTCTGTCTTCGTGAGAAATGCGGCGAATGCAGACAAAGGCTTCGATCGTCACCTGGTATCTACTGATGCTTTCGGCTATCCGGTGCGGAATTCGTATCCTTCATGAGCTCCGACATCTTGTGGTGGCGGCACGTGAAATGTACCTTCTGCGCACCTTCTTCTAGCATAGTGGTGACATTCACACCTCAAGCCAGGTTCTTGCCTATACTATGAACATCTGCTTCTTCCATCGGCAGTGGAAGCGGCAACTCCGTCCCGATAGTGTGAGCTGATGTGCCGCTGTTTGTGCAGGTTGTTGCTGGATTCATCTCCGTCGTCGTGGGAAATGCGGCGAATGCAGACGAAGGCTTCGATCGTCACCTGGTATCTACTGATGCTTTTCGGCTATCAGGTGCGGGGGGCGTATTCTTTACGAGCTCGACAATTTGGAGTGGCTGCACGTGGATTCTACCTTCTGCGCACGTTGTTCTTTCATAGTGGCGACATGCACACCTCAAGGCAGGTTCTTGTCTATACCAGGAACATCTGCGTCTTCCATCGGCAGTGGAAGCGGCAACTCCGTCCCGATAGTGTGAGCTGATGTGCCGCTGTTTGTGCAGGTTCTTGCCGGATTCATCTCCGTCGTCGTGGGAAATGCGGCGAATGCAGACAAAGGCTTCGATCGTCACCTGGTAGCTACTGATGCTTTTCGTCTATCCGGTGCGGGGGGTGTATTCTTTACGAGCTCCGACATCTTGGGGTGGGGCACGTGGATTCTACCTTATGCGCGCCTTCTTCTAGCATAGTGGTGACATTGACACCTCAAGCCTGGTTCTTGCCTATACTAGGAACATCTGCGTCTTCCAACGGCAGTGGAAGCGGCAACTCCGTCCCGTTAGTGTGAGCTGATGTGCCGCTGTTTGTGCAGGTTGTTGCTGGATTCATCTCCGTCGTCGTGGGAAATGCGACGAATGCAGACGAAGGCTTCGATCGTCATCAGGTATCTACTGATGCTTTTCGGCTATCCGGTGCGGGGGGCGTATTCTTTATGAGCTCCGATATCTTGGGGTGGCGGCACGTGGATTGTACCTTCCGCGCACCTTTTTCTACCGAATTGGCGACATTCACACCTCAAGTTATGTTCTTGCCTATACTAGGAACATCTGCGCCTTCCATCGGCAGTGGAAGCGGCAACTCCATCCCGATAGTGTCAGCTGTTGTGCCGCTGTTTGTGCAGGTTCTTTCCTTATCCATATCCGTCGTCGTGGTAAATGCGGCGAATGCAGACAAATGTATCGATCGTCGCCTGATATTTACTGATGCTTTTCGGCTATCCGGTGCGGGGGCGTAATATTTACGAGCTCCGACATCATGGGGTGGCGGCACGTGGATTCTACCTTCTGCTCACGCTCTTCTAGCATAGTGGCGACATTGACACCTCAAGCCAGGCTCTTGCCTATACTATGAACATCTGCGTCTTTCATCGACAGTGAAAGCGGAAACTCCGTCCCATCAGTGTCAGATGATGTGCCGCTGTTTGTGCAGGTTGTTGCTGGATTCATCTCCGTCGTCGTGGGAAATGCGGCGAATGCAGACGAAGGCTTCGATCGTCACCTTGTATCTACTGATGCTTTTCGGCTATCCGCTGCGGGGACATATTCGTAATGAGCTCCGACATCTGGGGTGGCGGCACGTGGATTCTACCTACTGGGCACGTTTTTTTTGCATAGTGGTGACATTGACACCTCAAGCCAGGTTCTTGCCTATACTAGGAACATCTGCGTCTTCCATCGGCAGTAGAAGCGGCAACTCCGTCTCGATAATGTCAGCTGATTTGCCGCTGTTTGTACAGGTTGTTGCTGGATTCATCTCTGTCGTCGTGGGAAATGCGGCGAATGCAGAAGAAGGTTTCGATCGTCTCCTGGTATCTACTGATGCTTTCGGCTATCCGGTGCGGAATTCGTATCTTTTATGAGCTCGGACATCTTGTGGTGGCGGCACGTGAAATGTACCTTCTGCGCACCTTCTTCTAGCATAGTGGCGACATTCACACCTCAAGCCAGGTTCTTGCCTATACTATGAACATCTGCTTCTTCCACAGGCAGTGGAAGCGGCAACTCCGTCCCGATAGTGTGAGCTGATGTGCCGCTGTTTGTGCAGGTTGTTGCTGGATTCATCTCCGTCGTCGTGGGAAATGCGGCGAATGCAGACGAAGGCTTCGTTCGTCACCGGGTATCTACTGATGCTTTTCGGCTATCAGGTGCGGGGGGCGTATTCTTTACGAGCTCGACAACTTGGAGTGGCTGCACGTGGATTCTACCTTCTGCGCACTTTGTTCTGTCATAGTGGCGACATTCACACCTCAAGCCAGGTTCTTGTCTATACCAGGAACATCTGCGTCTTCCATCGGCAGTGGAAGCGGCAACTCCGTCCCGATAGTGTCAGATGATGTGCCGCTGTTTGTGCAGGTTCTTGCCGGATTCATCTCCGTCGTCGTGGGAAATGCGGCGAATGCAGACAAAGGTTTCGATCGTCACCTGGTAGCAACTGATGCTTTTCGTCTATCCGGTGCGGGGTGCGTATTCTTTACGAGCTCCGACATCTTGGAGTGGCTGCACTTGGATTCTACCTTCTGCGCACGTTGTTCTATCATAGTGGCGGCATTCACACCTCAAGCCTGGTTCCTGATTATACTAGGAACATCTGCGTCTTCCACCGGCAGTGGAAGTGGCAACTCCGTCCGTCCCGATAGTGTGAGCTGATGTGCCGCTGTTTGCGCAGGTTGTTGCTGGATTCATCTCCGTCGTCGTGGGAAATGCGGCGAATGCAGACAAAGGTTTCGATCGTCACCTGGTAGCAACTGATGCTTTTCGTCTATCCGGTGCGGGGTGCGTATTCTTTACGAGCTCCGACATCTTGGAGTGGCTGCACTTGGATTCTACCTTCTGCGCACGTTGTTCTATCATAGTGGCGACATTCACACCTCAAGCCATGTTCCTGATTATACTAGGAACATCTGCGTCTTCCACCGGCAGTGGAAGTGGCAACTCCGTCCGTCCCGATAGTGTGAGCTGATGTGCCGCTGTTTGCGCAGGTTGTTGCTGGATTCATCTCCGTCGTCGTGGGAAATGCGGCGAATGCAGACGAAGGCTTCGATCGTCACCTGGTATCTACTGATGCTTTTCGGCTATCCGGTGCGGGGGGTGTATTCTTTACGAGCTCCGACATCTTGGGTTAGGGCACGTGGATTCTACCTTCTGCGCACGTTCTTCTAGCATAGTGGCGACATTCACACCTCAAGCCTGGTTCTTGCCTATACTAGGAACATCTGCGTCTTTCATCGGGGGTGGAAGCAGCAACTCCGTCCCGAAAGTGTCAGCTGATGTGCCGCTGTTTGTGCAGGTTGTTGCTGGATTCATCTGTTGTCGTGGGAAATGCGGCGAATGCAGACGAAGGCTTCGATCGTCACCTGGTATCTACTGATGCTTTTCGGCTATCCGGTGCGGTGGGCGTATTTTTTACGAGCTCCGACATCTTGGGGTGGCGGCACGTTTATTCTACCTTCTGCGCAGCTTTTTCTAGCATAGTGGCGACATTCACACCTCAAGTCAGCTTCTTGTCTATACTAGGCACATCTGCATCTTCCAACGGCAGTGGAAGCGGCAACTCCGTCCCGATAGTGTCAGCTGATGTGCCGCTGTTTGTGCAGGTTCTTCCCTTATTCATATCCGTCGTCGTGGTAAATGCGGCGAATACAAACAAATGCTTCAATCGTCGCCTGATATTTACTGATGCTTTTCGGCTATGCGGTGCGGTGGGCGTATTCTTTACGAGCTCGACATCTTGTGTTGGCGGCACGTTTATTCTATCTTCTGCGCACCTTCTTCTAGCATAGTGGCGACATTCACACCTCAAGGCATGTTCTTGCCTATACTAGGAACATCTGCGCCTTCCATCAGCAGTGGAAGCGGCAACTCCATCCCGATAGTGTCAGCTTATGTGCCGCTGTTTGTGCAGGTTCTTCCCTTATTCATCTCCGTCGTCGTGGGAAATGCAGCGAATGCAGACAAATGCTTTGATCGTCGCCTGATATTCACTGATGCTTTTCGGCTATCCGATGCGGGGGCGTTTTCTTTACGAGCTCCGACATCATGCGGTGAGGGCACGTGGATTCTACCTTTTGCTCATGCTCTTCTAGCATAGTTGCGACATTGACACCTCAAGCCAGGTTCTTGCCTATACTATGAACATCTGCGTCTTCCATCGACAGTGGAAGCGTAACCTCTGTCCCATTAGTGTCAGCTGATGTGGCGCTGTTTGTGCTGGTTCTTCCCGGATTCATCTCCGTCGTCGTGGGGAATGCGGCGAATTCAGACAAAGGCTTCGATCGTCACCTGGTATCTACTGATGCTTTTCGGCTATCCGGTGCAGGAGGCGTATTCTTTACGAGCTCCGACATCTTGGGGTGGCGGCACGTCGATTCTACATTCTGCGCACGTTCTTATAGCTTAGTGGCGACATTCACACCTCAAGTCAGGTTCTTGCCTATACTAGGAACATCTGCGCCTTCCATCGGCAGTGGAAGCTGCAACTCCGTCCCGATAGTGTCACCTGATGTGCCGCTGTTTGTGCAGGTTCTTGCCTTATTCATCTCCGTCGTCGTGGGAAATGCGGCGAGTGCAGACAAATGCTTCGATCGTCGCCTGATATCTACTGATGCATTTCGGCTATCCGGTGCGGGGCGGTATTCTTTACGAGCTCCGACATCTTAGGGTGGCGGCACGTGGATTCTACATTCTGCCCACGTTCTTCTAGCTTAGTGGCGACATTCACACCTCAAGCCATGTTCTTGCCTATAGTAGGAACATCTGCGTCTTCCATCGGCAGTGGAAGCGGCAACTCCGTCCCGATAGTGTGAGCTGAAGTGCCGCTGTTTGTGCAGGTTCTTGCCGGATTCATCTCCGTCCTCGTGGGAAATGCGGCGAATGCAGACAAAGGCTTCGATCGTCACCTGGTATCTACTGATGCTTTTCGGCTATCCGGTGCGGGGAGCGTATTCATTACGAGCTCCGACATCTTGTGGTGGTGGCACGTGAATTGTACCTTCTGCGCACCTTCTTCTAGCATAGTGGTGACATTCCCACCTCAATCCATGTTCTTGCCTAAACTATGAACATCTGCGTCTTCCATCGGCAGTGCAAACGGCAACTCCGTCCCGAAAAAGTCAGCTGATGTGCCGCTGTTTGTGCATTTTCTTGCCGGATTCATCTCCGTCGTCGTGGCAAATGCGGCGAATGCAGACGAAGGCTTCGATCGTCACCTGGTATCTACTGATGCTTTTCGGCTATCCGGTGCGCGGGGTGTATTCTTTACGAGCTCCGACATCTTGGGTTAGGGCACGTGGATTCTACCTTCTGCGCACCTTCTTCTAGCTTAGTGGCGACATTCACACCTCAAGCCTGGTTCTTGCCTATACAAGGAACATCTGCGTCTTTCATCGGCGGTGGAAGCAGCAACTCCGTCCCGAAAGTGTCAGCTGATGTGCCGCTGTTTGTGCAGGTTGTTGCTGGATTCATCTGTTGTCGTGGGAAATGCGGCGAATGCAGACGAAGGCTTCGATCGTCACCTGGTATCTACTGATGCTTTTCGGCTATCCGGTGCGGTGGGCGTATTTTTTACGAGCTCCGACATCTTGGGGTGGCGGCACGTTTATTCTACCTTCTGCGCAGCTTTTTCTAGCATAGTGGCGACATTCACACCTCAAGTCAGGTTCTTGTCTATACTAGGAACATCTGCATCTTCCAACGGCAGTGGAAGCGGCAACTCCGTCCCGATAGTGTCAGCTGATGTGCCGCTGTTTGTGCAGGTTCTTCCCTTATTCATATCCGTCGTCGTGGTAAATGCGGCGAATGCAAACAAATGCTTCAATCGTCGCCTGATATTTACTGATGCTTTTCGGCTATGCGGTGCGGTGGGCGTATTCTTTACGAGCTCGGCATCTTGTGGTGGCGGCACGTTTATTCTATCTTCTGCGCACCTTCTTCTAGCATAGTGGCGACATTCACACCTCAAGGCATGTTCTTGCCTATACTAGGAACATCTGTGCCTTCCATCAGCAGTGGAAGCGGCAACTCCATCCCGATAGTGTCAGCTTATGTGCCGCTGTTTGTGCAGGTTCTTCCCTTATTCATCTCCGTCGTCGTGGGAAATGCAGCGAATGCAGACAAATGCTTTGATCGTCGCCTGATATTCACTGATGCTTTTCGGCTATCCGATGCGGGGGCGTATTCTTTACGAGCTCCGACATCATGGGGTGAGGGCACGTGGATTCTACCTTTTGCTCATGCTCTTCTAGCATAGTGGCGACATTGACACCTCAAGCCAGGTTCTTGCCTATACTATGAACATCTGCGTCTTCCATCGACAGTGGAAGCGTAACCTCTGTCCCATTAGTGTCAGCTGATGTGGCGCTGTTTGTGCTGGTTCTTGACGGATTCATCTCCGTCGTCATGGGGAATGCGGCGAATTCAGACAAAGGCTTCGATCGTCACCTGGTATCTAATGATGCTTTTCGGCTATCCGGTGCAGGAGGCGTATTCTTTACGAGCTCCGACATCTTGGGGTGGCGGCACGTCGATTCTACATTCTGCGCACGTTCTTATAGCTTAGTGGCGACATTCACACATCAAGTCAGGTTCTTGCCTAAACTAGGAACATCTGCGCCTTCCATCGGCAGTGGAAGCTGCAACTCCGTCCCGATAGTGTCACCTGATGTGCCGCTGTTTGTGCAGGTTCTTGCCTTATTCATCTCCGTCGTCGTGGGAAATGCGGCGAGTGCAGACAAATGCTGCGATCGTCGCCTGATATCTACTGATGCATTTCGGCTATCCGGTGCGGGGCGGTATTCTTTACGAGCTCCGACATCTTGGGGTGGCGGCACGTGGATTCTACATTCTGCGCACGTTCTTCTAGCTTAGTGGCGACATTCACACCTCAAGCCATGTTCTTGCCTATTGTAGGAACATCTGCGTCTTCCATCGGCAGTGGAAGCGGCAACTCCGTCCCGATAGTGTGAGCTGAAGTGCCGCTGTTTGTGCAGGTTCTTGCCGGATTCATCTCCGTCCTCGTGGGAAATGCGGCGAATGCAGACAAAGGCTTCGATCGTCACCTGGTATCTACTGATGCTTTTCGGCTATCCGGTGCGGGGAGCGTATTCATTACGAGCTCCGACATCTTGTGGTGGCGGCACGTGAATTGTACCTTCTGCGCACCTTCTTCTAGCATAGTGGTCACATTCCCACCTCAATCCATGTTCTTGCCTAAACTATGAACATCTGCGTCTTCCATCGGCAGTGGAAGCGGCAACTCCGTCCCGAAAAAGTCAGCTGATGTGCCGCTGTTTGTGCATTTTCTTGCCGGATTCATCTCCGTCGTCGTGGCAAATGCGGCGAATGCAGACAAAGGCTTCGATCGTCACCTGGTATCTACTGATGCTTTTCGACTATCCGGTGCGGTAGGCGTATTCTTTATGAGCTTCGACATCTTGGGGTGGCGGCCAGTGGATTGTACCTTCACCGCACCTTCTAGCGTAGTGGCGACATTCACAACTCAAGCCTTGTTATTGCCTATACTGGGAACATCTGCGTCTTCCATCGGCAGTTGAAGCGGCAACTCCGTCCCAATAGTGTCAGCTGATGTGTCGCTGTTTGTGCAGGCTTTTGCCGGATTCATCTCCGTCGTCGTGGGAAATGCGGCGAACGCAGACAAAGGCTTCGATTGTCGCCTGGTATCTACTGATGCCCTTCGGCTATCAGGTGCGGGGGGCGTATTCTTTACGAGCTCCGACATCTTGTGGTGGCGGCACGTGGATTCTACCTTCTCCGCACCTTCTAGCACTGTGGCGACATTGGCACCTCAAGCCAGGTTCTTGCCTATACTAGGAACATCTGCGTCTTCCATCGGCAGTGGAAGCGGCAACTCCGTCCCAATAGTGTCAGCTGATGTGTCGCTGTTGGTGCAGGTTCTTGCCGGATTCATCTCCGTCGTCGTGGGAAATGCGGCGAACGCAGACAAAGGCTTCGATCGTCGCCTGGTATCTACTGATGCTTTTCGGCTATCAGGTGCCGGGGGCGTATTCTTTACGAGCTCCGACATCTCGGGGTGGCGGCACGTGGATCGTACCTTCTCCGCACCTTCTAGCGTAGTGGCGACATTCACAACTCAAGCCATGTTCTTGCCTATACTAGGAACTTCTGCGTCTTCCATCGGCAGTAGAAGCGGCAACTCCGTCCCGATAGTGTGAGCTGATGTGCCGCTGTTTGTGCAGGTGTTGCTGGATTCATCTTCGTCGCCGCGGGAAATGCGGCGAATGCAGAAGAAGGCTTCGATCGTCTCCTTGTATCTACTGATGCTTTTCGGCTATCAGGTGCGGGGGCGTATTCTTTACGAGCTCCGACATCTTGGAGTGGCTGCACGTGGATTCTACCTTCTGCGCACGTTGTTCTATCATAGTGGAGGCATTCACACTTCAAGCCATGTTTCTGGCTATACTAGGAACATCTGCGTCTTCCATCGGCAGTGGAAGTGGCAACTCCGTCCCGATAGTGTGAGCTGATGTGCCGCTGTTTGCGCAGGTTGTTGCTGGATTCATCTCCGTCGCCGTGGGAAATGCGGCGAATGCAGAAGAAGGCTTCGATCGTCACCTGGGATCTACTGACGCTTTACGGCTATCCGGTGCGGGGGTGTATTCTTTACGGGCTCTGACATCTTGGGGTGGGGCACGTGGATTCTACCTTCTGCGCACCTTCTTCTTGCATAGTGGCGACATTCACACCTCAAGCCTGGTTCTTGCCTATACTAGGAACATCTGCGTCTTCCATCGGCAGTGGAAGCAGCAACTCCGTCCCGAAAGTGTCAGCTGATGTGCCGCTGTTTGTGCAGGTTCTTGCCAGATTCATCTCCGTCGTCGTGGGAAATGTGGCGAATGCAGAAGAAGGCTTCGATCGTCTCCTTGTATCTACTGATGCTTTTCGGCTATCAGGTGCGGGGGCGTATTCTTTACGAGCTCCGACATCTTGGAGTGGCTGCACGTGGATTCTACCTTCTGCGCACGTTGTTCTATCATAGTGGCGGCATTCACACTTCAAGCCATGTTTCTGGCTATACTAGGAACATCTGCGTCTTCCATCGGCAGTGGAAGTGGCAACTCCGTCCCGATAGTGTGAGCTGATGTGCCGCTGTTTGCGCAGGTTGTTGCTGGATTCATCTCCGTCGCCGTGGGAAATGCGGCGAATGCAGAAGAAGGCTTCGATCGTCACCTGGGATCTACTGACGCTTTACGGCTATCCGGTGCGGGGGTGTATTCTTTACGGGCTCTGACATCTTGGGGTAGGGCACGTGGATTCTACCTTCTGCGCACCTTCTTCTTGCATAGTGGCGACATTCACACCTCAAGCCTGGTTCTTGCCTATACTAGGAACATCTGCGTCTTCCATCGGCAGTGGAAGCAGCAACTCCGTCCCGAAAGTGTCAGCTGATGTGCCGCTGTTTGTGCAGGTTCTTGCCAGATTCATCTCCGTCGTCGTGGGAAATGTGGCGAATGCAGACAAAGGCTTCGATTGTCACCTGGTAGCTGCTGATGCTTTTCGGCTGTCAGGTGCGGGGGGCGTATTCTTTACGAGCTCCGACATCTTGGGGTGGCGGCACGTGGATTCTACTTTCTGCGCACCTTCTTCTAGCATAGTCGCGACATTCACACCTCAAGTCAGGTTCTTACCTATACTAGGAACATCTGCGTCTTCCATCGGCAGTGGAAGCGGCAACTCCATCCCGATAGTGTCAGCTGATGTGCCGCTGTTTGTGCAGGTTCTTCCCTTATTCATCTCTGTCGTCGTGGGAAATGCAGCGAATGCAGACAAATGCTTTGATCGTCGCCTGATATTTACTGATGCTTTTCGGCTATCCGATGCGGCGGCGTATTCTTTACGAGCTCCGACATCATGGGGTGAGGGCACGTAGATTCTACATTCTGCGCACGTTCTTATAGCATAGTGGCGACATTGACACCTCAAGCCAGGTTCTTGCCTATACTATGAACATCTGCGTCTTCCATCGACAGAGGAAGCGGAAACTCTGTCCCATTAGTGCCAGCTGATGTGGCGCTGTTTGTGCTGGTTCTTGCCGGATTCATCTCCGTCGTCGTGGGGAATGCGGCGAATTCAGACAAAGGCTTTGATCGTCACCTGGTATCTACTGATGCTTTTCGGCTATCCGGTGCGGGGCGGTATTCTTTACGAGCTCCGACATCTTGGGGTGGCGGCACGTCGATTCTACATTCTGCGCACGTTCTTATAGCTTAGTGGCGACATTCACACCTCAAGCCATGTTCTTGCCTATTGTAGGAACATCTGCGTCTTCCATCGGCAGTGGAAGCGGCAACTCCGTCCCGATAGTGTGAGCTGAAGTGCCGCTGTTTGTGCAGGTTCTTGCCGGATTCATCTCCGTCCTCGTGGGAAATGCGGCGAATGCAGACAAAGGCTTCGATCGTCACCTGGTATCTACTGATGCTTTTCGGCTATCCGGTGCGGGGAGCGTATTCATTACGAGCTCCGACATCTTGCGGTGGCGCCACGTGAATTGTACCTTCTGCGCACCTTCTTCTAGCATAGTGGTCACATTCCCACCTCAATCCATGTTCTTGCCTAAACTATGAACATCTGCGTCTTCCATCGGCAGTGGAAGCGGCAACTCCGTCCCGAAAAAGTCAGCTGATGTGCCGCTGTTTGTGCATTTTCTTGCCGGATTCATCTCCGTCGTCGTGGCAAATGCGGCGAATGCAGACAAAGGCTTCGATCGTCACCTGGTATCTACTGATGCTTTTCGACTATCCGGTGCGGTAGGCGTATTCTTTATGAGCTTCGACATCTTGGGGTGGCGGCCAGTGGATTGTACCTTCACCGCACCTTCTAGCGTAGTGGCGACATTCACAACTCAAGCCTTGTTATTGCCTATACTGGGAACATCTGCGTCTTCCATCGGCAGTTGAAGCGGCAACTCCGTCCCAATAGTGTCAGCTGATGTGTCGCTGTTTGTGCAGGCTTTTGCCGGATTCATCTCCGTCGTCGTGGGAAATGCGGCGAACGCAGACAAAGGCTTCGATCGTCGCCTGGTATCTACTGATGCCCTTCGGCTATCAGGTGCGGGGGGCGTATTCTTTACGAGCTCCGACATCTTGTGGTGGCGGCACGTGGATTCTACCTTCTCCGCACCTTCTAGCACAGTGGCGACATTGGCACCTCAAGCCAGGTTCTTGCCTATACTAGGAACATCTGCGTCTTCCATCGGCAGTGGAAGCGGCAACTCCGTCCCAATAGTGTCAGCTGATGTGTCGCTGTTTGTGCAGGTTCTTGCCGGATTCATCTCCGTCGTCGTGGGAAATGCGGCGAACGCAGACAAAGGCTTCGATCGTCGCCTGGTATCTACTGATGCTTTTCGGCTATCAGGTGCCGGGGGCGTATTCTTTACGAGCTCCGACATCTCGGGGTGGCGGCACGTGGATCGTACCTTCTCCGCACCTTCTAGCGTAGTGGCGACATTCACAACTCAAGCCATGTTCTTGCCTATACTAGGAACTTCTGCGTCTTCCATCGGCAGTAGAAGCGGCAACTCCGTCCCGATAGTGTGAGCTGATGTGCCGCTGTTTGTGCAGGTGTTGCTGGATTCATCTTCGTCGCCGCGGGAAATGCGGCGAATGCAGAAGAAGGCTTCGATCGTCTCCTTGTATCTACTGATGCTTTTCGGCTATCAGGTGCGGGGGCGTATTCTTTACGAGCTCCGACATCTTGGAGTGGCTGCACGTGGATTCTACCTTCTGCGCACGTTGTTCTATCATAGTGGCGGCATTCACACTTCAAGCCATGTTTCTGGCTATACTAGGAACATCTGCGTCTTCCATCGGCAGTGGAAGTGGCAACTCCGTCCCGATAGTGTGAGCTGATGTGCTGCTGTTTGCGCAGGTTGTTGCTGGATTCATCTCCGTCGCCGTGGGAAATGCGGCGAATGCAGAAGAAGGCTTCGATCGTCACCTGGTATCAACTGACGCTTTACGGCTATCCGGTGCGGGGGTGTATTCTTTACGGGCTCTGACATCTTGGGGTGGGGCACGTGGATTCTACCTTCTGCGCACCTTCTTCTTGCATAGTGGCGACATTCACACCTCAAGCCTGGTTCTTGCCTATACTAGGAACATCTGCGTCTTCCATCGGCAGTGGAAGCAGCAACTCCGTCCCGAAAGTGTCAGCTGATGTGCCGCTGTTTGTGCAGGTTCTTGCCAGATTCATCTCCGTCGTCGTGGGAAATGTGGCGAATGCAGACAAAGGCTTCGATTGTCACCTGGTAGCTGCTGATGCTTTTCGGCTGTCAGGTGCGGGGGGCGTATTCTTTACGAGCTCCGACATCTTGGGGTGGCGGCACGTGGATTCTACTTTCTGCGCACCTTCTTCTAGCATAGTCGCGACATTCACACCTCAAGTCAGGTTCTTACCTATACTAGGAACATCTGCGTCTTCCATCGGCAGTGGAAGCGGCAACTCCATCCCGATAGTGTCAGCTGATGTGCCGCTGTTTGTGCAGGTTCTTCCCTTATTCATCTCTGTCGTCGTGGGAAATGCAGCGAATGCAGACAAATGCTTTGATCGTCGCCTGATATTTACTGATGCTTTTCGGCTATCCGATGCGGCGGCGTATTCTTTACGAGCTCCGACATCATGGGGTGAGGGCACGTAGATTCTACCTTTTGCTCATGCTCTTCTAGCATAGTGGCGACATTGACACCTCAAGCCAGGTTCTTGCCTATACTATGAACATCTGCGTCTTCCATCGACAGAGGAAGCGGAAACTCTGTCCCATTAGTGCCAGCTGATGTGGCGCTGTTTGTGCTGGTTCTTGCCGGATTCATCTCCGTCGTCGTGGGGAATGCGGCGAATTCAGACAAAGGCTTCGATCGTCACCTGGTATCTACTGATGCTTTTCGGCTATCCGGTGCGGGGCGGTATTCTTTACGAGCTCCGACATCTTGGGGTGGCGGCACGTGGATTCTACATTCTGCGCACGTTCTTCTAGCTTAGTGGCGACATTCACACCTCAAGCAATGTTCTTGCCTATAGTAGGAACATCTGCGTCTTCCATCGGCAGTGGAAGCGGCAACTCCGTCCCGATAGTGTGACCTGAAGTGCCGCTGTTTGTGCAGGTTCTTGCCAGATTCATCTCCGTCGTCGTGGGAAATGTGGCGAATGCAGACAAAGGCTTCGATTGTCACCTGGTAGCTGCTGATGCTTTTCGGCTGTCAGGTGCGGGGGGCGTATTCTTTACGAGCTCCGACATCTTGGGGTGGCGGCACGTCGATTCTACATTCTGCGCACGTTCTTATAGCATAGTGGCGACATTCACACCTCAAGTCAGGTTCTTGCCTATACTAGGAACATCTGCGCCTTCCATCGGCAGTGGAAGCTGCAACTCCGTCCCGATAGTGTCACCTGATGTGCCGCTGTTTGTGCAGGTTCTTGCCTTATTCATCTCCGTCGTCGTGGGAAATGCGGCGAGTGCAGACAAATGCTTCGATCGTCGCCTGATATCTACTGATGCATTTCGGCTATCCGGTGCGGGGCGGTATTCTTTACGAGCTCCGACATCTTGGGGTGGCGGCACGTGGATTCTACATTCTGCGCACGTTCTTCTAGCTTAGTGGCGACATTCACACGTCAAGCCATGTTCTTGCCTATTGTAGGAACATCTGCGTCTTCCATCGGCAGTGGAAGCGGCAACTCCGTCCCGATAGTGTGAGCTGAAGTGCCGCTGTTTGTGCAGGTTCTTGCCGGATTCATCTCCGTCCTCGTGGGAAATGCGGCGAATGCAGACAAAGGCTTCGATCGTCACCTGGTATCTACTGATGCTTTTCGGCTATCCGGTGCGGGGAGCGTATTCATTACGAGCTCCGACATCTTGCGGTGGCGGCACGTGAATTGTACCTTCTGCGCACCTTCTTCTAGCATAGTGGTCACATTCCCACCTCAATCCATGTTCTTGCCTAAACTATGAACATCTGCGTCTTCCATCGGCAGTGGAAGCGGCAACTCCGTCCCGAAAAAGTCAGCTGATGTGCCGCTGTTTGTGCATTTTCTTGCCGGATTCATCTCCGTCGTCGTGGCAAATGCGGCGAATGCAGACAAAGGCTTCGATCGTCACCTGGTATCTACTGATGCTTTTCGACTATCCGGTGCGGTAGGCGTATTCTTTATGAGCTTCGACATCTTGGGGTGGCGGCCAGTGGATTGTACCTTCACCGCACCTTCTAGCGTAGTGGCGACATTCACAACTCAAGCCTTGTTATTGCCTATACTGGGAACATCTGCGTCTTCCATCGGCAGTTGAAGCGGCAACTCCGTCCCAATAGTGTCAGCTGATGTGTCGCTGTTTGTGCAGGCTTTTGCCGGATTCATCTCCGTCGTCGTGGGAAATGCGGCGAACGCAGACAAAGGCTTCGATCGTCGCCTGGTATCTACTGATGCCCTTCGGCTATCAGGTGCGGGGGGCGTATTCTTTACGAGCTCCGACATCTTGTGGTGGCGGCACGTGGATTCTACCTTCTCCGCACCTTCTAGCACAGTGGCGACATTGGCACCTCAAGCCAGGTTCTTGCCTATACTAGGAACATCTGCGTCTTCCATCGGCAGTGGAAGCGGCAACTCCGTCCCAATAGTGTCAGCTGATGTGTCGCTGTTTGTGCAGGTTCTTGCCGGATTCATCTCCGTCGTCGTGGGAAATGCGGCGAACGCAGACAAAGGCTTCGATCGTCGCCTGGTATCTACTGATGCTTTTCGGCTATCAGGTGCCGGGGGCGTATTCTTTACGAGCTCCGACATCTCGGGGTGGCGGCACGTGGATCGTACCTTCTCCGCACCTTCTAGCGTAGTGGCGACATTCACAACTCAAGCCATGTTCTTGCCTATACTAGGAACTTCTGCGTCTTCCATCGGCAGTAGAAGCGGCAACTCCGTCCCGATAGTGTGAGCTGATGTGCCGCTGTTTGTGCAGGTGTTGCTGGATTCATCTTCGTCGCCGCGGGAAATGCGGCGAATGCAGAAGAAGGCTTCGATCGTCTCCTTGTATCTACTGATGCTTTTCGGCTATCAGGTGCGGGGGCGTATTCTTTACGAGCTCCGACATCTTGGAGTGGCTGCACGTGGATTCTACCTTCTGCGCACGTTGTTCTATCATAGTGGCGGCATTCACACTTCAAGCCATGTTTCTGGCTATACTAGGAACATCTGCGTCTTCCATCGGCAGTGGAAGTGGCAACTCCGTCCCGATAGTGTGAGCTGATGTGCCGCTGTTTGCGCAGGTTGTTGCTGGATTCATCTCCGTCGCCGTGGGAAATGCGGCGAATGCAGAAGAAGGCTTCGATCGTCACCTGGTATCAACTGACGCTTTACGGCTATCCGGTGCGGGGGTGTATTCTTTACGGGCTCTGACATCTTGGGGTGGGGCACGTGGATTCTACCTTCTGCGCACCTTCTTCTTGCATAGTGGCGACATTCACACCTCAAGCCTGGTTCTTGCCTATACTAGGAACATCTGCGTCTTCCATCGGCAGTGGAAGCAGCAACTCCGTCCCGAAAGTGTCAGCTGATGGGCCGCTGTTTGTGCAGGTTCTTGCCAGATTCATCTCCGTCGTCGTGGGAAATGTGGCGAATGCAGACAAAGGCTTCGATTGTCACCTGGTAGCTGCTGATGCTTTTCGGCTGTCAGGTGCGGGGGGCGTATTCTTTACGAGCTCCGACATCTTGGGGTGGCGGCACGTGGATTCTACTTTCTGCGCACCTTCCTCTAGCATAGTCGCGACATTCACACCTCAAGTCAGGTTCTTACCTATACTAGGAACATCTGCGTCTTCCATCGGCAGTGGAAGCGGCAACTCCATCCCGATAGTGTCAGCTGATGTGCCGCTGTTTGTGCAGGTTCTTCCCTTATTCATCTCTGTCGTCGTGGGAAATGCAGCGAATGCAGACAAATGCTTTGATCGTCGCCTGATATTTACTGATGCTTTTCGGCTATCCGATGCGGCGGCGTATTCTTTACGAGCTCCGACATCATGGGGTGAGGGCACGTAGATTCTACCTTTTGCTCATGCTCTTCTAGCATAGTGGCGACATTGACACCTCAAGCCAGGTTCTTGCCTATACTATGAACATCTGCGTCTTCCATCGACAGAGGAAGCGGAAACTCTGTCCCATTAGTGCCAGCTGATGTGGCGCTGTTTGTGCTGGTTCTTGCCGGATTCATCTCCGTCGTCGTGGGGAATGCGGCGAATTCAGACAAAGGCTTCGATCGTCACCTGGTATCTACTGATGCTTTTCGGCTATCCGGTGCGGGGCGGTATTCTTTACGAGCTCCGACATCTTGGGGTGGCGGCACGTGGATTCTACATTCTGCGCACGTTCTTCTAGCTTAGTGGCGACATTCACACCTCAAGCAATGTTCTTGCCTATAGTAGGAACATCTGCGTCTTCCATCGGCAGTGGAAGCGGCAACTCCGTCCCGATAGTGTGACCTGAAGTGCCGCTGTTTGTGCAGGTTCTTGCCAGATTCATCTCCGTCGTCGTGGGAAATGTGGCGAATGCAGACAAAGGCTTCGATTGTCACCTGGTAGCTGCTGATGCTTTTCGGCTGTCAGGTGCGGGGGGCGTATTCTTTACGAGCTCCGACATCTTGGGGTGGCGGCACGTGGATTCTACATTCTGCGCACGTTCTTCTAGCTTAGTGACGACATTCACACCTCAAGCCATGTTCTTGCCTATAGTAGGAACATCTGCGTCTTCCATCGGCAGTGGAAGCGGCAACTCCGTCCCGATAGTGTGAGCTGAAGTGCCGCTGTTTGTGCAGGTTCTTGCCGGATTCATCTCCGTCCTCGTGGGAAATGCGGCGAATGCAGACAAAGGCTTCGATCGTCACCTGGTATCTACTGATGCTTTTCGGCTATCCGTTGCGGGGAGCGTATTCATTACGAGCTCCGACATCTTGTGGTGGCGGCACGTGAATTGTACCTTCTGCGCACCTTCTTCTAGCATAGTGGCGACATTCCCACCTCAATCCATGTTCTTGCCTAAACTATGAACATCTGCGTCTTCCATCGGCAGTGGAAGCGGCAACTCCGTCCCGAAAAAGTCAGCTGATGTGCCGCTGTTTGTGCATTTTCTTGCCGGATTGATCTCCGTCGTCGTGGCAAATGCGGCGAATGCAGACAAAGGCTTCGATCATCACCTGGTATCCACTGATGCTTTTCGGCTATCCGGTGCGGTAGGCGTATTCTTTACGAGCTCCGACATCTTGGGGTGGCGGCACGTGGATTGTACCTTCACCGCACCTTCTAGCGCAGTGGCGACATTCACAACTCAAGCCATGTTTTTGCCTATACTAGGAACATCTGCGTCTTCCATCGGCAGTGGAAGCGGCAACTCCGTCCCGATAGTGTGAGCTGTTGTGCCGCTGTTTGTGCAGGTTGTTGCTGGATTCATCTCCGTCGTCGTGGGAAATGCTGCGAATGCAGACGAAGGCTTCGATCGTCACCTGGTATCTACTGATGCTTTTCGGCTGTCAGGTGCGGGGGGCGTAAACTTTACGAGCTCCGACATCTTGGAGTGGCTGCACGTGGATTCTACCTTCTGCGCATGTTGTTATATCATAGTGGCGACATTCACACCTCAAGCCTGGTTCTTGCCTATACTAGGAACATCTGCGTCTTCCATCGGCAGTGGAAGCAGCAACTCCATCCCGATAGTGTGAGCTGATGTGCCGCAGTTTGCGCAGGTTGTTGCTGGATTCATCTCCGTCGCCGTGGGAAATGCGGCGAATGTAGACGAAGGCTTCGATCGTCACCTGGTATCTACTGACGCTTTTCGGCTATCCGGTGCGGGGGTGTATTCTTTACGGGCTCTGACATCTTGGGGTGGGGCACGTGGATTCTACCTTCTGCGCACCTTCTTCTAGCATAGTGGCGACATTCACACCTCAAGCCTGGTTCTTGCCTATACTAGGAACATCTGCGTCTTCTATCGGCAGTGGAAGCTGCAACTCCGTCCCGAAAGTGTCAGCTGATGTGCCGCTGTTTGTGCAAGTTCTTGCCAGATTCATCTCCGTCGTCGTGGGAAATGCGGCGAATGCAGACAAAGGCTTCGATTGTCACCTGGTAGCCGCTGATGCTTTTCGGCTGTCAGGTGCGGGGGGCGTATTCTTTACGAGCTCCGACATCTTGGGGTGGCGGCATGTGGATTCTACTTTCTGCGCACCTTCTTCTAGCATAGTCGCGACATTCACACCTCAAGCCAGGTTCTTGCCTATACTAGGAACATCTGCGTCTTCCATCGGCAGTGGAAGCGGCAACTCCGTCCCAATAGTGTCAGCTGATGTGTCGCTGTTTGTGCAGGTTCTTGCCGGATTCATCTCCGTCGTCGTGGGAAATGCGGCGAAATCAGACAAAGGCTTCGATCGTCACCTGGTATCTACTGATGCTTTTCGGCTATCCGGTGCGGGGGTGGCGTATTCTTTTTGAGCTCCGATATCTTGGGTTGGCGGCACGTGGATTGTACCTTCTGCGCACCTTATTCTAGCGTAGTGGCGACATTCACACCTCAAGGCATGTTCTTGCCTATACTAGGAACATCTGCGCCTTCCATCAGCAGTGGAAGCGGCAACTCCATCCCGATAGTGTCAGCTTATGTGCCGCTGTTTGTGCAGGTTCTTCCCTTATTCATCTCCGTCGTCGTGGGAAATGCAGCGAATGCAGACAAATGCTTTGATCGTCGCCTGATATTCACTGATGCTTTTCGGCTATCCGATGCGGGGGCGTATTCTTTACGAGCTCCGACATCATGGGGTGAGGGCACGAGGATTCTACCTTTTGCTCATGCTCTTCTAGCATAGTGGCGACATTGACACCTCAAGCCAGGTTCTTGCCTATACTATGAACATCTGCGTCTTCCATCGACAGTGGAAGCGTAAACTCTGTCCCATTAGTGTCAGCTGATGTGGCGCTGTTTGTGCTGGTTCTTGCCGGATTCATCTCCGTCGTCGTGGGGAATGCGGCGAATTCAGACAAAGGCTTCGATCGTCACCTGGTATCTGCTGATGCTTTTCGGCTATCCGCTGCAGGAGGCGTATTCTTTACGAGCTCCGACATCTTGGGGTGGCGGCACGTCGATTCTACATTCTGCGCACGTTCTTATAGCTTAGTGGCGACATTCACACCTCAAGTCAGGTTCTTGCCTATACTAGGAACATCTGCGCCTTCCATCGGCAGTGGAAGCTGCAACTCCGTCCCGATAGTGTCACCTGATGTGCCGCTGTTTGTGCAGGTTCTTGCCTTATTCATCTCCGTCGTCGTGGGAAATGCGGCGAGTGCAGACAAATGCTTCGATCGTCGCCTGATATCTACTGATGCATTTCGGCTATCCGGTGCGGGGCGGTATTCTTTACGAGCTCCGACATCTTGGGGTGGCGGCACGTGGATTCTACATTCTGCGCACGTTCTTCTAGCTTAGTGGCGACATTCACACCTCAAGCCATGTTCTTGCCTATAGTAGGAACATCTGCGTCTTCCATCGGCAGTGGAAGCGGCAACTCCGTCCCGATAGTGTGAGCTGAAGTGCCGCTGTTTGTGCAGGTTCTTGCCGGATTCATCTCCGTCCTCGTGGGAAATGCGGCGAATGCAGACAAAGGCTTCGATCGTCACCTGGTATCTACTGATGCTTTTCGGCTATCCGGTGCGGGGAGCGTATTCATTACGAGCTCCGACATCTTGTGGTGGCGGCACGTGAATTGTACCTTCTGCGCACCTTCTTCTAGCATAGTGGTGACATTCCCACCTCAATCCATGTTCTTGCCTAAACTATGAACATCTGCGTCTTCCATCGGCAGTGCAAGCGGCAACTCCGTCCCGAAAAAGTCAGCTGATGTGCCGCTGTTTGTGCAGGTTCTTCCCTTATTCATATCCGTCGTCGTGGTAAATGCGGCGAATGCAAACAAATGCTTCAATCGTCGCCTGATATTTACTGATGCTTTTCGGCTATGCGGTGCGGTGGGCGTATTCTTTACGAGCTCGACATCTTGTGGTGGCGGCACGTTTATTCTATCTTCTGCGCACCTTCTTCTAGCATAGTGGCGACATTCACACCTCAAGGCATGTTCTTGCCTATACTAGGAACATCTGTGCCTTCCATCAGCAGTGGAAGCGGCAACTCCATCCCGATAGTGTCAGCTTATGTGCCGCTGTTTGTGCAGGTTCTTCCCTTATTCATCTCCGTCGTCGTGGGAAATGCAGCGAATGCAGACAAATGCTTTGATCGTCGCCTGATATTCACTGATGCTTTTCGGCTATCCGATGCGGGGGCGTATTCTTTACGAGCTCCGACATCATGGGGTGAGGGCACGTGGATTCTACCTTTTGCTCATGCTCTTCTAGCATAGTGGCGACATTGACACCTCAAGCCAGGTTCTTGCCTATACTATGAACATCTGCGTCTTCCATCGACAGTGGAAGCGTAACCTCTGTCCCATTAGTGTCAGCTGATGTGGCGCTGTTTGTGCTGGTTCTTGCCGGATTCATCTCCGTCGTCGTGGGGAATGCGGCGAATTCAGACAAATGCTTCGATCGTCACCTGGTATCTACTGATGCTTTTCGGCTATCCGGTGCAGGAGGCGTATTCTTTACGAGCTCCGACATCTTGGGGTGGCGGCACGTGGATTCTACATTCTGCGCACGTTCTTCTAGCTTAGTGGCGACATTCACACCTCAAGCCATGTTCTTGCCTATAGTAGGACCATCTGCGTCTTCCATCGGCAGTGGAAGCGGCAACTCCGTCCCGATAGTGTGAGCTGAAGTGCCGCTGTTTGTGCAGGTTCTTGCCAGATTCATCTCCGTCGTCGTGGGAAATGTGGCGAATGCAGACAAAGGCTTCGATTGTCACCTGGTAGCTGCTGATGCTTTTCGGCTGTCAGGTGCGGGGGGCGTATTCTTTACGAGCTCCGACAACTTGGGGTGGCGGCACGTCGATTCTACATTCTGCGCACGTTCTTATAGCATAGTGGCGACATTCACACCTCAAGTCAGGTTCTTGCCTATACTAGGAACATCTGCGCCTTCCATCGGCAGTGGAAGCTGCAACTCCGTCCCGATAGTGTCACCTGATGTGCCGCTGTTTGTGCAGGTTCTTGCCTTATTCATCTCCGTCGTCGTGGGAAATGCGGCGAGTGCAGACAAATGCTTCGATCGTCGCCTGATATCTGCGTTAACACGTTTTGGCGGGCTAGTTGGTTAAGCATCTTGAACAAACAGCGCGAACAAAGACGAGCACAAAAGCAGGCGAAGCTGTGTGTGCCGTGTTCAGGGAATGCAGTACGGCATCTTTACAGAAGGCAAGGGGCCGTGCAAAAAAACTTTGCAACGATTACAACCTCACTAAGCTTGCTCAGGACATTGCGAATAGCGTTAAACCAAGTCTTAATATGTTCTTTTCCGCCAAAACGCACAAGCCTGAATGCCCGCTCCGTGTGATAGTCTCAGAGAGGGGTACTTGGCAGAAGTGCCTCGCTGAATTCATTAAGCGGCCACTCGCCGTAATCTCTGTTGACGATCCTTTCCAGATAAAAAATTCGAACCAAGTAACTGATTTCCTGACGACGCACAATGAACTTTTAGCTTTTTCTATTGACGTGAAAGACTTGTACTATTCGATTCCCCATGACGAACTGCTAACTAGTGTCAGTGAATGCATTGACCGACATGGCGTGGTTGCCTTTCAAAACGCGTCCGGTATCTCCGTAGCAAGATTTCTGCATCTGCTTTCCTTGTACCTGCAATCAACTTTCACTGAGTGGAACTCTTCCATCTTCATTCAAAAAAACGGCATATGCATAGGCTCCTGTATCGCTCCCATACTCAGTGACATTTATCTCGCCAGATGCGACCGTGCTCTCAACGGACGCCTTGGGAAAACCAAGGTCGTAAAAACATTTAGATTTGTCGACGACTACCTTGTTATTGTCAAGTGCTCTGGACTGGAGTTTGAAACGGAGGTGTCTCGTAGTCTGTCCATTTTTTCTGACACTCTCTCCCTCCTTGAGATCACTTATGAAACCCCTGTTCACAACCACATCAAGTTTCTAGACCTTGGCCTGTACTTCACTCCTAGCCACGTTTGCTGGGCTTTCGAACCCCGAGGTAACAAGCCCCTTCTTCCCTATGGTTCTTGCCATTCCAAGCTCATTAAGAGGGGTATCATAGGATCCTGTTTGAACAGCTCATTAACAAAATCCTGCCACCACAGAATGCATTCCAGCGTATCACACCAGGTAAAAAGATTGCTTTCGGTAGGGTACCCACTAGAACTTATCACGTCAGTAGCTGAGTCGGCCCTAAAGAAGAGCAAGTCAGAACCAGCTACACGAGACGGCCAGGGATCGGACAACAACCGCAAACGTGTCGCTGTGATTCCATATCTACATGGAATTTCACACTCCCTGAAAAAAGTGGGGAAAAAAGCAGGTGTTCATGTTGTGTTTTCCTCGCCTGATCGTCTGGCCGGTTTGTGCCGATCTCTTAATGAGTTCAAAGGGAAAGTGGCGAAGTGCACAACTAAGCACCAGTCATGCTTCGTTCCTTGTGATAAGGGGGTTGTTTATAACATCCCTCTGCCTTGTGGAGGGCAGTACGTTGGACAGACGGGACGTTGCATAAATAAAAGGCTGAGCGAACACAGCTATAAAGTGTCAAAAGTAGTTTCAGGTCATCTCGGCATTCATTGCCGGGATTGTGAATGGGCAAAGAAAGAGAAAAAACAGTGCGTACCGCTATATCATGATACCAAGGTCATTGCCAAAAATCGGGAAAAAACTGCGAGGGAAATTATCGAGGCATACAACATATTCAAGCAGGGAAATGCATGTATAAGTACCCTTTCGCTAACACTTCTGCAAAAAGAGCTGTCACTCCTGGGGGTTGATAATCTCTGCTGATTTCTAGCGTGCTTATGTTGCTGTTGTCACATTTACGTTTTGTTTTTGGTTTTTTGCACTTTGTAAACCTTTCCCTCATTGCCGACATCCATGTATTTATACTTGTGTGATCAGCAATAAACCCTCAGTTGTTAGTCAGCGCCGTGTCGTTCGCTTTCTTGTCTTTTGTGCTCGTCTTTGTTCGCGCTGCCTGATATCTACTGATGCATTTCGGCTATCCGGTGCGGGGCGGTATTCTTTACGAGCTCCGACATCTTGGGGTGGCGGCACGTGGATTCTACATTCTGCGCACGTTCTTCTAGCTTAGTGGCGACATTCACACCTCAAGCCATGTTCTTGCCTTTAGTAGGAACATCTGCGTCTTCCATCGGCAGTGGAAGCGGCAACTCCGTCCCGATAGTGTGAGCTGAAGTGCCGCTGTTTGTGCAGGTTCTTGCCGGATTCATCTCCGTCCTCGTGGGAAATGCGGCGAATGCAGACAAAGGCTTCGATCGTCACCTGGTATCTACTGATGCTTTTCGGCTATCCGTTGCGGGGAGCGTATTCATTACGAGCTCCGACATCTTGTGGTGGCGGCACGTGAATTGTACCTTCTGCGCACCTTCTTCTAGCATAGTGGCGACATTCCCACCTCAATCCATGTTCTTGCCTAAAATATGAACATCTGCGTCTTCCATCGGCAGTGGAAGCGGCAACTCCGTCCCGAAAAAGTCAGCTGATGTGCCGCTGTTTGTGCATTTTCTTGCCGGATTGATCTCCGTCGTCGTGGCAAATGCGGCGAATGCAGACAAAGGCTTCGATCATCACCTGATATCTACTGATGCATTTCGGCTATCCGGTGCGGGGCGGTATTCTTTACGAGCTCCGACATCTTGGGGTGGCGGCACGTGGATTCTACATTCTGCGCACGTTCTTCTAGCTTAGTGGCGACATTCACACCTCAAGCCATGTTCTTGCCTATAGTAGGAACATCTGCGTCTTCCATCGGCAGTGGAAGCGGCAACTCCGTCCCGATAGTGTGAGCTGAAGTGCCGCTGTCTGTGCAGGTTCTTGCCAGATTCATCTCCGTCCTCGTGGGAAATGCGGCGAATGCAGACAAAGGCTTCGATCGTCACCTGGTATCTACTGATGCTTTTCGGCTATCCGGTGCGGGGAGCGTATTCATTACGAGCTCCGACATCTTGTGGTGGCGGCACGTGAATTGTACCTTCTGCGCACCTTCTTCTAGCATAGTGGTGACATTCCCACCTCAATCCATGTTCTTGCCTAAACTATGAACATCTGCGTCTTCCATCGGCAGTGGAAGCGGCAACTCCGTCCCGAAAAAGTCAGCTGATGTGCCGCTGTTTGTGCATTTTCTTGCCGGATTCATCTCCGTCGTCGTGGCAAATGCGGCGAATGCAGACAAAGGCTTCGATCGTCACCTGGTCTCTACTGATGCTTTTCGGCTATCCGGTGCGGTAGGCGTATTCTTTACGAGCTCCGACATCTTGGGGTGGCGGCCAGTGGATTGTACCTTCTCCGCACCTTCTAGCACATTGGCGACATTGGCACCTCAAGCCAGGTTCTTGCCTATACTAGGAACATCTGCGTCTTCCATCGGCAGTGGAAGCGGCAACTTCGTCCCAATAGTGTCAGCTGATGTGTCGCTGTTTGTGCAGGTTCTTGCCGGATTCATCTCCGTCGTCGTGGGAAATGTGGCGAATGCAGACAAAGGCTTCGATTGTCACCTGGTAGCTGCTGATGCTTTTCGGCTGTCAGGTGCGGGGGGCGTATTCTTTACGCGCTCCGACATCTTGGGGTGGCGGCACGTCGATTCTACATTCTGCGCACGTTCTTATAGCATAGTGGCGACATTCACACCTCAAGTCAGGTTCTTGCCTATACTAGGAACATCTGCGCCTTCCATCGGCAGTGGAAGCTGCAACTCCGTCCCGATAGTGTCACCTGATGTGCCGCTGTTTGTGCAGGTTCTTGCCTTATTCATCTCCGTCGTCGTGGGAAATGCGGCGAGTGTAGACAAATGCTTCGATCGTCGCCTGATATCTACTGATGCATTTCGGCTATCCGGTGCGGGGCGGTATTCTTTACGAGCTCCTACATTTTGGGGTGGCGGCACGTGGATTCTACATTCTGCGCACGTTCTTCTAGCTTAGTGGCGACATTCACACCTCAAGCCATGTTCTTGCCTATAGTAGGAACATCTGCGTCTTCCATCGGCAGCGGAAGCGGCAACTCCGTCCCGATAGTGTGAGCTGAAGTGCCGCTGTTTGTGCAGGTTCTTGCCGGATTCATCTCCGTCCTCGTGGGAAATGCGGCGAATGCAGACAAAGGCTTCGATCGTCACCTGGTATCTACTGATGCTTTTCGGCTATCCGTTGCGGGGAGCGTATTCATTACGAGCTCCGACATCTTGTGGTGGCGGCACGTGAATTGTACCTTCTGCGCACCTTCTTCTAGCATAGTGGCGACATTCCCACCTCAATCCATGTTCTTGCCTAAACTATGAACATCTGCGTCTTCCATCGGCAGTGGAAGCGGCAACTCCGTCCCGAAAAAGTCAGCTGATGTGCCGCTGTTTGTGCATTTTCTTGCCGGATTCATCTCCGTCGTCGTGGCAAATGCGGCGAATGCAGACAAAGGTTTCGATCATCACCTGGTATCTACTGATGCTTTTCGGCTATCCGGTGCGGTAGGCGTATTCTTTACGAGCTCCGACATCTTGGGGTGGCGGCACGTGGATTGTACCTTCACCGCACCTTCTAGCGTAGTGGCGACATTCACAACTCAAGCCATGTTATTGCCTATACTAGGAACATCTGCGTCTTCCATCGGCAGTGGAAGCGGCAACTCCGTACCGATAGTGTGAGCGGTTGTGCCGCTGTTTGTGCAGGTTGTTGCTGGATTCATCTCCGTCGTCGTGGGAAATGCTGCGAATGCAGACGAAGGCTTCGATCGTCACCTGGTATCTACTGATGCTTTTCGGCTATCAGGTGCGGGGGCCGTATTCATTACGAGCTCCGACATCTTGGAGTGGCTGCACGTGGATTCTACCTTCTGCGCATGTTGTTATATCATAGTGGCGACATTCACACCTCAAGCCAGGAACTTGTCTATACCAGGAACATCTGCGTCTTCCATCGGCAGTGGAAGCGGCAACTCCGTCCCAATAGTGTCAGCTGATGTGTCGCTGTTTGTGCAGGTTCTTGCTGGATTCATCTCCGTCGTCGTGGGAAATGCGGCGAATGCAGACAAAGGCTTCGATCGTCGCCTGGTATCTACTGATGCTTTTCGGCTATCCGGTGCGGGGGGCGTATTCTTTACGAGCTCCGACATCTTGGGGTGGCGGCACGTGGATTGTACCTTCTCAGCACCTTCTAGCACAGTGGCGACATTGACACCTCAAGCCAGGTTCTTGCCTATACTAGGAACATCTGCGTCTTCCATCGGCAGTGGAAGCGGCAACTCCGTCCCGACAGTGTGAGCTGATGTGTCGCTGTTTGTGCAGGTTCTTGCCGGATTCATCTCCGTCGTCGTGGGAAATGCGGCGAATGCAGACAAAGGCTTCGATCGTCACCTGGTATCTACTTAAGCTTTTCGGCTATCCGGTGCGGGGGACGTATTCGTTATGAGCTCCGACATCTGGGGTGGCGGCACGTGGATTCTACCTACTGCGCACGTTCTTCTTGCATAGTGGCGACATTGACACCTCAAGCCAGGTTCTTGCCTATACTAGGAACATCTGCGTCTTCCATCGGCAGTGGAAGCGGCAACTCCGTCCGGAAAGTGTCAGCTGATGTGGCGCTGTTTTTGCAGGTTCTTGCCGGATTCATCTCCATCGTCGTGGGAAATGCGGCGAATGCAGACAAAGGCTTCAATCGTCACCTGGTATCTACTGATGCTTTTCGGCTATCCGGTGCGGGAGGCGTATTCTTTACGAGCTCCGACATTTTGGGGTGACGGCACGTGGATTCTACATTCTGCGCACGTTCTTCTAGCTTAGTGGGGACATTCGCACCTCAAGTCAGGTTCTTGCCTATACTAGGAACACCTGCGCCTTCCATCGGCAGTGGAAGCTGCAACTCCGTCCCGATAGTGTCAGCTGATGTGCCGCTGTTTGTGCAGGTTCTTGCCTTATTCATCTCCGTCGTCGTGCGAAATGCGGCAAATGCAGACAAATGATTCGATCGTCGCCTGATATCTACTGATGCATTTCGGCTATCCGGTGCGGAGACGTATCCTTTACGAGCTCCGACATTATGAGGTGGCGGCACGTGGATTCTACCTTCTGCTCACGCTCTTCTAGCATAGTGGCGACATTGACACCTCAAGCAAGGTTCTTGCCTATACTATGAACAGCTGTGTCTTCCATCGACAGTGGAAGCGGAAACTCCGTCCCATTAGTGTCAGCTGATGTGCCGCTGTTTGTGAAGGTTCTCGCCGGATTCATCTCCGTCCTCGTGAGAAATGCGGCGAGTGCAGACGAAGGATTCGATCGTCACCTGGTATCTACTGATGCTTTTCGGCTATCCGGTGCGGGGGGCGTATTCTTTACGAGCTCCGACATCTTGTGGTGGCGGCACGTGATTTGTACCTTCTGCACACCTTCTTCTAGCATAGTGGCTACATTCACATCTCAAGCCACGTTCTTGTCTATACCAGGAACATCTGCGTCTTCCATCGGCAGTGGAAGCGGCAACTCCGTCCCAATAGTGTCAGCTGATGTGTCGCTGTTTGTGCAGGTTCTTGCCGGATTCATCTCCGTCGTCGTCAGAAATGCGGCGAATGCAGACAAAGGCTTCGATCGTCGCCTGGTATCTACTGATGCTTTTCGGCTATCCGGTGCCGGGGGCGTATTCTTTACGAGCTCCGACATCTTGGGGTGGCGGCACGTGGATTGTACCTTCTCCGCACTTTCTAGCACAGTGGCGACATTCACACCTCAAGCCATGTTCTTGCCTATACTAGGAACATCTGCGTCTTCCATCGGCAGTGGAAGCGGCAACTCCGTCCCGATAGTGTGAGCTGATGTGTCGCTGTTTGTGCAGGTTCTTGCCGGATTCATCTCCGTCGTCGTGGGAAATGCGGCGAATGCAGACAAAGGCTTCGATCGTCACCTGGTATCTACTTATGCTTTTCGGCTATCCGGTGCGGGGACGTATTCGTTATGAGCTCCGACATCTGGTGTGGCGGCACATGGATTCTACCTACTGCGCACGTTCTTCTTGCATAGTGGCGACATTGACACCTCAAGCCAGGTTCTTGCCTATACTAGGAACATCTGCGTCTTTCATCGGCAGTGGAAGCGGCAACTCCTTCCCGAAAGTATCAGCTGATGTGCCGCTGTTTGTGCAGGTTCTTGCAAGATTCATCTCCGTCGTCGTGGGAAATGCTGCGAATGCAGACGAAGGCTTCGATCGTCACCTGGTATCTACTGATGCTTTTCGGCTATCAGGTGCGGGGGGCGTATTCTTTACGAGCTCCGACATCTTGGAGTGGCTGCACGTGGATTCTACCTTCTGCGCATGTTGTTATATCGTAGTGGCGACATTCACACCTCAAGCCAGGTTCTTGTCTATACCAGGAACATCTGCGTCTTCCATCAGCAGTGGAAGCGGCAACTCCGTCCCAATAGTGTCAGCTGATGTGTCGCTGTTTGTGCAGGTTCTTGCCGGATTCATCTCCGTCGTCGTGGGAAATGCGGCGAATGCAGAGAAAGGCTTCGATCGTCGCCTGGTATCTACTGATGCTTTTCGGCTATCCGGTGCCGGGGGCGTATTCTTTACGAGCTCCAATATCTTGGGGTGGCGGAACGTGGATTGTACCTTCTCCGCACCTTCTAGCACAGTGTCGACATTCACACCTCAAGCCATGTTCTTGCCTATACTAGGAACATCTGCGTCTTCCATCGGCAGTGGAAGCGGCAACTCCGTCCCGATAGTGTGAGCTGATGTGTCGCTGTTTGTGCAGGTTCTTGCCGGATTCATCTCCGTCGTCGTGGGCAATGCGGCGAATGCAGACAAAGGCTTCGATCTTCACCTGGTATCTACTTAAGCTTTTCGGCTATCCGGTGCGGGGGACGTATTCGTTATGAGCTCCGACATCTGGGGTGGCGGCACGTTTAATTCTACCTACTGCGCACGTTCTTCTTGCATAGTGGCGACATTGACACCTCAAGCCAGGTTCTTGCCTATACTAGGAACATCTGCGTCTTCCATCGGCAGTGGAAGCGGCAACTCCGTCCCGAAAGTGTCAGCTGATGTGCCGCTGTTTGTGCAGGTTCTTGCAAGATTCATCTCCGTCGTCGTGGGAAATGCGGCGAAATCAGACAAAGGCTTCGATCGTCACCTGGTATCTACTGATGCTTTTCAGCTATCCGGTGCGGGTGTGGCGTATTCTTTTTGAGCTCCGATATCATGGGTTGGCGGCACGTGGATTCTACCTTCTGCTAACGCTCTTCTAGCATAGTGGCGACATTGACACCTCAAGCAAGGTTCTTGCCTATACTATGAACAGCTGTGTCTTCCATCGACAGTGGAAGCGGAAACTCCGTCCCGATAGTGTCAGCTGATGTGCCGCTGTTTGTGCAGGTTCTTGCAAGATTCATCTCCGTCGTCGTGGGAAATACGGCGAATGTAGACAAAGGCTTCGATCGTCACCTGGTATCTACTGATGCTTTTCGGCTATCCAGTGCGGGAGGCGTATTCTTTACGAGCTCCGACATCTTGGGGTGACGGCAAGTGGATTCTACATTCTGCGCACGTTCTTCTAGCTTAGTGGGGACATTCGCACCTCAAGTCAGGTTCTTGCTATACAAGGAACACCTGCGCCTTCCATCGGCAGTGGAAGCTGCAACTCCGTCCCGATAGTGTCAGCTGATGTGCCGCTGTTTGTGCAGGTTCTTGCCTTATTCATCTCCGTTGTCGTGCGAAATGCGGCAAATGCAGACAAATGATTCGATCGTCGCCTGATATCTACTGATGCATTTCGGCTATCCGGTGCGGAGACGTATTCTTTACGAGCTCCGACATTATGAGGTGGCGGCACGTGGATTCTACCTTCTGCTCACGCTCTTCTAGCATATTGGCGACATTGACACCTCAAGCAAGGTTCTTGCCTATACTATGAACAGCTGTGTCTTCCATCGACAGTGGAAGCGGAAACTCCGTCCCATTAGTGTCAGCTGATGTGCCGCTGTTTGTGAAGGTTCTCGCCGGATTCATCTCCGTCCTCGTGGGAAATGCGGCAAATGCAGACGAAGGCTTCGATCGTCACCTGGTGTCTACTGATGCTTTTCGGCTATCAGGTGCAGGGGGCGTATTCTTTACGAGCTCCGACATCTTGGAGTGGCTGCACGTGGTTCTACCTTCTACGCACCTTGTAGCGTAGTGGCGCCATTCACAACTCAAGCCATGTTCTTAACTATACAAGGAACATCTTTGTGTTCCACCGGCAGTGGAAGCGGCACCTCCGTCCCGATAGTGTGAGCTGATGTGCCCCTGTTTGTGCAGGTTGTTGCGATTCATCTCCGTCGTCGTGGGAAATGCGGCGAATGCACGAAGGCTTCGATCGTCACCTGGTATCTACTGATGCTTTTCGGCTATCAGGTGCGGGGGGCGTATTCTTTACGAGCTCCGACATCTTGGAGTGGCTGCACGTGGATTCTACCTTCTGCACACGTTGTTCAATCATAGTGGCGACATTCACACCTCAAGCCATGTTCTTGCCTATACTAGGAACATCTGCGTCTTCCATCGGCAGTGGAAGCGGCAACTCCGTCCCGATAGTGTGAGCTGATGTGCCGCTGTTTGTGCAGGTTGTTGCTAGATTCATCTCCGCGTCGTGGGAAATGCGGCGAATGCAGACGAAGGCTTCGATCGTCACCTGGTATCTGCTGATGCTTTTCGGCTATCCGGTGCGGGGGGCGTATTCTTTACGAGCTCCGACACCTTGGGGTGGCGGCACGTTTATTCTACCTTCTGCGCACCTTCTTCTAGCGTAGTGGCGACATTCACACCTCAAGCCATGTTCTTGCCTATACTAGGAACATCTGCGTCTTCCATCGGTAGTGGAAGCGGCAACTCCGTCCCGAAAGTGTCAGCTGATCTGCCGCTGCTTGTGCAGGTTCTTGCCGGATTCATCTCCGTCGTCGTGGGAAATGCGGCGAAATCAGACAAAGGCTTCGATCGTCACCTGGTATCTACTGACGCTTTTCGGCTATCCGGTGCGGGGGGCGTTTTCTGTATGAGCTCCGATATCTTGGGGTGGCGGCACGTGGATTGTACCTTCTGCGCACCTTATTCTAGTGTAGTGGCGACATTCACACCTCAAGGCATGTTCTTGCCTATACTAGGAACATCTGCGCCTTCCATCAGCAGTGGAAGCGGCAACTCCATCCCGATAGTGTCACCTTATGTGCCGCTGTTTGTGCAGGTTCTTCCCTTATTCATCTCCGTCGTCGTGGGAAATGCGGCAAATGCAGACAATTGCTTCGATCGTCGCCTGATATCTACTGATGCTTTTCGGCTATCCGGTGTGGGGGACGTATTCGTTATGAGCTCCGACATCTGGGGTGGCAGCACGTGGATTCTACCTACTGCGCACGTTCTTCTTGCGTAGTGGTGACATTGACACCTCAAGCCAGGTTCTTGCCTGTACTAGGAACATCTGCGTCTTCCATCGGCAGTGGAAGTGGCAACTCCGTCCCGATATTGTCAGCTGATTTGCCGCTGTTTGTGCAGGTTGTTGCTGGATTCATCTCTGTCGTCGTGGGAAATGCGGCGAATGCAGACAAAGGCGTCGATCGTCACCTGGTATCTACTGATGCTTTTCGGCTATCCGGTGCGCGGGGCGTATTCTTTACGAGCTCCGACATCTAGGGGTGGCGCCACGTTTTTTCTACCTTCTGCGCACCTTCTTCTAGCATAGTGGCGACATTAACACCTCAAGTCAGGTTCTTGCCTATACTAGGAATATCTGCGTCTTCCATTGGCAGTGGAAGCGGCAACTCCGTCCAGAAAAAGTCAGCTGACGTGCCGCAGTTTGTGCATGTTCTTGCCGGATTCATCTCCGTCGTCGTGGGAAATGCGGTGAATGCAGACAAAGGCGTCGATCGTCACCTGGTATCTACTGATGCTTTTCGGCTATCCGGTGCGGGAGGTGTATTCTTTACGAGCTCCGACATCTTGAGGTGGCGGCACGTGGATTCTACATTCTGCGCACGTTCTTCTAGCTTAGTGGCGACATTCACACCTCAAGCCATGTTCTTGCCTATAGTAGGACCATCTGCGTCTTCCATCGACAGGGGAAGCGGCAACTCCGTCCCGATAGTGTGAGCTCAAGTGCCGCTGTTTGTGCAGGTTCTTGCCGGATTCATCTCTGTCCTCGTGGGAAATGCGGCGAATGCAGACAAAGGCTTCGATCGTCACCTGGTATCTACTGATGCTTTTCGGCTATCCGGAGCGGGGGGCGTATTCTTAACGAGCTCCGACATCTTGTGGTGGCGGCACTTGAATTGTACCTTCTGCGCACCTTCTTCTAGCATAGTGGCGACATTCCCACCTCAAGCCAGGTTCTTGTCTATACCAGGAACATCTGCGTCTTCCATCGGCAGTGGAAGCGGCAACTCCGTCCCAATAGTGTCAGCTGATGTGTCGCTGTTTGTGCAGGTTCTTGCCGGATTCATCTCCGTCGTCGTGGGAAATGCGGTGAATGCAGACAAAGGCTTCGATCGTCGCCTGGTATCTACTGATGCTTTTCGGCTATCCGGTGACGGGGGCGTATTCTTTACGAGCTCCGACATCTTGGGGTGGCGGTACGTGGATTGTACCTTCTCCGCACCTTCTAGCACAGTGGCGACATTGACACCTCAAGCCAGGTTCTTGCCTATACTAGGAACATCTGCGTCTTCCATCGGCAGTGGAAGCGGCAACTCCGTCCCGAAAGTGTCAGCTGATGTGCCGCTGTTTGTGCTGGTTCTTGCAAGATTCATCTCCGTCGTCGTGGGAAATGCGGCGAAATCAGACAAAGGCTTCGATCGTCACCTGGTATCTACTGATGCTTTTCAGCTATCCGGTGCGGGGGTGGCGTATTCTTTTTGAGCTCCGATATCTTGGGTTGGCGGCACGTGGATTCAACCTACTGCGCACGTTCTTGTTGCATAGTGGCGACATTGACACCTCAAGCCAGGTTCTTGCCTATACTAGGAACATCTGCGTCTTCCATCGGCAGTGGAAGCGGCAACTCCGTCCCGAAAGTGTCAGCTGATGTGCCGCTGTTTGTGCAGGTTCTTGCAAGATTCATCTCCGTCGTCGTGGGAAATGCGGCGAAATCAGACAAAGGCTTCGATCGTCACCTGGTATCTACTGATGCTTTTCAGCTATCCGGTGCGGGGGTGGCGTATTCTTTTTGAGCTCCGATATCTTGGGTTGGCGGCACGTGGATTGTACCTTCTGCGCACCTTATTCTAGCGTAGTGGCGACATTCACACCTCAAGGCATGTTCTTGCCTATACTAGGAACATCTGCGTCTTCCATCGGCAGTGGAAGCGGCAACTCCATCCCGATGCTGTCAGCTGATGTGCCGCTGTTTGTGCAGGTTCTTGCAAGATTCATCTCCGTCGTCGTGGGAAATACGGCGAATGTAGACAAAGGCTTCGATCGTCACCTGGTGGCTACTGATGCTTTTCGGCTATCCGGTGCGGGAGGCGTATTCTTTACGAGCTCCGACATCTTGGGGCGACGGCACGTGGATTCTACATTATGCACACGTTCTTCTAGCTTAGTGGGGACATTCGCACCTCAAGTCAGGTTCTTGCCTATACTAGGAACACCTGCGCCTTCCATCGGCAGTGGAAGCTGCAACTCCGTCCCGATAGTGTCAGCTGATGTGCAGCTGTTTGTGCAGGTTCTTGCCTTATTCATCTCCGTCGTCGTGCGAAATGCGGCAAATGCAGACAAATGCTTCGATTGTCGCCTGATATCTACTGATGCATTTCGGCTATCCGGTGCGGAGACGTATTCTTTACGAGCTCCGACATTATGAGGTGGCGGCACGTGGATTCTACCTTCTGCTCACGCTCTTCTAGCATAGTGGCGACATTCCCACCTCAAGCCATGTTCTTGCTTATACTATGAACATCTGTGTCTTCCATCGACAGTGGAAGCGGAAACTCCGTCCCATTAGTGTCAGCTGATGTGCCGCTGTTTGTGCAGGTTCTTGCCGGATTCATCTCCGTCGTCGTGGGAAATGCGGCGAAATCAGACAAAGGCTTCGATCGTCACCTGGTATCTACTGATGCTTTTCAGCTATCCGGTGCGGGGGTGGCGTATTCTTTTTGAGCTCCGATATCTTGGGTTGGCGGCACGTGGATTCAACCTACTGCGCACGTTCTTGTTGCATAGTGGCGACATTGACACCTCAAGCCAGGTTCTTGCCTATACTAGGAACATCTGCGTCTTCCATCGGCAGTGGAAGCGGCAACTCCGTCCCGAAAGTGTCAGCTGATGTGCCGCTGTTTGTGCAGGTTCTTGCAAGATTCATCTCCGTCGTCGTGGGAAATGCGGCGAAATCAGACAAAGGCTTCGATCGTCACCTGGTATCTACTGATGCTTTTCAGCTATCCGGTGCGGGGGTGGCGTATTCTTTTTGAGCTCCGATATCTTGGGTTGGCGGCACGTGGATTGTACCTTCTGCGCACCTTATTCTAGCGTAGTGGCGACATTCACACCTCAAGGCATGTTCTTGCCTATACTAGGAACATCTGCGTCTTCCATCGGCAGTGGAAGCGGCAACTCCATCCCGATGCTGTCAGCTGATGTGCCGCTGTTTGTGCAGGTTCTTGCAAGATTCATCTCCGTTGTCGTGGGAAATACGGCGAATGTAGACAAAGGCTTCGATCGTCACCTGGTGTCTACTGATGCTTTTCGGCTATCCGGTGCGGGAGGCGTATTCTTTACGAGCTCCGACATCTTGGGGCGACGGCACGTGGATTCTACATTCTGCACACGTTCTTCTAGCTTAGTGGGGACATTCGCACCTCAAGTCAGGTTCTTGCCTATACTAGGAACACCTACGCCTTCCATCGGCAGTGGAAGCTGCAACTCCGTCCCGATAGTGTCAGCTGATGTGCAGCTGTTTGTGCAGGTTCTTGCCTTATTCATCTCCGTCGTCGTGCGAAATGCGGCAAATGCAGACAAATGCTTCGATTGTCGCCTGATATCTACTGATGCATTTCGGCTATCCGGTGCGGCGACGTATTCTTTACGAGCTCCGACATTATGAGGTGGCGGCACGTGGATTCTACCTTCTGCTCACGCTCTTCTAGCATAGTGGCGACATTCCCACCTCAAGCCATGTTCTTTCTTATACTATGAACATCTGTGTCTTCCATCGACAGTGGAAGCGGAAACTCCGTCCCATTAGTGTCAGCTGATGTGCCGCTGTTTGTGCAGGTTCTTGCCGGATTCATCTCCGTCGTCGTGGGAAATGCGGCGAATGCAGACAAAGGCTTCGATCGTCACCTGGTATCTACTTATGCTTTTCGGCTATCCGGTGTGGGGGACGTATTCGTTATGAGCTCAGACATCTGGGGTGGCAGCACGTGGATTCTACCTACTGCGCACGTTCTTCTTGCGTAGTGGTGACATTGACACCTCAAGCCAGGTTCTTGCCTATACTAGGAACATCTGCGTCTTCCACCGGCAGTGGAAGCGGCAACTCCGTCCCGAAAAAGTCAGCTGACGTGCCGCTGTTTGTGCAGGTTCTTGCCGGATTCATCTCCGTCGTCGTGGGAAAAGCGGCGAATGAAGACAAAGGCTTCGATGGTCACCTGGTAGCTACTGATGCTTTTCGTCTATCCGGCGAGGGGGGCGTATTCTTTACGAGCTCCGACATCTTGGGGGGGGGGGGGGGCGGCCGCACGTGGATTGTACCTTCTCCGCACCTTCTAGCGTAGTGCGCCATTCACAACTCAAGCCATGTTCTTACCTATACTAGGAACATCTGCGTGTTCCACCGGCAGTGAAAGCGGCAACTCCGTCCCGATAGTGTGAGCTGATGTGCCGCTGTTTGTGCAGGTTGTTGCTGGATTCATCTCCGTCGTCGTGGGAAATGCGGCGAATGCACGAAGGCTTCGATGGTCACCTGGTATCTACTGATGCTTTTCGGCTATCAGGTGCGGGGGGCGTATTCTTTACGAGCTCCGACATCTTGGAGTGGCTGCACGTCGATTCTACCTTCTTCGCACGTAGTTCTATCATAGTGGCGACATTCACACCTCAAGCCAGGTTCTTGTCTAAGCCACGAACATCTGCGTCTTCCATCGGCAGTGGAAGCGGCAACTCCGTCCCGAAAGTGTCAGCTCAAGTGCCGCTGTTTGTGCAGTTTCTTGCCAGATTCATCTCCGTCGTCGTGGGAAATGCGGCGAATGCAGACAAAGGCTTCGCTCGTCACCTGGTATGTGCTGATGCTTTTCGGCTGTGAGGTGCGGGGGGACGTATTCTTTACGAGCTCCGACATCTTGGAGCGGCTGCACGTGGATTCTACCTTCTGCACACGTTGTTCAATCATAGTGGCGACATTCACACCTCAAGCCATGTTCTTGCCTATACTAGGAATTCTGCGTCTTCCATCGGCAGTGGAAGCGGCAACTCCGTCCCGAAAGTGTCAGCTGATGTGCTGCTGTTTGTGCAGGTTCTTGCCAGATTCATCTCCGTCGTCGTGGGAAATGCGGCGAATGCAGACAAAGGCTTCGATCGTCACCTGGTATCTGCTGATGCTTTTCGGCTGTCAGGTGCGGGGGCGTATTCTTTGCGAGCTCCGACATCTTGGGGCGGCGGCACGTGGATTCTACTTTCTGCGCACCTTCTTCTAGCATAGTGGCGACATTCACACCTCAAGTCAGGTTCTTGCCTATACTAGGAACATCTGCGTCTTCCATCGGCAGTGGAAGCGGCAACTCCATCCCGATAGTGTCAGCTGATGTGCCGCTGTTTGTGCAGGTTCTAGCGGGATTCATCTCCGTCGTCGTGGGAAATGCGGCGAAATCAGACAAAGGCTTCGATCGTCACCTGGTATCTACTGATGCTTTTCGGCTATCCGGTGCGGGGGGCGCGTTCTTTACGAGCTCCGGCATCTTGGGGTGGCGGCACGTGGATTGTACCTTCTGCGCACCTTATTCTAGTGTAGTGGCGACATTCACACCTCAAGGCATGTTCTTGCCTATACTAGGAACATCTGCGCCTTCCATCGGCACTGGAAGCGGCAACTCCATCCCGATAGTGTCAGCTTATGTGCCGCTGTTTGTGCAGGTTCTTCCCTTATTCATCTCCGTCGTCGTAGGAAATACGGCAAATGCAGACAATTGCTTCGATCGTCGCCTGATATCTACTGATGCATTTCGGCTATCCTGTGCGACGGCGTATTCTTTACGAGCTCCGACATCATGGGGTGGCGGCACGTGGATTCTACCTTCTGCTCACGCTCTTCTAGCATAGTGGCGACCTTGACACCTCAAGCCAGGTTCTTGCCTATACTATGAACATCTGCGTCTTCCATCGACAGTGGAAGCGGAAACTCCGCCCCATTAGTGTGAGCTGAGGTGCCGCTGTTTGTGCAGGTTGTTGCTGGACTCATATCATTCGTCGTGGGAAATGCGGCGAATGCAGACGAAGGCTTCGATCGTCACCTGGTATCTACTGATGCTTTTCGGCTATCAGGTGCGGGGGGCTTATTCTTTACGAGCTCGACATCTTAGAGTGGCTGCACGTGGATTCTACCTTCTGCGCTCGTTGTTCTGTCGTAGTGGCGACATTCACACCTCAAGTCTGGTTCTTGCGTATACTAGGAATTCGGCGTCTTCCATCGGCAGTGGAAGCGGCAACTCCGTCCCGAAAGTATCAGCTGATGTGCTGCTGATTGTGCAGGTTCTTGCCCGATTCATCTCCGTCGTCGTGGGAAATGCGGCGAATGCAGACAAAGGCTTCGATCGTCACCTGGTATCTGCTGATGCTTTTCGGCTGTCAGGTGCGGGGGCGTATTCTTTGCGAGCTCCGACATCTTGGGGTGGCGGCACGTGGATTCTACTTTCTGCGCACCTTCTTCTAGCATAGTGGCGACATTCACACCTCAAGTCAGGTTCTTGCCTATACTAGGAACATCTGCGTCTTCCATCGGCAGTGGAAGCGGCAACTCCATCCCGATAGTGTCAGCTGATTTGCAGCTGTTTGTGCAGGTTCTTCCCTTATTCGTCTCCGTCGTCTTGGGAAATGCGGCGAATGCAGACGAAGGCTTCGATCGTCACCTGGTATCTACTGATGCTTTTCGGCTATCCGGTGTGGTGGGCGTATTTTTTACGAGCTCCGACATCTTGGGCTGGCGGCACGTTTATTATATCTTCTGCGCACCTTCTTCTAGCATAGTGGCGACATTCACACCTCAACTCAGGTTCTTGCCTATACTAGGAACATCTGCGTCTTCCATCGGCAGTGGAAGCTGCAACTCCGTCCCGAAAAAGTCAGCTGATATGCCGCTGTTTGTGCATGTTCTTGCCGGATTGATCTCCGTCGTCGTGGGAAATGCGGCGAATGCAGACAAAGGCTTCGATCGTCATCTGGTATCTACTGATGCTTTTCGGCTATCCGGTGCGGGAGGCGTATTCTTTACGAGCTCCGACATCTTGGGGTGGCGGCACGTGGATTCTACATTCTGCGCACGTTCTTCTAGCTTAGTGGCGACATTCACACCTCAAGCCATGTTCTTGCCTATACTATGAACCTCAGCGTCTTCCATCGGCAGTGGAAGCGGCAATTCCGTCCCGATAGTGTCACCTGATTTGCCGCTGTTTGTGCAGGTTGTTGCTGGATTCATCTCTGTCGTCGTGGGAAATGCGGCGAATGCAGACGAAGGCTTGGATCGTCACCTGGTATCTACTGATGCTTTTCGGCTATCCGGTGCGGTGGGCGTATTTTTTACGAGCTCCGACATCTTGGGGTGGCGGCACGTTTATTCTACCTTCTGGTCACGCTCTTCTAGCATAGTGGCGACATTGACACCTCAAGCCAGGCTCTTGCCTATACTATGAACATCTGCGTCTTCCATCGACAGTGGAAGCGGAAACTCCCTACCATTAGTGCCAGCTGATGTGCCGCTGTTTGTGCATGTTCTTGCCGGATTCATCTCCGTCGTCGTGGGAAATGCGGCGAATGTAGACAAAGCTTCGATCGTCACCTGGTATCTACTGATGCTTTTCGGCTATCCGGTGCGGGAGGCGTATTCTTTACGAGCTCCGACATCTTGGGGCGACGGCACGTGGATTCTACTTTATGCACACGTTCTTCTAGCTTAGTGGGGACATTCGCACCTCAAGTCAGGTTCTTGCCTATACTAGGAACACCTGCGCCTTCCATCGGCAGTGGAAGCTGCAACTCCGTCCCGATAGTGTCAGCTGATGTGCAGCTGTTTGTGCAGGTTCTTGCCTTATTCATCTCCGTCGTCGTGCGAAATGCGGCAAATGCAGACAAATGCTTCGATTGTCGCCTGATATCTACTGATGCATTTCGGCTATCCGGTGCGGAGACGTATTCTTTACGAGCTCCGACATTATGAGGTGGCGGCACGTGGATTCTACCTTCTGCTCACGCTCTTCTAGCATAGTGGCGACATTCCCACCTCAAGCCATGTTCTTGCTTATACTATGAACATCTGTGTCTTCCATCGACAGTGGAAGCGGAAACTCCGTCCCATTAGTGTCAGCTGATGTGCCGCTGTTTGTGCAGGTTCTTGCCGGATTCATCTCCGTCGTCGTGGGAAATGCGGCGAAATCAGACAAAGGCTTCGATCGTCACCTGGTATCTACTGATGCTTTTCAGCTATCCGGTGCGGGGGTGGCGTATTCTTTTTGAGCTCCGATATCTTGGGTTGGCGGCACGTGGATTCAACCTACTGCGCACGTTCTTGTTGCATAGTGGCGACATTGACACCTCAAGCCAGGTTCTTGCCTATACTAGGAACATCTGCGTCTTCCATCGGCAGTGGAAGCGGCAACTCCGTCCCGAAAGTGTCAGCTGATGTGCCGCTGTTTGTGCAGGTTCTCGCAAGATTCATCTCCGTCGTCGTGGGAAATGCGGCGAAATCAGACAAAGGCTTCGATCGTCACCTGGTATCTACTGATGCTTTTCAGCTATCCGGTGCGGGGGTGGCGTATTCTTTTTGAGCTCCGATATCTTGGGTTGGCGGCACGTGGATTGTACCTTCTGCGCACCTTATTCTAGCGTAGTGGCGACATTCACACCTCAAGGCATGTTCTTGCCTATACTAGGAACATCTGCGTCTTCCATCGGCAGTGGAAGCGGCAACTCCATCCCGATGCTGTCAGCTGATGTGCCGCTGTTTGTGCAGGTTCTTGCAAGATTCATCTCCGTCGTCGTGGGAAATACGGCGAATGTAGACAAAGGCTTCGATCGTCACCTGGTGTCTACTGATGCTTTTCGGCTATCCGGTGCGGGAGGCGTATTCTTTACGAGCTCCGACATCTTGGGGCGACGGCACGTGGATTCTACATTCTGCACACGTTCTTCTAGCTTAGTGGGGACATTCGCACCTCAAGTCAGGTTCTTGCCTATACTAGGAACACCTACGCCTTCCATCGGCAGTGGAAGCTGCAACTCCGTCCCGATAGTGTCAGCTGATGTGCAGCTGTTTGTGCAGGTTCTTGCCTTATTCATCTCCGTCGTCGTGCGAAATGCGGCAAATGCAGACAAATGCTTCGATTGTCGCCTGATATCTACTGATGCATTTCGGCTATCCGGTGCGGCGACGTATTCTTTACGAGCTCCGACATTATGAGGTGGCGGCACGTGGATTCTACCTTCTGCTCACGCTCTTCTAGCATAGTGGCGACATTCCCACCTCAAGCCATGTTCTTTCTTATACTATGAACATCTGTGTCTTCCATCGACAGTGGAAGCGGAAACTCCGTCCCATTAGTGTCAGCTGATGTGCCGCTGTTTGTGCAGGTTCTTGCCGGATTCATCTCCGTCGTCGTGGGAAATGCGGCGAATGCAGACAAAGGCTTCGATCGTCACCTGGTATCTACTTATGCTTTTCGGCTATCCGGTGTGGGGGACGTATTCGTTATGAGCTCCGACATCTGGGGTGGCAGCACGTGGATTCTACCTACTGCGCACGTTCTTCTTGCGTAGTGGTGACATTGACACCTCAAGCCAGGTTCTTGCCTATACTAGGAACATCTGCGTCTTCCACCGGCAGTGGAAGCGGCAACTCCGTCCCGAAAAAGTCAGCTGACGTGCCGCTGTTTGTGCAGGTTCTTGCCGGATTCATCTCCGTCGTCGTGGGAAAAGCGGCGAATGAAGACAAAGGCTTCGATGGTCACCTGGTAGCTACTGATGCTTTTCGTCTATCCGGCGAGGGCGGCGTATTCTTTACGAGCTCCGACATCTTGGGGGGGGGGGGGGGCGGCCGCACGTGGATTGTACCTTCTCCGCACCTTCTAGCGTAGTGCGCCATTCACAACTCAAGCCATGTTCTTACCTATACTAGGAACATCTGCGTGTTCCACCGGCAGTGAAAGCGGCAACTCCGTCCCGATAGTGTGAGCTGATGTGCCGCTGTTTGTGCAGGTTGTTGCTGGATTCATCTCCGTCGTCGTGGGAAATGCGGCGAATGCACGAAGGCTTCGATGGTCACCTGGTATCTACTGATGCTTTTCGGCTATCAGGTGCGGGGGGCGTATTCTTTACGAGCTCCGACATCTTGGAGTGGCTGCACGTCGATTCTACCTTCTTCGCACGTAGTTCTATCATAGTGGCGACATTCACACCTCAAGCCAGGTTCTTGTCTAAGCCACGAACATCTGCGTCTTCCATCGGCAGTGGAAGCGGCAACTCCGTCCCGAAAGTGTCAGCTCAAGTGCCGCTGTTTGTGCAGTTTCTTGCCAGATTCATCTCCGTCGTCGTGGGAAATGCGGCGAATGCAGACAAAGGCTTCGCTCGTCACCTGGTATGTGCTGATGTTTTTCGGCTGTGAGGTGCGGGGGGACGTATTCTTTACGAGCTCCGACATCTTGGAGCGGCTGCACGTGGATTCTACCTTCTGCACACGTTGTTCAATCATAGTGGCGACATTCACACCTCAAGCCATGTTCTTGCCTATACTAGGAATTCTGCGTCTTCCATCGGCAGTGGAAGCGGCAACTCCGTCCCGAAAGTGTCAGCTGATGTGCTGCTGTTTGTGCAGGTTCTTGCCAGATTCATCTCCGTCGTCGTGGGAAATGCGGCGAATGCAGACAAAGGCTTCGATCGTCACCTGGTATCTGCTGATGCTTTTCGGCTGTCAGGTGCGGGGGCGTATTCTTTGCGAGCTCCGACATCTTGGGGCGGCGGCACGTGGATTCTACTTTCTGCGCACCTTCTTCTAGCATAGTGGCGACATTCACACCTCAAGTCAGGTTCTTGCCTATACTAGGAACATCTGCGTCTTCCATCGGCAGTGGAAGCGGCAACTCCATCCCGATAGTGTCAGCTGATGTGCCGCTGTTTGTGCAGGTTCTAGCGGGATTCATCTCCGTCGTCGTGGGAAATGCGGCGAAATCAGACAAAGGCTTCGATCGTCACCTGGTATCAACTGATGCTTTTCGGCTATCCGGTGCGGGGGGCGCGTTCTTTACGAGCTCCGGCATCTTGGGGTGGCGGCACGTGGATTGTACCTTCTGCGCACCTTATTCTAGTGTAGTGGCGACATTCACACCTCAAGGCATGTTCTTGCCTATACTAGGAACATCTGCGCCTTCCATCGGCACTGGAAGCGGCAACTCCATCCCGATAGTGTCAGCTTATGTGCCGCTGTTTGTGCAGGTTCTTCCCTTATTCATCTCCGTCGTCGTAGGAAATACGGCAAATGCAGACAATTGCTTCGATCGTCGCCTGATATCTACTGATGCATTTCGGCTATCCTGTGCGACGGCGTATTCTTTACGAGCTCCGACATCATGGGGTGGCGGCACGTGGATTCTACCTTCTGCTCACGCTCTTCTAGCATAGTGGCGACCTTGACACCTCAAGCCAGGTTCTTGCCTATACTATGAACATCTGCGTCTTCCATCGACAGTGGAAGCGGAAACTCCGCCCCATTAGTGTGAGCTGAGGTGCCGCTGTTTGTGCAGGTTGTTGCTGGACTCATCTCATTCGTCGTGGGAAATGCGGCGAATGCAGACGAAGGCTTCGATCGTCACCTGGTATCTACTGATGCTTTTCGGCTATCAGGTGCGGGGGGCTTATTCTTTACGAGCTCGACATCTTAGAGTGGCTGCACGTGGATTCTACCTTCTGCGCTCGTTGTTCTGTCGTAGTGGCGACATTCACACCTCAAGTCTGGTTCTTGCGTATACTAGGAATTCGGCGTCTTCCATCGGCAGTGGAAGCGGCAACTCCGTCCCGAAAGTATCAGCTGATGTGCTGCTGATTGTGCAGGTTCTTGCCCGATTCATCTCCGTCGTCGTGGGAAATGCGGCGAATGCAGACAAAGGCTTCGATCGTCACCTGGTATCTGCTGATGCTTTTCGGCTGTCAGGTGCGGGGGCGTATTCTTTGCGAGCTCCGACATCTTGGGGTGGCGGCACGTGGATTCTACTTTCTGCGCACCTTCTTCTAGCATAGTGGCGACATTCACACCTCAAGTCAGGTTCTTGCCTATACTAGGAACATCTGCGTCTTCCATCGGCAGTGGAAGCGGCAACTCCATCCCGATAGTGTCAGCTGATTTGCAGCTGTTTGTGCAGGTTCTTCCCTTATTCGTCTCCGTCGTCTTGGGAAATGCGGCGAATGCAGACGAAGGCTTCGATCGTCACCTGGTATCTACTGATGCTTTTCGGCTATCCGGTGTGGTGGGCGTATTTTTTACGAGCTCCGACATCTTGGGCTGGCGGCACGTTTATTATATCTTCTGCGCACCTTCTTCTAGCATAGTGGCGACATTCACACCTCAACTCAGGTTCTTGCCTATACTAGGAACATCTGCGTCTTCCATCGGCAGTGGAAGCTGCAACTCCGTCCCGAAAAAGTCAGCTGATATGCCGCTGTTTGTGCATGTTCTTGCCGGATTGATCTCCGTCGTCGTGGGAAATGCGGCGAATGCAGACAAAGGCTTCGATCGTCATCTGGTATCTACTGATGCTTTTCGGCTATCCGGTGCGGGAGGCGTATTTTTTACGAGCTCCGACATCTTGGGGTGGCGGCACGTGGATTCTACATTCTGCGCACGTTCTTCTAGCTTAGTGGCGACATTCACACCTCAAGCCATGTTCTTGCCTATACTATGAACCTCAGCGTCTTCCATCGGCAGTGGAAGCGGCAATTCCGTCCCGATAGTGTCACCTGATTTGCCGCTGTTTGTGCAGGTTGTTGCTGGATTCATCTCTGTCGTCGTGGGAAATGCGGCGAATGCAGACGAAGGCTTGGATCGTCACCTGGTATCTACTGATGCTTTTCGGCTATCCGGTGCGGTGGGCGTATTTTTTACGAGCTCCGACATCTTGGGGTGGCGGCACGTTTATTCTACCTTCTGGTCACGCTCTTCTAGCATAGTGGCGACATTGACACCTCAAGCCAGGCTCTTGCCTATACTATGAACATCTGCGTCTTCCATCGACAGTGGAAGCGGAAACTCCCTACCATTAGTGCCAGCTGATGTGCCGCTGTTTGTGCATGTTCTTGCCGGATTCATCTCCGTCGTCGTGGGAAATGCGGCGAATGTAGACAAAGCTTCGATCGTCACCTGGTATCTACTGATGCTTTTCGGCTATCCGGTGCGGGAGGCGTATTCTTTACGAGCTCCGACATCTTGGGGTGGCGGCACGTTTATTCTATCTTCTGCGCACCTTCTTCTAGCGTAGTGGCGACATTGACACCTCAAGCCAGGCTCTTGCCTATACTATGAACATCTGCGTCTTCCATCGACAGTGGAAGCGGAAACTCCGTCCCCTTAGTGTCAGCTGATGTGCCGCTGTTTGTGCAGGTTCTTGCCGGATTCATCTCCGTCGTCGTGAAGAATGCGGCGAATGCAGACAAAGGCTTCGATCGCCCCTGATATCTACTGATGCTTTTCGGCTATCAGGTTCGGTGGGCGTATTCGTTATGAGCTCCGACATCTGGGGTGGCGGCACGTGGATTCTACCTACTGGGCACGTTCTTCTTGCATAGTGGTGACATTGACACCTCAAGCCAGGTTCTTGCCTATACTAGGAACATCTGCATCTTCCATCGGTAGAGGGAGCGGCAATTCCGTCCCGATAGTGTCAGCTGATTTGCCGCTGTTTGTGCAGGTTTTTGCTGGATTCATGTCCGTCGTCATGGGAAATGCGGCGAATGCAGACAAAGGCTTCGATCGTCACCTGGTATCTACTGATGCTTTTCGGCTATCCGGTGCGGGGGGAGTATTCTTTTCGAGCTCCGACATTTTGGAGTGGCTGCACGTGGATTGTACCTTCTGCGCACGTTGTTCTATCAATTGTGGCGACATTCACACCTCAAGCCAGGTTCTTGTCTATACCAGGAACATCTGCGTCTTCCATCGGCAGTGAAAGCGGCAACTCCGTCTCGATAGTGTCAGCTGATTTGCCGCTGTTTGTGCAGGTTCTTGCCGGATTCATCTCCGTCGTCGTGGGAAAAGCGGCGAATGAAGACAAAGGCTTCGATGGTCACCTGGTAGCTACTGATGCTTTTCGTCTATCCGGCGAGGGGGGCGTATTCTTTACGAGCTCCGACATCTTGGGGGGGGGGGGGGGGGCGCACGTGGATTGTACCTTCTCCGCACCTTCTAGCGTAGTGCGCCATTCACAACTCAAGCCATGTTCTTACCTATACTAGGAACATCTGCGTGTTCCACCGGCAGTGAAAGCGGCAACTCCGTCCCGATAGTGTGAGCTGATGTGCCGCTGTTTGTGCAGGTTGTTGCTGGATTCATCTCCGTCGTCGTGGGAAATGCGGCGAATGCACGAAGGCTTCGATGGTCACCTGGTATCTACTGATGCTTTTCGGCTATCAGGTGCGGGGGGCGTATTCTTTACGAGCTCCGACATCTTGGAGTGGCTGCACGTCGATTCTACCTTCTTCGCACGTAGTTCTATCATAGTGGCGACATTCACACCTCAAGCCAGGTTCTTGTCTAAGCCAGGAACATCTGCGTCTTCCATCGGCAGTGGAAGCGGCAACTCCGTCCCGAAAGTGTCAGCTCAAGTGCCGCTGTTTGTGCAGTTTCTTGCCAGATTCATCTCCGTCGTCGTGGGAAATGCGGCGAATGCAGACAAAGGCTTCGCTCGTCACCTAGTATGTGCTGATGCTTTTCGGCTGTGAGGTGCGGGGGGACGTATTCTTTACGAGCTCCGACATCTTGGAGCGGCTGCACGTGGATTCTACCTTCTGCACACGTTGTTCAATCATAGTGGCGACATTCACACCTCAAGCCATGTTCTTGCCTATACTAGGAATTCTGCGTCTTCCATCGGCAGTGGAAGCGGCAACTCCGTCCCGATAGTGTCAGCTGATGTGCCGCTGTTTGTGCAGGTTCTAGCGGGATTCATCTCCGTCGTCGTGGGAAATGCGGCGAAATCAGACAAAGGCTTCGATCGTCACCTGGTATCTACTGATGCTTTTCGGCTATCCGGTGCGGGGGGCGCGTTCTTTACGAGCTCCGGCATCTTGGGGTGGCGGCACGTGGATTGTACCTTCTGCGCACCTTATTCTAGTGTAGTGGCGACATTCACACCTCAAGGCATGTTCTTGCCTATACTAGGAACATCTGCGCCTTCCATCGGCACTGGAAGCGGCAACTCCATCCCGATAGTGTCAGCTTATGTGCCGCTGTTTGTGCAGGTTCTTCCCTTATTCATCTCCGTCGTCGTAGGAAATGCGGCAAATGCAGACAATTGCTTCGATCGTCGCCTGATATCTACTGATGCATTTCGGCTATCCTGTGCGACGGCGTATTCTTTACGAGCTCCGACATCATGCGGTGAGGGCACGTGGATTCTACCTTTTGCTCATGCTCTTCTAGCATAGTTGCGACATTGACACCTCAAGCCAGGTTCTTGCCTATACTATGAACATCTGCGTCTTCCATCGACAGTGGAAGCGTAACCTCTGTCCCATTAGTGTCAGCTGATGTGGCGCTGTTTGTGCTGGTTCTTCCCGGATTCATCTCCGTCGTCGTGGGGAATGCGGCGAATTCAGACAAAGGCTTCGATCGTCACCTGGTATCTACTGATGCTTTTCGGCTATCCGGTGCAGGAGGCGTATTCTTTACGAGCTCCGACATCTTGGGGTGGCGGCACGTCGATTCTACATTCTGCGCACGTTCTTATAGCTTAGTGGCGACATTCACACCTCAAGTCAGGTTCTTGCCTATACTAGGAACATCTGCGCCTTCCATCGGCAGTGGAAGCTGCAACTCCGTCCCGATAGTGTCACCTGATGTGCCGCTGTTTGTGCAGGTTCTTGCCTTATTCATCTCCGTCGTCGTGGGAAATGCGGCGAGTGCAGACAAATGCTTCGATCGTCGCCTGATATCTACTGATGCATTTCGGCTATCCGGTGCGGGGCGGTATTCTTTACGAGCTCCGACATCTTAGGGTGGCGGCACGTGGATTCTACATTCTGCCCACGTTCTTCTAGCTTAGTGGCGACATTCACACCTCAAGCCATGTTCTTGCCTATAGTAGGAACATCTGCGTCTTCCATCGGCAGTGGAAGCGGCAACTCCGTCCCGATAGTGTGAGCTGAAGTGCCGCTGTTTGTGCAGGTTCTTGCCGGATTCATCTCCGTCCTCGTGGGAAATGCGGCGAATGCAGACAAAGGCTTCGATCGTCACCTGGTATCTACTGATGCTTTTCGGCTATCCGGTGCGGGGAGCGTATTCATTACGAGCTCCGACATCTTGTGGTGGCGGCACGTGAATTGTACCTTCTGCGCACCTTCTTCTAGCATAGTGGTGACATTCCCACCTCAATCCATGTTCTTGCCTAAACTATGAACATCTGCGTCTTCCATCGGCAGTGCAAACGGCAACTCCGTCCCGAAAAAGTCAGCTGATGTGCCGCTGTTTGTGCATTTTCTTGCCGGATTCATCTCCGTCGTCGTGGCAAATGCGGCGAATGCAGACGAAGGCTTCGATCGTCACCTGGTATCTACTGATGCTTTTCGGCTATCCGGTGCGGGGGGTGTATTCTTTACGAGCTCCGACATCTTGGGTTAGGGCACGTGGATTCTACCTTCTGCGCACCTTCTTCTAGCATAGTGGCGACATTCACACCTCAAGCCTGGTTCTTGCCTATACAAGGAACATCTGCGTCTTTCATCGGCGGTGGAAGCAGCAACTCCGTCCCGAAAGTGTCAGCTGATGTGCCGCTGTTTGTGCAGGTTGTTGCTGGATTCATCTGTTGTCGTGGGAAATGCGGCGAATGCAGACGAAGGCTTCGATCGTCACCTGGTATCTACTGATGCTTTTCGGCTATCCGGTGCGGTGGGCGTATTTTTTACGAGCTCCGACATCTTGGGGTGGCGGCACGTTTATTCTACCTTCTGCGCAGCTTTTTCTAGCATAGTGGCGACATTCACACCTCAAGTCAGGTTCTTGTCTATACTAGGAACATCTGCATCTTCCAACGGCAGTGGAAGCGGCAACTCCGTCCCGATAGTGTCAGCTGATGTGCCGCTGTTTGTGCAGGTTCTTCCCTTATTCATATCCGTCGTCGTGGTAAATGCGGCGAATGCAAACAAATGCTTCAATCGTCCCCTGATATTTACTGATGCTTTTCGGCTATGCGGTGCGGTGAGCGTATTCTTTACGAGCTCGGCATCTTGTGGTGGCGGCACGTTTATTCTATCTTCTGCGCACCTTCTTCTAGCATAGTGGCGACATTCACACCTCAAGGCATGTTCTTGCCTATACTAGGAACATCTGTGCCTTCCATCAGCAGTGGAAGCGGCAACTCCATCCCGATAGTGTCAGCTTATGTGCCGCTGTTTGTGCAGGTTCTTCCCTTATTCATCTCCGTCGTCGTGGGAAATGCAGCGAATGCAGACAAATGCTTTGATCGTCGCCTGATATTCACTGATGCTTTTCGGCTATCCGATGCGGGGGCGTATTCTTTACGAGCTCCGACATCATGGGGTGAGGGCACGTGGATTCTACCTTTTGCTCATGCTCTTCTAGCATAGTGGCGACATTGACACCTCAAGCCAGGTTCTTGCCTATACTATGAACATCTGCGTCTTCCATCGACAGTGGAAGCGTAACCTCTGTCCCATTAGTGTCAGCTGATGTGGCGCTGTTTGTGCTGGTTCTTGACGGATTCATCTCCGTCGTCATGGGGAATGCGGCGAATTCAGACAAAGGCTTCGATCGTCACCTGGTATCTAATGATGCTTTTCGGCTATCCGGTGCAGGAGGCGTATTCTTTACGAGCTCCGACATCTTGGGGTGGCGGCACATCGATTCTACATTCTGCGCACGTTCTTATAGCTTAGTGGCGACATTCACACATCAAGTCAGGTTCTTGCCTAAACTAGGAACATCTGCGCCTTCCATCGGCAGTGGAAGCTGCAACTCCGTCCCGATAGTGTCACCTGATGTGCCGCTGTTTGTGCAGGTTCTTGCCTTATTCATCTCCGTCGTCGTGGGAAATGCGGCGAGTGCAGACAAATGCTTCGATCGTCGCCTGATATCTACTGATGCATTTCGGCTATCCGGTGCGGGGCGGTATTCTTTACGAGCTCCGACATCTTGGGGTGGCGGCACGTGGATTCTACATTCTGCGCACGTTCTTCTAGCTTAGTGGCGACATTCACACCTCAAGCCATGTTCTTGCCTATTGTAGGAACATCTGCGTCTTCCATCGGCAGTGGAAGCGGCAACTCCGTCCCGATAGTGTGAGCTGAAGTGCCGCTGTTTGTGCAGGTTCTTGCCGGATTCATCTCCGTCCTCGTGGGAAATGCGGCGAATGCAGACAAAGGCTTCGATCGTCACCTGGTATCTACTGATGCTTTTCGGCTATCCGGTGCGGGGAGCGTATTCATTACGAGCTCCGACATCTTGCGGTGGCGGCACGTGAATTGTACCTTCTGCGCACCTTCTTCTAGCATAGTGGTCACATTCCCACCTGAATCCATGTTCTTGCCTAAACTATGAACATCTGCGTCTTCCATCGGCAGTGGAAGCGGCAACTCCGTCCCGAAAAAGTCAGCTGATGTGCCGCTGTTTGTGCATTTTCTTGCCGGATTCATCTCCGTCGTCGTGGCAAATGCGGCGAATGCAGACAAAGGCTTCGATCGTCACCTGGTATCTACTGATGCTTTTCGACTATCCGGTGCGGTAGGCGTATTCTTTATGAGCTTCGACATCTTGGGGTGGCGGCCAGTGGATTGTACCTTCACCGCACCTTCTAGCGTAGTGGCGACATTCACAACTCAAGCCTTGTTATTGCCTATACTGGGAACATCTGCGTCTTCCATCGGCAGTTGAAGCGGCAACTCCGTCCCAATAGTGTCAGCTGATGTGTCGCTGTTTGTGCAGGCTTTTGCCGGATTCATCTCCGTCGTCGTGGGAAATGCGGCGAACGCAGACAAAGGCTTCGATCGTCGCCTGGTATCTACTGATGCCCTTCGGCTATCAGGTGCGGGGGGCGTATTCTTTACGAGCTCCGACATCTTGTGGTGGCGGCACGTGGATTCTACCTTCTCCGCACCTTCTAGCACTGTGGCGACATTGGCACCTCAAGCCAGGTTCTTGCCTATACTAGGAACATCTGCGTCTTCCATCGGCAGTGGAAGCGGCAACTCCGTCCCAATAGTGTCAGCTGATGTGTCGCTGTTTGTGCAGGTTCTTGCCGGATTCATCTCCGTCGTCGTGAGAAAAGCGGCGAACGCAGACAAAGGCTTCGATCGTCGCCTGGTATCTACTGATGCTTTTCGGCTATCAGGTGCCGGGGGCGTATTCTTTACGAGCTCCGACATCTCGGGGTGGCGGCACGTGGATCGTACCTTCTCCGCACCTTCTAGCGTAGTGGCGACATTCACAACTCAAGCCATGTTCTTGCCTATACTAGGAACTTCTGCGTCTTCCATCGGCAGTAGAAGCGGCAACTCCGTCCCGATAGTGTGAGCTGATGTGCCGCTGTTTGTGCAGGTGTTGCTGGATTCATCTTCGTCGCCGCGGGAAATGCGGCGAATGCAGAAGAAGGCTTCGATCGTCTCCTTGTATCTACTGATGCTTTTCGGCTATCAGGTGCGGGGGCGTATTCTTTACGAGCTCCGACATCTTGGAGTGGCTGCACGTGGATTCTGCCTTCTGCGCACGTTGTTCTATCATAGTGGCGGCATTCACACTTCAAGCCATGTTTCTGGCTATACTAGGAACATCTGCGTCTTCCATCGGCAGTGGAAGTGGCAACTCCGTCCCGATAGTGTGAGCTGATGTGCCGCTGTTTGCGCAGGTTGTTGCTGGATTCATCTCCGTCGCCGTGGGAAATGCGGCGAATGCAGAAGAAGGCTTCGATCGTCACCTGGTATCTACTGACGCTTTACGGCTATCCGGTGCGGGGGTGTATTCTTTACGGGCTCTGACATCTTGGGGTGGGGCACGTGGATTCTACCTTCTGCGCACCTTCTTCTTGCATAGTGGCGACATTCACACCTCAAGCCTGGTTCTTGCCTATACTAGGAACATCTGCGTCTTCCATCGGCAGTGGAAGCAGCAACTCCGTCCCGAAAGTGTCAGCTGATGTGCCGCTGTTTGTGCAGGTTCTTGCCAGATTCATCTCCGTCGTCGTGGGAAATGTGGCGAATGCAGACAAAGGCTTCGATTGTCACCTGGTAGCTGCTGATGCTTTTCGGCTGTCAGGTGCGGGGGGCGTATTCTTTACGAGCTCCGACATCTTGGGGTGGCGGCACGTGGATTCTACTTTCTGCGCACCTTCTTCTAGCATAGTCGCGACATTCACACCTCAAGTCAGGTTCTTACCTATACTAGGAACATCTGCGTCTTCCATCGGCAGTGGAAGCGGCAACTCCATCCCGATAGTGTCAGCTGATGTGCCGCTGTTTGTGCAGGTTCTTCCCTTATTCATCTCTGTCGTCGTGGGAAATGCAGCGAATGCAGACAAATGCTTTGATCGTCGCCTGATATTTACTGATGCTTTTCGGCTATCCGATGCGGCGGCGTATTCTTTACGAGCTCCGACATCATGGGGTGAGGGCACGTAGATTCTACCTTTTGCTCATGCTCTTCTAGCATAGTGGCGACATTGACACCTCAAGCCAGGTTCTTGCCTATACTATGAACATCTGCGTCTTCCATCGACAGAGGAAGCGGAAACTCTGTCCCATTAGTGCCAGCTGATGTGGCGCTGTTTGTGCTGGTTCTTGCCGGATTCATCTCCGTCGTCGTGGGGAATGCGGCGAATTCAGACAAAGGCTTCGATCGTCACCTGGTATCTACTGATGCTTTTCGGCTATCCGGTGCGGGGCGGTATTCTTTACGAGCTCCGACATCTTGGGGTGGCGGCACGTGGATTCTACATTCTGCGCACGTTCTTCTAGCTTAGTGGCGACATTCACACCTCAAGCAATGTTCTTGCCTATAGTAGGAACATCTGCGTCTTCCATCGGCAGTGGAAGCGGCAACTCCGTCCCGATAGTGTGACCTGAAGTGCCGCTGTTTGTGCAGGTTCTTGCCAGATTCATCTCCGTCGTCGTGGGAAATGTGGCGAATGCAGACAAAGGCTTCGATTGTCACCTGGTAGCTGCTGATGCTTTTCGGCTGTCAGGTGCGGGGGGCGTATTCTTTACGAGCTCCGACATCTTGGGGTGGCGGCACGTCGATTCTACATTCTGCGCACGTTCTTATAGCATAGTGGCGACATTCACACCTCAAGTCAGGTTCTTGCCTATACTAGGAACATCTGCGCCTTCCATCGGCAGTGGAAGCTGCAACTCCGTCCCGATAGTGTCACCTGATGTGCCGCTGTTTGTGCAGGTTCTTGCCTTATTCATCTCCTTCGTCGTGGGAAATGCGGCGAGTGCAGACAAATGCTTCGATCGTCGCCTGATATCTACTGATGCATTTCGGCTATCCGGTGCGGGGCGGTATTCTTTACAAGCTCCGACATCTTGGGGTGGCGGCACGTGGATTCTACATTCTGCGCACGTTCTTCTAGCTTAGTGGCGACATTCACACCTCAAGCCATGTTCTTGCCTATAGTAGGAACATCTGCGTCTTCCATCGGCAGTGGAAGCGGCAACTCCGTCCCGATAGTGTGAGCTGAAGTGCCGCTGTTTGTGCAGGTTCTTGCCGGATTCATCTCCGTCCTCGTGGGAAATGCGGCGAATGCAGACAAAGGCTTCGATCGTCACCTGGTATCTACTGATGCTTTTCGGCTATCCGTTGCGGGGAGCGTATTCATTACGAGCTCCGACATCTTGTGGTGGCGGCACGTGAATTGTACCTTCTGCGCACCTTCTTCTAGCATAGTGGCGACATTCCCACCTCAATCCATGTTCTTGCCTAAATTATGAACATCTGCGTCTTCCATCGGCAGTGGAAGCGGCAACTCCGTCCCGAAAAAGTCAGCTGATGTGCCGCTGTTTGTGCATTTTCTTGCCGGATTGATCTCCGTCGTCGTGGCAAATGCGGCGAATGCAGACAAAGGCTTCGATCATCACCTGGTATCCACTGATGCTTTTCGGCTATCCGGTGCGGTAGGCGTATTCTTTACGAGCTCCGACATCTTGGGGTGGCGGCACGTGGATTGTACCTTCACCGCACCTTCTAGCGCAGTGGCGACATTCACAACTCAAGCCATGTTTTTGCCTATACTAGGAACATCTGCGTCTTCCATCGGCAGTGGAAGCGGCAACTCCGTCCCGATAGTGTGAGCTGTTGTGCCGCTGTTTGTGCAGGTTGTTGCTGGATTCATCTCCGTCGTCGTGGGAAATGCTGCGAATGCAGACGAAGGCTTCGATCGTCACCTGGTATCTACTGATGCTTTTCGGCTGTCAGGTGCGGGGGGCGTAAACTTTACGAGCTCCGACATCTTGGAGTGGCTGCACGTGGATTCTACCTTCTGCGCATGTTGTTATATCATAGTGGCGACATTCACACCTCAAGCCTGGTTCTTGCCTATACTAGGAACATCTGCGTCTTCCATCGGCAGTGGAAGCAGCAACTCCATCCCGATAGTGTGAGCTGATGTGCCGCAGTTTGCGCAGGTTGTTGCTGGATTCATCTCCGTCGCCGTGGGAAATGCGGCGAATGTAGACGAAGGCTTCGATCGTCACCTGGTATCTACTGACGCTTTTCGGCTATCCGGTGCGGGGGTGTATTCTTTACGGGCTCTGACATCTTGGGGTGGGGCACGTGGATTCTACCTTCTGCGCACCTTCTTCTAGCATAGTGGCGACATTCACACCTCAAGCCTGGTTCTTGCCTATACTAGGAACATCTGCGTCTTCTATCGGCAGTGGAAGCTGCAACTCCGTCCCGAAAGTGTCAGCTGATGTGCCGCTGTTTGTGCAAGTTCTTGCCAGATTCATCTCCGTCGTCGTGGGAAATGCGGCGAATGCAGACAAAGGCTTCGATTGTCACCTGGTAGCCGCTGATGCTTTTCGGCTGTCAGGTGCGGGGGGCGTATTCTTTACGAGCTCCGACATCTTGGGGTGGCGGCACGTGGATTCTACTTTCTGCGCACCTTCTTCTAGCATAGTCGCGACATTCACACCTCAAGTCAGGTTCTTGCCTATACTAGGAACATCTGCGTCTTCCATCGGCAGTGAAAGCGGCAACTCCATCCCGTTAGTGTCAGCTGATGTGCCGCTGTTTGTGCATGTTCTTGCGGGATTCATCTCCGTCGTCGTGGGAAATGCGGCGAAATCAGACAAAGGCTTCGATCGTCACCTGGTATCTACTGATGCTTTTCGGCTATCCGGTGCGGGGGTGGCGTATTCTTTTTGAGCTCCGATATCTTGGGTTGGCGGCACGTAGATTGTACCTTCTGCGCACCTTATTCTAGCGTAGTGGCGACATTCACACCTCAAGGCATGTTCTTGCCTATACTAGGAACATCTGCGCCTTCCATCAGCAGTGGAAGCGGCAACTCCATCCCGATAGTGTCAGCTTATGTGCCGCTGTTTGTGCAGGTTCTTCCCTTATTCATCTCCGTCGTCGTGGGAAATGCAGCGAATGCAGACAAATGCTTTGATCGTCGCCTGATATTCACTGATGCTTTTCGGCTATCCGATGCGGGGGCGTATTCTTTACGAGCTCCGACATCATGGGGTGAGGGCACGTGGATTCTACATTCTGCGCACGTTCTTATAGCTTAGTGGCGACATTCACACCTCAAGTCAGGTTCTTGCCTATACTAGGAACATCTGCGCCTTCCATCGGCAGTGGAAGCTGCAACTCCGTCCCGATAGTGTCACCTGATGTGCCGCTGTTTGTGCAGGTTCTTGCCTTATTCATCTCCGTCGTCGTGGGAAATGCGGCGAGTGCAGACAAATGCTTCGATCGTCGCCTGATATCTACTGATGCATTTCGGCTATCCGGTGCGGGGCGGTATTCTTTACGAGCTCCGACATCTTGGGGTGGCGGCACGTGGATTCTACATTCTGCGCACGTTCTTCTAGCTTAGTGGCGACATTCACACCTCAAGCCATGTTCTTGCCTATACTATGAACATCTGCGTCTTCCATCGGCAGTGCAAGCGGCAACTCCGTCCCGATAGTGTGAGCTGAAGTGCCGCTGTTTGTGCGGGTTCTTGCCGGATTCATCTCCGTCCTCGTGGGAAATGCGGCGAATGCAGACAAAGGCTTCGATCGTCACCTGGTATCTACTGATGCTTTTCGGCTATCCGGTGCGGGGAGCGTATTCATTACGAGCTCCGACATCTTGTGGTGGCGGCACGTGAATTGTACCTTCTGCGCACCTTCTTCTAGCATAGTGGTGACATTCCCACCTCAATCCATGTTCTTGCCTAAACTATGAACATCTGCGTCTTCCATCGGCAGTGCAAGCGGCAACTCCGTCCCGAAAAAGTCAGCTGATGTGCCGCTGTTTGTGCATTTTCTTGCCGGATTCATCTCCGTCGTCGTGGCAAATGCGGCGAATGCAGACGAAGGCTTCGATCGTCACCTGGTATCTACTGATGCTTTTCGGCTATCCGGTGCGGGGGGTGTATTCTTTACGAGCTCCGACATCTTGGGGTGGCGGCACGTTAATTCTACCTTCTGTGCAGCTTTTTCTAGCATAGTGGCGACATTCACACCTCAAGTCAGGTTCTTGTCTATACTAGGAACATCTGCATCTTCCAACGGCAGTGGAACCGGCAACTCCGTCCCGATAGTGTCAGCTTATGTGCCGCTGTTTGTGCAGGTTCTTCCCTTATTCATATCCGTCGTCGTGGTAAATGCGGCGAATGCGAACAAATGCTTCAATCGTCGCCTGATATTTACTGATGCTTTTCGGCTATGCGGTGCGGTGGGCGTATTCTTTACGAGCTCGACATCTTGTGGTGGCGGCACGTTTATTCTATCTTCTGCGCACCTTCTTCTAGCATAGTGGCGACATTCACACCTCAAGGCATGTTCTTGCCTATACTAGGAACATCTGTGCCTTCCATCAGCAGTGGAAGCGGCAACTCCATCCCGATAGTTTCAGCTTATGTGCCGCTGTTTGTGCAGGTTCTTCCCTTATTCATCTCCGTCGTCGTGGGAAATGCAGCGAATGCAGACAAATGCTTTGATCGTCGCCTGATATTCACTGATGCTTTTCGGCTATCCGATGCGGGGGCGTATTCTTTACGAGCTCCGACATCATGGGGTGAGGGCACGTGGATTCTACCTTTTGCTCATGCTCTTCTAGCATAGTGGCGACATTGACACCTCAAGCCAGGTTCTTGCCTATACTATGAACATCTGCGTCTTCCATCGACAGTGGAAGCGTAACCTCTGTCCCATTAGTGTCAGCTGATGTGGCGCTGTTTGTGCTGGTTCTTGCCGGATTCATCTCCGTCGTCGTGGGGAATGCGGCGAATTCAGACAAATGCTTCGATCGTCACCTGGTATCTACTGATGCTTTTCGGCTATCCGGTGCAGGAGGCGTATTCTTTACGAGCTCCGACATCTTGGGGTGGCGGCACGTCGATTCTACATTCACCGCACCTTCTAGCGTAGTGGCGACATTCACAACTCAAGAATTGTTATTGCCTATACTAGGAACGTCTGCGTCATCCATCGGCAGTTGAAGCGGCAACTCCATCCCAATAGTGTCAGCTGATGTGTCGCTGTTTGTGCAGGTTTTTGCCGGATTCATCTCCGTCGTCGTGGGAAATGCGGCGAACGCAGACAAAGGCTTCGATCGTCGCCTGGTATCTACTGATGCCTTTCGGCTATCCGGTGCGGGGGGCGTATTCTTTACGAGCTCCGACATCTTGTGGTGGCGGCACGTGGATTCTACCTTCTCCGCACCTTCTAGCACAGTGGCGACATTGGCACCTCAAGCCAGGTTCTTGCCTATACTAGGAACATCTGCGTCTTCCATCGGCAGTGGAAGCGGCAACTCCGTCCCAATAGTGTCAGCTGATGTGTCGCTGTTTGTGCAGGTTCTTGCCGGATTCATCTCCGTCGTCGTGGGAAATGCGGCGAAATCAGACAAAGGCTTCGATCGTCACCTGATATCTACTGATGCTTTTCGGCTATCCGGTGCGGGGGTGGCGTATTCTTTTTGAGCTCCGATATCTTGGGTTGGCGGCACGTGGATTGTACCTTCTGCGCACCTTATTCTAGCGTAGTGGCGACATTCACACCTCAAGGCATGTTCTTGCCTATACTAGGAACATCTGCGCCTTCCATCAGCAGTGGAAGCGGCAACTCCATCCCGATAGTGTCAGCTTATGTGCCGCTGTTTGTGCAGGTTCTTCCCTTATTCATCTCCGTCGTCGTGGGAAATGCAGCGAATGCAGACAAATGCTTTGATCGTCGCCTGATATTCACTGATGCTTTTCGGCTATCCGATGCGGGGGCGTATTCTTTACGAGCTCCGACACCATGGGGTGAGGGCACGTGGATTCTACCTTTTGCTCATGCTCTTCTAGCATAGTGGCGACATTGACACCTCAAGCCAGGTTCTTGCCTATACTATGAACATCTGCGTCTTCCATCGACAGTGGAAGCGTAAACTCTGTCCCATTAGTGTCAGCTGATGTGGCGCTGTTTGTGCTGGTTCTTGCCGGATTCATCTCCGTCGTCGTGGGGAATGCGGCGAATTCAGACAAAGGCTTCGATCGTCACCTGGTATCTACTGATGCTTTTCGGCTATCCGCTGCAGGAGGCGTATTCTTTACGAGCTCCGACATCTTGGGGTGGCGGCACGTCGATTCTACATTCTGCGCACGTTCTTATAGCTTAGTGGCGACATTCACACCTCAAGTCAGGTTCTTGCCTATACTAGGAACATCTGCGCCTTCCATCGGCAGTGGAAGCTGCAACTCCGTCCCGATAGTGTCACCTGATGTGCCGCTGTTTGTGCAGGTTCTTGCCTTATTCATCTCCGTCGTCGTGGGAAATGCGGCGAGTGCAGACAAATGCTTCGATCGTCGCCTGATATCTACTGATGCATTTCGGCTATCCGGTGCGGGGCGGTATTCTTTACGAGCTCCGACATCTTGGGGTGGCGGCACGTGGATTCTACATTCTGCGCACGTTCTTCTAGCTTAGTGGCGACATTCACACCTCAAGCCATGTTCTTGCCTATAGTAGGAACATCTGCGTCTTCCATCGGCAGTGGAAGCGGCAACTCCGTCCCGATAGTGTGAGCTGAAGTGCCGCTGTTTGTGCAGGTTCTTGCCGGATTCATCTCCGTCCTCGTGGGAAATGCGGCGAATGCAGACAAAGGCTTCGATCGTCACCTGGTATCTACTGATGCTTTTCGGCTATCCGGTGCGGGGAGCGTATTCATTACGAGCTCCGACATCTTGTGGTGGCGGCACGTGAATTGTACCTTCTGCGCACCTTCTTCTAGCATAGTGGTGACATTCCCACCTCAATCCATGTTCTTGCCTAAACTATGAACATCTGCGTCTTCCATCGGCAGTGCAAGCGGCAACTCCGTCCCGAAAAAGTCAGCTGATGTGCCGCTGTTTGTGCAGGTTCTTCCCTTATTCATATCCGTCGTCGTGGTAAATGCGGCGAATGCAAACAAATGCTTCAATCGTCGCCTGATATTTACTGATGCTTTTCGGCTATGCGGTGCGGTGGGCGTATTCTTTACGAGCTCGACATCTTGTGGTGGCGGCACGTTTATTCTATCTTCTGCGCACCTTCTTCTAGCATAGTGGCGACATTCACACCTCAAGGCATGTTCTTGCCTATACTAGGAACATCTGTGCCTTCCATCAGCAGTGGAAGCGGCAACTCCATCCCGATAGTGTCAGCTTATGTGCCGCTGTTTGTGCAGGTTCTTCCCTTATTCATCTCCGTCGTCGTGGGAAATGCAGCGAATGCAGACAAACGCTTTGATCGTCGCCTGATATTCACTGATGCTTTTCGGCTATCCGATGCGGGGGCGTATTCTTTACGAGCTCCGACATCATGGGGTGAGGGCACGTGGATTCTACCTTTTGCTCATGCTCTTCTAGCATAGTGGCGACATTGACACCTCAAGCCAGGTTCTTGCCTATACTATGAACATCTGCGTCTTCCATCGACAGTGGAAGCGTAACCTCTGTCCCATTAGTGTCAGCTGATGTGGCGCTGTTTGTGCTGGTTCTTGCCGGATTCATCTCCGTCGTCGTGGGGAATGCGGCGAATTCAGACAAATGCTTCGATCGTCACCTGGTATCTACTGATGCTTTTCGGCTATCCGGTGCAGGAGGCGTATTCTTTACGAGCTCCGACATCTTGGGGTGGCGGCACGTCGATTCTACATTCACCGCACCTTCTAGCGTAGTGGCGACATTCACAACTCAAGAATTGTTATTGCCTATACTAGGAACATCTGCGTCTTCCATCGGCAGTTGAAGCGGCAACTCCGTCCCAATAGTGTCAGCTGATGTGTCGCTGTTTGTGCAGGTTTTTGCCGGATTCATCTCCGTCGTCGTGGGAAATGCGGCGAACGCAGACAAAGGCTTCGATCGTCGCCTGGTATCTACTGATGCCTTTCGGCTATCCGGTGCGGGGGGCGTATTCTTTACGAGCTCCGACATCTTGTGGTGGCGGCACGTGGATTCTACCTTCTCCGCACCTTCTAGCACAGTGGCGACATTGGCACCTCAAGCCAGGTTCTTGCCTATACTAGGAACATCTGCGTCTTCCATCGGCAGTGGAAGCGGCAACTCCGTCCCAATAGTGTCAGCTGATGTGTCGCTGTTTGTGCAGGTTCTTGCCGGATTCATCTCCGTCGTCGTGGGAAATGCGGCGAACGCAGACAAAGGCTTCGATCGTCGCCTGGTATCTACTGATGCTTTTCGGCTATCAGGTGCGGGGGGCGTATTCTTTACGAGCTCCGACATCTCGGGGTGGCGGCACGTGGATCGTACCTTCTCCGCACCTTCTAGCGTAGTGGCGACATTCACAACTCAAGCCATGTTCTTGCCTATACTAGGAACTTCTGCGTCTTCCATCGGCAGTAGAAGCGGCAACTCCGTCCCAATAGTGTCAGCTGATGTGTCGCTGTTTGTGCAGGTTCTTGCCGGATTCATCTCCGTCGTCGTGGGAAATGCGGCGAACGCAGACAAAGGCTTCGATCGTCGCCTGGTATCTACTGATGCTTTTCGGCTATCAGGTGCGGGGGCGTATTCTTTACGAGCTCCGACATCTTGGAGTGGCAGCACGTGGATTCTACCTTCTGCGCACGTTGTTCTATCATAGTGGCGGCATTCACACCTCAAGCCAGGTTCTTGCCTATACTAGGAACATCTGTGTCTTCCATCGGCAGTGGAAGCGGCAACTCCGTCCCAATAGTGTCAGCTGATGTGTCGCTGTTTGTGCAGGTTCTTGCCGGATTCATCTCCGTCGTGGTGGGAAATGCGGCGAACGCAGACAAAGGCTTCGATCGTCGCCTGGTATCTACTGATGCTTTTCGGCTATCAGGTGCGGGGGGCGTATTCTTTACGAGCTCCGACATCTCGGGGTGGCGGCACGTGGATCGTACCTTCTCCGCACCTTCTAGCACAGTGGCGACATTCACACCTCAAGCCTGGTTCTTGCCTATACTAGGAACATCTGCGTCTTCCATCGGCAGTGGAAGCAGCAACTCCGTCCCGAAAGTGTCAGCTGATGTGCCGCTGTTTGTGCAGGTTCTTGCCAGATTCATCTCCGTCGTCGTGGGAAATGTGGCGAATGCAGAGAAAGGCTTCGATTGTCACCTGGTAGCTGCTGATGCTTTTCGGCTGTCAGGTGCGGGGGGCGTATTCTTTACGAGCTCCGACATCTTGGGGTGGCGGCACGTGGATTCTACTTTCTGCGCACCTTCTTCTAGCATAGTCGCGACATTCACACCTCAAGTCAGGTTCTTGCCTATACTAGGAACATCTGCGTCTTCCATCGGCAGTGGAAGCGGCAACTCCATCCCGATAGTGTCAGCTGATGTGCCGCTGTTTGTGCAGGTTCTTACCTTATTCATCTCTGTCGTCGTGGGAGATGCAGCGAATGAAGACAAATGCTTTGATCGTCGCCTGATATTTACTGATGCTTTTCGGATATCCGATGCGGCGGCGTATTCTTTACGAGCTCCGACATCATGGGGTGAGGGCACGTAGATTCTACCTTTTGCTCATGCTCTTCTAGCATAGTGGCGACATTGACACCTCAAGCCAGGTTCTTGCCTATACTATGAACATCTGCGTCTTCCATCGACAGTGGAAGCGGAAACTCTGTCCCATTAGTGTCAGCTGATGTGGCGCTGTTTGTGCTGGTTCTTGCCGGATTCATCTCCGTCGTCGTGGGGAATGCGGCGAATTCAGACAAAGGCTTCGATCGTCACCTGGTATCTACTGATGCTTTTCGGCTATCCGGTGCGGGGCGGTATTCTTTACGAGCTCCGACATCTTGGGGTGGCGGCACGTGGATTCTACATTCTGCGCACGTTCTTCTAGCTTAGTGGCGACATTCACACCTCAAGCCATGTTCTTGCCTATAGTAGGACCATCTGCGTCTTCCATCGGCAGTGGAAGCGGCAACTCCGTCCCGATAGTGTGAGCTGAAGTGCCGCTGTTTGTGCAGGTTCTTGCCAGATTCATCTCCGTCGTCGTGGGAAATGTGGCGAATGCAGACAAAGGCTTCGATTGTCACCTGGTAGCTGCTGATGCTTTTCGGCTGTCAGGTGCGGGGGGCGTATTCTTTACGAGCTCCGACAACTTGGGGTGGCGGCACGTCGATTCGACATTCTGCGCACGTTCTTATAGCATAGTGGCGACATTCACACCTCAAGTCAGGTTCTTGCCTATACTAGGAACATCTGCGCCTTCCATCGGCAGTGGAAGCTGCAACTCCGTCCCGATAGTGTCACCTGATGTGCCGCTGTTTGTGCAGGTTCTTGCCTTATTCAACTCCGTCGTCGTGGGAAATGCGGCGAGTGCAGACAAATGCTTCGATCGTCGCCTGATATCTGCGTTAACACGTTTTGGCGGGCTAGTTGGTTAAGCATCTTGAACAAACAGCGCGAACAAAGACGAGCACAAAAGCAGGCGAAGCTGTGTGTGCCGTGTTCAGGGAATGCAGTACGGCATCTTTACAGAAGGCAAGGGGCCGTGCAAAAAAACTTTGCAACGATTACAACCTCACTAAGCTTGCTCAGGACATTGCGAATAGCGTTAAACCAAGTCTTAATATGTTCTTTTCCGCCAAAACGCACAAGCCTGAATGCCCGCTTCGTGTGATAGTCTCAGAGAGGGGTACTTGGCAGAAGTGCCTCGCTGAATTCATTAAGCGGCAACTCGCCGTAATCTCTGTTGACGATCCTTTCCAGGTAAAAAATTCGAACCAAGTAACTGATTTCCTGACGACGCACAATGCTGATGAACTTTTAGCTTTTTCTATTGACGTGAAAGACTTGTACTATTCGATTCCCCATGACGAACTGCTAACTAGTGTCAGTGAATGCATTGACCGACATGGCGTGGTTGCCTTTCAAAACGCGTCCGGTATCTCCGTAACAAGATTTCTGCATCTGCTTTCCTTGTACCTGCAATCAACTTTCACTGAGTGGAACTCTTCCATCTTCATTCAAAAAAACGGCATATGCATAGGCTCCTGTATCGCTCCCATACTCAGTGACATTTATCTCGCCAGATGCGACCGTGCTCTCAACGGACGCCTTGGGAAAACCAAGGTCGTAAAAACATTTAGATTTGTCGACGACTACCTTGTTATTGTCAAGTGCTCTGGACTGGAGTTTGAAACGGAGGTGTCTCGTAGTCTGTCCATTTTTTCTGACACTCTCTCCCCCCTTGAGATCACTTATGAAACCCCTGTTCACAACCACATCAAGTTTCTAGACCTTGGCCTGTACTTCACTCCTAGCCACGTTTGCTGGGCTTTCGAACCCCGAGGTAACAAGCCCCTTCTTCCCTATGGTTCTTGCCATTCCAAGCTCATTAAGAGGGGTATCATAGGATCCTGTTTGAACAGCTCATTAACAAAATCCTGCCACCACAGAATGCATTCCAGCGTATCACACCAGGTAAAAAGATTGCTTTCGGTAGGGTACCCACTAGAACTTATCACGTCAGTAGCTGAGTCGGCCCTAAAGAAGAGCAAGTCAGAACCAGCTACACGAGACGGCCAGGGATCGGACAACAACCGCAAACGTGTCGCTGTGATTCCATATCTACATGGAATTTCACACTCCCTGAAAAAAGTGGGGAAAAAAGCAGGTGTTCATGTTGTGTTTTCCTCGCCTGATCGTCTGGCCGGTTTGTGCCGATCTCTTAATGAGTTCAAAGGGAAAGTGGCGAAGTGCACAACTAAGCACCAGTCACGCTTCGTTCCTTGTGATAAGGGGGTTGTTTATAACATCCCTCTGCCTTGTGGAGGGCAGTACGTTGGACAGACGGGACGTTGCATAAATAAAAGGCTGAGCGAACACAGCTATAAAGTGTCAAAAGTAGTTTCAGGTCATCTCGGCATTCATTGCCGGGATTGTGAATGGGCAAAGAAAGAGAAAAAACAGTGCGTACCGCTATATCATGATACCAAGGTCATTGCCAAAAATCGGGAAAAAACTGCGAGGGAAATTATCGAGGCATACAACATATTCAAGCAGGGAAATGCATGTATAAGTACCCCTTCGCTAACACTTCTGCAAAAAGAGCTGTCACTCCTGGGGGTTGATAATCTCTGCTGATTTCTAGCGTGCTTATGTTGCTGTTGTCACATTTACGTTTTGTTTTTGGTTTTTTGCACTTTGTAAACCTTTCCCTCATTGCCGACATCCATGTATTTATACTTGTGTGATCAGCAATAAACCCTCAGTTGTTAGTCAGCGCCGTGTCGTTCGCTTTCTTGTCTTTTGTGCTCGTCTTTGTTCGCGCTGCCTGATATCTACTGATGCATTTCGGCTATCCGGTGCGGGGCGGTATTCTTTACGAGCTCCGACATCTTGGGGTGGCGGCACGTGGATTCTACATTCTGCGCACGTTCTTCTAGCTTAGTGGCGACATTCACACCTCAAGCCATGTTCTTGCCTTTAGTAGGAACATCTGCGTCTTCCATCGGCAGTGGAAGCGGCAACTCCGTCCCGATAGTGTGAGCTGAAGTGCCGCTGTTTGTGCAGGTTCTTGCCGGATTCATCTCCGTCCTCGTGGGAAATGCGGCGAATGCAGACAAAGGCTTCGATCGTCACCTGGTATCTACTGATGCTTTTCGGCTATCCGTTGCGGGGAGCGTATTCATTACGAGCTCCGACATCTTGTGGTGGCGGCACGTGAATTGTACCTTCTGCGCACCTTCTTCTAGCATAGTGGCGACATTCCCACCTCAATCCATGTTCTTGCCTAAAATATGAACATCTGCGTCTTCCATCGGCAGTGGAAGCGGCAACTCCGTCCCGAAAAAGTCAGCTGATGTGCCGCTGTTTGTGCATTTTCTTGCCGGATTGATCTCCGTCGTCGTGGCAAATGCGGCGAATGCAGACAAAGGCTTCGATCATCACCTGGTATCTACTGATGCTTTTCGGCTATCCGGTGAGGTAGGCGTATTCTTTACGAGCTCCGACATCTTGGGGTGGCGGCACGTGGATTGTACCTTCACCGCACCTTCTAGCGCAGTGGCGACATTCACAACTCAAGCCATGTTATTGCCTATACTAGGAACATCTGCGCCTTCCATCGGCAGTGGAAGCGGCAACTCCGTCCCGATAGTGTGAGCTGTTGTGCCGCTGTTTGTGCAGGATGTTGCTGGATTCATCTCCGTCGTCGTGGGAAATGCTGCGAATGCAGACGAAGGCTTCGATCGTCGCCTGGTATCTACTGATGCTTTTCGGCTATCAGGTGCGGGGGGCGTATTCTTTACGAGCTCCGACATCTTGGAGTGGCTGCACGTGGATTCTACCTTCTGCGCATGTTGTTATATCATAGTGGCGACATTCACACCTCAAGCCAGGAACTTGTCTATACCAGGAACATCTGCGTCTTCCATCGGCAGTGGAAGCGGCAACTCCGTCCCGATAGTGTGAGCTGATGTGCCGCTGTTTGCGCAGGTTGTTTCTGGATTCATCTCCGTCGCCGTGGGAAATGCGGCGAATGTAGACGAAGGCTTCGATCGTCACCTGGTATCTACTGACGCTTTTCGGCTATCCGGTGCGGGGGTGTATTCTTTACGGGCTCTGACATCTTGGGGTGGGGCACGTGGATTCTACATTCTGCGCACCTTCTTCTAGCATAGTGGCGACATTCACACCTCAAGCCTGGTTCTTGCCTATACTAGGAACATCTGCGTCTTCCATCGGCAGTGGAAGCAGCAACTCCGTCCCGAAAGTGTCAGCTGATGTGCCGCTGTTTGTGCAAGTTCTTGCCAGATTCATCTCCGTCGTCGTGGGAAATGCGGCGAATGCAGACAAAGGCTTAGATTGTCACCTGGTAGCCGCTGATGCTTTTCGGCTGTCAGGTGCGGGGGGCGTATTCTTTACGAGCTCCGACATCTTGGGGTGGCGGCACGTGGATTCTACTTTCTGCGCACCTTCTTCTAGCATAGTCGCGACATTCACACCTCAAGTCAGGTTCTTGCCTATACTAGGAACATCTGCGTCTTCCATCGGCAGTGAAAGCGGCAACTCCATCCCGTTAGTGTCAGCTGATGTGCCGCTGTTTGTGCAGGTTCTTGCGGGATTCATCTCCGTCGTCGTGGGAAATGCGGCGAAATCAGACAAAGGCTTCGATCGTCACCTGGTATCTACTGATGCTTTTCGGATATCCGGTGCGGGGGTGGCGTATTCTTTTTGAGCTCCGGCATCTTGGGGTGGCGGCACGTGGATTGTACCTTCTGCGCACCTTATTCTAGTGTAGTGGCGACATTCACACCTCAAGGCATGTTCTTGCCTATACTAGGAACATCTGCGCCTTCCATCGGCACTGGAAGCGGCAACTCCATCCCGATAGTGTCAGCTTATGTGCCGCTGTTTGTGCAGGTTCTTCCCTTATTCATCTCCGTCGTCGTAGGAAATGCGGCAAATGCAGACAATTGCTTCGATCGTCGCCTGATATCTACTGATGCATTTCGGCTATCCTGTGCGACGGCGTATTCTTTACGAGCTCCGACATCATGGGGTGGCGGCACGTGGATTCTACCTTCTGCTCACGCTCTTCTAGCATAGTGGCGACCTTGACACCTCAAGCCAGGTTCTTGCCTATACTATGAACATCTGCGTCTTCCATCGACAGTGGAAGCGTAAACTCTGTCCCATTAGTGTCAGCTGATGTGGCGCTGTTTGTGCTGGTTCTTGCCTGATTCATCTCCGTCGTCGTGGGGAATGCGGCGAATTCAGACAAAGGCTTCGATCGTCACCTGGTATCTACTGATGCTTTTCGGCTATCCGGTGCAGGAGGCGTATTCTTTACGAGCTCCGACATCTTGGGGTGGCGGCACGTCGATTCTACATTCTGCGCACGTTCTTATAGCTTAGTGGCGACATTCACACCTCAAGTCAGGTTCTTCCCTATACTAGGAACATCTGCGCCTTCCATCGGCAGTGGAAGCTGCAACTCCGTCCCGATAGTGTCACCTGATGTGCCGCTGTTTGTGCAGGTTCTTGCCGTATTCATCTCCGTCGTCGTGGGAAATGCGGCGAGTGCAGACAAATGCTTCGATCGTCGCCTGATATCTACTGATGCATTTCGGCTATCCGGTGCGGGGCGGTATTCTTTACGAGCTCCGACATCTTGGGGTGGCGGCACGTGGATTCTACATTCTGCGCACGTTCTTCTAGCTTAGTGGCGACATTCACACCTCAAGCCATGTTCTTGCCTATAGTAGGAACATCTGCGTCTTCCATCGGCAGTGGAAGCGGCAACTCCGTCCCGATAGTGTGAGCTGAAGTGCCGCTGTCTGTGCAGGTTCTTGCCAGATTCATCTCCGTCCTCGTGGGAAATGCGGCGAATGCAGACAAAGGCTTCGATCGTCACCTGGTATCTACTGATGCTTTTCGGCTATCCGGTGCGGGGAGCGTATTCATTACGAGCTCCGACATCTTGTGGTGGCGGCACGTGAATTGTACCTTCTGCGCACCTTCTTCTAGCATAGTGGTGACATTCCCACCTCAATCCATGTTCTTGCCTAAACTATGAACATCTGCGTCTTCCATCGGCAGTGGAAGCGGCAACTCCGTCCCGAAAAAGTCAGCTGATGTGCCGCTGTTTGTGCATTTTCTTGCCGGATTCATCTCCGTCGTCGTGGCAAATGCGGCGAATGCAGACAAAGGCTTCGATCGTCACCTGGTCTCTACTGATGCTTTTCGGCTATCCGGTGCGGTAGGCGTATTCTTTACGAGCTCCGACATCTTGGGGTGGCGGCCAGTGGATTGTACCTTCTCCGCACCTTCTAGCACATTGGCGACATTGGCACCTCAAGCCAGGTTCTTGCCTATACTAGGAACATCTGCGTCTTCCATCGGCAGTGGAAGCGGCAACTTCGTCCCAATAGTGTCAGCTGATGTGTCGCTGTTTGTGCAGGTTCTTGCCGGATTCATCTCCGTCGTCGTGGGAAATGCGGCGAACGCAGACAAAGGCTTCGATCGTCGCCTGGTATCTACTGATGCTTTTCGGCTATCAGGTGCGGGGGGCGTATTCTTTACGAGCTCCGACATCTCGGGGTGGCGGCACGTGGATCGTACCTTCTCCGCTCCTTCTAGCGTAGTGGCGACATTCACAACTCAAGCCATGTTCTTGCCTATACTAGGAACTTCTGCGTCTTCCATCGGCAGTAGAAGCGGCAACTCCGTCCCGATAGTGTGAGCTGATGTGCCGCTGTTTGTGCAGGTGTTGCTGGATTCATCTTCGTCGTCGTGGGAAATGCGGCGAATGCAGAAGAAGGCTTCGATCGTCTCCTTGTATCTACTGATGCTTTTCGGCTATCAGGTGCGGGGGCGTATTCTTTACGAGCTCCGACATCTTGGAGTGGCTGCACGTGGATTCTACCTTCTGCGCACGTTGTTCTATCATAGTGGCGGCATTCACACCTCAAGCCATGTTTCTGGCTATACCAGGAACATCTGCGTCTTCCATCGGCAGTGGAAGTGGCAACTCCGTCCCGATAGTGTGAGCTGATGTGCCGCTGTTTGCGCAGGTTGTTGCTGGATTCATCTCCGTCGCCGTGGGAAATGCGGCGAATGCAGAAGAAGGCTTCGATCGTCACCTGGTATCTACTGACGCTTTTCGGCTATCCGGTGCGGGGGTGTATTCTTTACGGGCTCTGACATCTTGGGGTGGGGCACGTGGATTCTACCTTCTGCGCACCTTCTTCTAGCATAGTGGCGACATTCACACCTCAAGCCTGGTTCTTGCCTATACTAGGAACATCTGCGTCTTCCATCGGCAGTGGAAGCAGCAACTCCGTCCCGCAAGTGTCAGCTGATGTGCCGCTGTTTGTGCAGGTTCTTGCCAGATTCATCTCCGTCGTCGTGGGAAATGTGGCGAATGCAGACAAAGGCTTCGATTGTCACCTGGTAGCTGCTGATGCTTTTCGGCTGTCAGGTGCGGGGGGCGTATTCTTTACGAGCTCCGACATCTTGGGGTGGCGGCACGTCGATTCTACATTCTGCGCACGTTCTTATAGCATAGTGGCGACATTCACACCTCAAGTCAGGTTCTTGCCTATACAAGGAACATCTGCGCCTTCCATCGGCAGTGGAAGCTGCAACTCCGTCCCGATAGTGTCACCTGATGTGCCGCTGTTTGTGCAGGTTCTTGCCTTATTCATCTCCGTCGTCGTGGGAAATGCGGCGAGTGTAGACAAATGCTTCGATCGTCGCCTGATATCTACTGATGCATTTCGGCTATCCGGTGCGGGGCGGTATTCTTTACGAGCTCCTACATTTTGGGGTGGCGGCACGTGGATTCTACATTCTGCGCACGTTCTTCTAGCTTAGTGGCGACATTCACACCTCAAGCCATGTTCTTGCCTATAGTAGGAACATCTGCGTCTTCCATCGGCAGCGGAAGCGGCAACTCCGTCCCGATAGTGTGAGCTGAAGTGCCGCTGTTTGTGCAGGTTCTTGCCGGATTCATCTCCGTCCTCGTGGGAAATGCGGCGAATGCAGACAAAGGCTTCGATCGTCACCTGGTATCTACTGATGCTTTTCGGCTATCCGTTGCGGGGAGCGTATTCATTACGAGCTCCGACATCTTGTGGTGGCGGCACGTGAATTGTACCTTCTGCGCACCTTCTTCTAGCATAGTGGCGACATTCCCACCTCAATCCATGTTCTTGCCTAAACTATGAACATCTGCGTCTTCCATCGGCAGTGGAAGCGGCAACTCCGTCCCGAAAAAGTCAGCTGATGTGCCGCTGTTTGTGCATTTTCTTGCCGGATTCATCTCCGTCGTCGTGGCAAATGCGGCGAATGCAGACAAAGGTTTCGATCATCACCTGGTATCTACTGATGCTTTTCGGCTATCCGGTGCGGTAGGCGTATTCTTTACGAGCTCCGACATCTTGGGGTGGCGGCACGTGGATTGTACCTTCACCGCACCTTCTAGCGTAGTGGCGACATTCACAACTCAAGCCATGTTATTGCCTATACTAGGAACATCTGCGTCTTCCATCGGCAGTGGAAGCGGCAACTCCGTACCGATAGTGTGAGCGGTTGTGCCGCTGTTTGTGCAGGTTGTTGCTGGATTCATCTCCGTCGTCGTGGGAAATGCTGCGAATGCAGACGAAGGCTTCGATCGTCACCTGGTATCTACTGATGCTTTTCGGCTATCAGGTGCGGGGGCCGTATTCTTTACGAGCTCCGACATCTTGGAGTGGCTGCACGTGGATTCTACCTTCTGCGCATGTTGTTATATCATAGTGGCGACATTCACACCTCAAGCCAGGAACTTGTCTATACCAGGAACATCTGCGTCTTCCATCGGCAGTGGAAGCGGCAACTCCGTCCCAATAGTGTCAGCTGATGTGTCGCTGTTTGTGCAGGTTCTTGCCGGATTCATCTCCGTCGTCGTGGGAAATGCGGCGAATGCAGACAAAGGCTTCGATCGTCGCCTGGTATCTACTGATGCTTTTCGGCTATCCGGTGCGGGGGGCGTATTCTTTACGAGCTCCGACATCTTGGGGTGGCGGCACGTGGATTGTACCTTCTCAGCACCTTCTAGCACAGTGGCGACATTGACACCTCAAGCCAGGTTCTTGCCTATACTAGGAACATCTGCGTCTTCCATCGGCAGTGGAAGCGGCAACTCCGTCCCAAAAGTGTCAACTGATGTGCCGCTGTTTGTGCAGGTTGTTGCTGAATTCATCTCCGTCGTCGTGGGAAATGCTGCGAATGCAGACGAAGGCTTCGATCGTCACCTGGTATCTACTGATGCTTTTTGGCTATCAGGTGCGGGGGGCGTATTCTTTACGAGCTCCGACATCTTGGAGTGGCTGCACGTGGATTCTACCTTCTGCGCATGTTGTTATATCATAGTGGCGACATTCACACCTCAAGCCAGGTTCTTGTCTATACCAGGAACATCTGCGTCTTCCATCGGCAGTGGAAGCGGCAACTCCGTCCCAATAGTGTCAGCTGATGTGTCGCTGTTTGTGCAGGTTCTTGCCGTATTCATCTCCGTCGTCGTGGGAAATGCGGCGAATGCAGACAAAGGCTTCGATCGTCGCCTGGTATCTACTGATGCTTTTCGGATATCCGGTGCCGGGGGCGTATTCTTTACGAGCTCCGACATCTTGGGGTGGCGGCACGTGGATTGTACCTTCTCCGCACTTTCTAGCACAGTGGCGACATTCACACCTCAAGCCATGTTTTTGCCTATACTAGGAACATCTGCGTCTTCCATCGGCAGTGGAAGCGGCAACTCCGTCCCGATAGTGTGAGCTGATGTGTCGCTGTTTGTGCAGGTTCTTGCCGGATTCATCTCCGTCGTCGTGGGAAATGCGGCGAATGCAGACAAAGGCTTCGATCGTCACCTGGTATCTACTTATGCTTTTCGGCTATCCGGTGCGGGGGACGTATTCGTTATGAGCTCCGACATCTGGGGTGGCGGCACGTGGATACTACCTACTGCGCACGTTCTTCTTGCATAGTGGCGACATTGACACCTCAAGCCAGGTTCTTGCCTATACTAGGAACAGCTGCGTCTTCCATCGGCAGTGGAAGCGGCATCTCCTTCCCGAAAGTATCAGCTGATGTGCCGCTGTTTGTGCAGGTTCTTGCAAGATTCATCTCCGTCGTCGTGGGAAATGCTGCGAATGCAGACAAAGGCTTCGATCGTCACCTGGTATCTACTGATGCTTTTCGGCTATCAGGTGCGGGGGGCGTATTCTTTACGAGCTCCGACATCTTGGAGTGGCTGCACGTGGATTCTACCTTCTGCGCATGTTGTTATATCGTAGTGGCGACATTCACACCTCAAGCCATGTTATTGCCTATACTAGGAACATCTGCGTCTTCCATCGGCAGTGGAAGCGGCAACTCCGTACCGATAGTGTGAGCTGTTGTGCCGCTGTTTGTGCAGGTTCTTGCCTTATTCATCTCCGTCGTCGTGCGAAATGCGGCAAATGCAGACATATGATTCGATCGTCGCCTGGTATCTACTGATGCTTTTCGGCTATCCGGTGCGGGAGGCGTATTCTTTACGAGCTCCGACATCTTGGGGTGACGGCACGTGGATTCTACATTCTGCGCACGTTCTTCTAGCTTAGTGGGGACATTCGCACCTCAAGTCAGGTTCTTGCCTATACTAGGAACACCTGCGCCTTCCATCGGCAGTGGAAGCTGCAACTCCGTCACGATAGTGTCACCTTATGTGCCGCTGTTTGTGCAGGTTCTTGCCTTATTCATCTCCGTCGTCGTGGGAAATGCGGCGAGTGCATACAAATGCTTCGATCGTCGCCTGATATCTACTGATGCATTTCGGCTATCCGGTGCGGGGCGATATTCTTTACGAGCTCCGACATTTTGGGGTGGCGGCACGTGGATTCTACATTCTGCGCACGTTCTTCTAGCTTAGTGGCGACATTCACACCTCAAGCCATGTTCTTGCCTATAGTAGGAACATCTGCGTCTTCCATCGGCAGTGGAAGCGGCAACTCCGTCCCGATAGTGTGAGCTGAAGTGCCGCTGTTTGTGCAGGTTCTTGCCGGATTCATCTCCGTCCTCGTGGGAAATGCGGCGAATGCAGACAAAGGCTTCGATCGTCACCTGGTATCTACTGATGCTTTTCGGCTATCCGTTGCGGGGAGCGTATTCATTACGAGCTCCGACATCTTGTGGTGGCGGCACGTGAATTGTACCTTCTGCGCACGTTCTTCTAGCATAGTGGCGACATTCCCACCTCAATCCATGTTCTTGCCTAAACTATGAACATCTGCGTCTTCCATCGGCAGTGGAAGCGGCAACTCCGTCCCGAAAAAGTCAGCTGATGTGCCGCTGTTTGTGCATTTTCTTGCCGGATTCATCTCCGTCGTCGTGGCAAATGCGGCGAATGCAGAGAAAGGTTTTCATCATCACCTGGTATCTACTGATGCTTTTCGGCTATCCGGTGCGGTAGGCGTATTCTTTGCGAGCTCCGACATCTTGGGGTGGCGGCACGTGGATTGTACCTTCACCGCACCTTCTAGCACAGTGGCGACATTCACACCTCAAGCCAGGTTCTTGTCTATACCAGGAACATCTGCGTCTTCCATCGGCAGTGGAAGCGGCAACTCCGTCCCAATAGTGTCAGCTGATGTGTCGCTGTTTGTGCAGGTTCTTGCCGGATTCATCTCCGTCGTCGTGGGAAATGCGGCGAATGCAGACAAAGGCTTCGATCGTCGCCTGGTATCTACTGATGCTTTTCGGCTATCCGGTGCCGGGGGCGTATTCTTTACGAGCTCCGACATCTTGGGTAGGCGGCACGTGGATTGTACCTTCTCCGCACTTTCTAGCACAGTGGCGACATTCACACCTCAAGCCATGTTCTTGCCTATACTAGGAACATCTGCGTCTTCCATCGGCAGTGGAAGCGGCAACTCCGTCCCGATAGTGTGAGCTGATGTGTCGCTGTTTGTGCAGGTTCTTGCCGGATTCATCTCCGTCGTCGTGGGAAATGCGGCGAATGCAGACAAAGGCTTTGATCGTCGCCTGGTATCTACTGATGCTTTTCGGCTATCCGGTGCCGGGGGCGTATTCTTTACGAGCTCCAATAACTTGGGGTGGCGGCACGTGGATTGTACCTTCTCCGCACCTTCTAGCACAGTGGCGACATTCACACCTCAAGCCATGTTCTTGCCTATACTAGGAACATCTGCGTCTTCCATCGGCAGTGGAAGCGGCAACTCCGTCCCGACAGTGTGAGCTGATGTGTCGCTGTTTGTGCAGGTTCTTGCCGGATTCATCTCCGTCGTCGTGGGAAATGCGGCGAATGCAGACAAAGGCTTCGATCGTCACCTGGTATCTACTTAAGCTTTTCGGCTATCCGGTGCGGGGGACGTATTCGTTATGAGCTCCGACATCTGGGGTGGCGGCACGTGGATTCTACCTACTGCGCACGTTCTTCTTGCATAGTGGCGACATTGACACCTCAAGCCAGGTTCTTGCCTATACTAGGAACATCTGCGTCTTCCATCGGCAGTGGAAGCGGCAACTCCGTCCGGAAAGTCTCAGCTGATGTGGCGCTGTTTTTGCAGGTTCTTGCCGGATTCATCTCCATCGTCGTGGGAAATGCGGCGAATGCAGACAAAGGCTTCAATCGTCACCTGGTATCTACTGATGCTTTTCGGCTATCCGGTGCGGGAGGCGTATTCTTTACGAGCTCCGACATTTTGGGGTGACGGCACGTGGATTCTACATTCTGCGCACGTTCTTCTAGCTTAGTGGGGACATTCGCACCTCAAGTCAGGTTCTTGCCTATACTAGGAACACCTGCGCCTTCCATCGGCAGTGGAAGCTGCAACTCCGTCCCGATAGTGTCAGCTGATGTGCCGCTGTTTGTGCAGGTTCTTGCCTTATTCATCTCCGTCGTCGTGCGAAATGCGGCAAATGCAGACAAATGATTCGATCGTCGCCTGATATCTACTGATGCATTTCGGCTATCCGGTGCGGAGACGTATCCTTTACGAGCTCCGACATTATGAGGTGGCGGCACGTGGATTCTACCTTCTGCTCACGCTCTTCTAGCATAGTGGCGACATTGACACCTCAAGCAAGGTTCTTGCCTATACTATGAACAGCTGTGTCTTCCATCGACAGTGGAAGCGGAAACTCCGTCCCATTAGTGTCAGCTGATGTGCCGCTGTTTGTGAAGGTTCTCGCCGGATTCATCTCCGTCCTCGTGAGAAATGCGGCGAGTGCAGACGAAGGATTCGATCGTCACCTGGTATCTACTGATGCTTTTCGGATATCCGGTGCGGGGGGCGTATTCTTTACGAGCTCCGACATCTTGTGGTGGCGGCACGTGATTTGTACCTTCTGCACACCTTCTTCTAGCATAGTGGCTACATTCACATCTCAAGCCAGGTTCTTGTCTATACAGGAACATCTACGTCTTCCATCGGCAGTGGAAGCGGCAACTCCGTCCCAATAGTGTCAGCTGATGTGTCGCTGTTTGTGCAGGTTCTTGCCGGATTCATCTCCGTCGTCGTCAGAAATGCGGCGAATGCGGCGAATGCAGACAAAGGCTTCGATCGTCGCCTGGTATCTACTGATGCTTTTCGGCTATCCGGTGCCGGGGGCGTATTCTTTACGAGCTCCGACATCTTGGGGTGGCGGCACGTGGATTGTACCTTCTCCGCACTTTCTAGCACAGTGGCGACATTCACACCTCAAGCCATGTTCTTGCCTATACTAGGAACATCTGCGTCTTCCATCGGCAGTGGAAGCGGCAACTCCGTCCCGATAGTGTGAGCTGATGTGTCGCTGTTTGTGCAGGTTCTTGCCGGATTCATCTCCGTCGTCGTGGGAAATGCGGCGAATGCAGACAAAGGCTTCGATCGTCACCTGGTATCTACTTATGCTTTTCGGCTATCCGGTGCGGGGACGTATTCGTTATGAGCTCCGACATCTGGTGTGGCGGCACATGGATTCTACCTACTGCGCACGTTCTTCTTGCATAGTGGCGACATTGACACCTCAAGCCAGGTTCTTGCCTATACTAGGAACATCTGCGTCTTTCATCGGCAGTGGAAGCGGCAACTCCTTCCCGAAAGTATCAGCTGATGTGCCGCTGTTTGTGCAGGTTCTTGCAAGATTCATCTCCGTCGTCGTGGGAAATGCTGCGAATGCAGACGAAGGCTTCGATCGTCACCTGGTATCTACTGATGCTTTTCGGCTATCAGGTGCGGGGGGCGTATTCTTTACGAGCTCCGACATCTTGGAGTGGCTGCACGTGGATTCTACCTTCTGCGCATGTTGTTATATCGTAGTGGCGACATTCACACCTCAAGCCAGGTTCTTGTCTATACCAGGAGCATCTGCGTCTTCCATCAGCAGTGGAAGCGGCAACTCCGTCCCAATAGTGTCAGCTGATGTGTCGCTGTTTGTGCAGGTTCTTGCCGGATTCATCTCCGTCGTCGTGGGAAATGCGGCGAATGCAGAGAAAGGCTTCGAACGTCGCCTGGTATCTACTGATGCTTTTCGGCTATCCGGTGCCGGGGGCGTATTCTTTACGAGCTCCAATATCTTGGGGTGGCGGAACGTGGATTGTACCTTCTCCGCACCTTCTAGCACAGTGGCGACATTCACACCTCAAGCCATGTTCTTGCCTATACTAGGAACATCTGCGTCTTCCATCGGCAGTGGAAGCGGCAACTCCGTCCCGATAGTGTGAGCTGATGTGTCGCTGTTTGTGCAGGTTCTTGCCGGATTCATCTCCGTCGTCGTGGGCAATGCGGCGAATGCAGACAAAGGCTTCGATCTTCACCTGGTATCTACTTACGCTTTTCGGCTATCCGGTGCGGGGGACGTATTCGTTATGAGCTCCGACATCTGGGGTGGCGGCACGTTTAATTCTACCTACTGCGCACGTTCTTCTTGCATAGTGGCGACATTGACACCTCAAGCCAGGTTCTTGCCTATACTAGGAACATCTGCGTCTTCCATCGGCAGTGGAAGCGGCAACTCCGTCCCGAAAGTGTCAGCTGATGTGCCGCTGTTTGTGCAGGTTCTTGCAAGATTCATCTCCGTCGTCGTGGGAAATGCGGCGAAATCAGACAAAGGCTTCGATCGTCACCTGGTATCTACTGATGCTTTTCAGCTATCCGGTGCGGGTGTGGCGTATTCTTTTTGAGCTCCGATATCATGGGTTGGCGGCACGTGGATTCTACCTTCTGCTAACGCTCTTCTAGCATAGTGGCGACATTGACACCTCAAGCAAGGTTCTTGCCTATACTATGAACAGCTGTGTCTTCCATCGACAGTGGAAGCGGAAACTCCGTCCCGATAGTGTCAGCTGATGTGCCGCTGTTTGTGCAGGTTCTTGCAAGATTCATCTCCGTCGTCGTGGGAAATACGGCGAATGTAGACAAAGGCTTCGATCGTCACCTGGTATCTACTGATGCTTTTCGGCTATCCAGTGCGGGAGGCGTATTCTTTACGAGCTCCGACATCTTGGGGTGACGGCAAGTGGATTCTACATTCTGCGCACGTTCTTCTAGCTTAGTGGGGACATTCGCACCTCAAGTCAGGTTCTTGCTATACAAGGAACACCTGCGCCTTCCATCGGCAGTGGAAGCTGCAACTCCGTCCCGATAGTGTCAGCTGATGTGCCGCTGTTTGTGCAGGTTCTTGCCTTATTCATCTCCGTTGTCGTGCGAAATGCGGCAAATGCAGACAAATGATTCGATCGTCGCCTGATATCTACTGATGCATTTCGGCTATCCGGTGCGGAGACGTATTCTTTACGAGCTCCGACATTATGAGGTGGCGGCACGTGGATTCTACCTTCTGCTCACGCTCTTCTAGCATATTGGCGACATTGACACCTCAAGCAAGGTTCTTGCCTATACTATGAACAGCTGTGTCTTCCATCGACAGTGGAAGCGGAAACTCCGTCCCATTAGTGTCAGCTGATGTGCCGCTGTTTGTGAAGGTTCTCGCCGGATTCATCTCCGTCCTCGTGGGAAATGCGGCAAATGCAGACGAAGGCTTCGATCGTCACCTGGTGTCTACTGATGCTTTTCGGCTATCAGGTGCAGGGGGCGTATTCTTTACGAGCTCCGACATCTTGGAGTGGCTGCACGTGGTTCTACCTTCTACGCACCTTGTAGCGTAGTGGCGCCATTCACAACTCAAGCCATGTTCTTAACTATACAAGGAACATCTGCGTGTTCCACCGGCAGTGGAAGCGGCACCTCCGTCCCGATAGTGTGAGCTGATGTGCCGCTGTTTGTGCAGGTTGTTGCGATTCATCTCCGTCGTCGTGGGAAATGCGGCGAATGCACGAAGGCTTCGATCGTCACCTGGTATCTACTGATGCTTTTCGGCTATCAGGTGCGGGGGGCGTATTCTTTACGAGCTCCGACATCTTGGAGTGGCTGCACGTGGATTCTACCTTCTGCACACGTTGTTCAATCATAGTGGCGACATTCACACCTCAAGCCATGTTCTTGCCTATACTAGGAACATCTGCGTCTTCCATCGGCAGTGGAAGCGGCAACTCCGTCCCGATAGTGTGAGCTGATGTGCCGCTGTTTGTGCAGGTTGTTGCTAGATTCATCTCCGCGTCGTGGGAAATGCGGCGAATGCAGACGAAGGCTTCGATCGTCACCTGGTATCTGCTGATGCTTTTCGGCTATCCGGTGCGGGGGGCGTATTCTTTACGAGCTCCGACACCTTGGGGTGGCGGCACGTTTATTCTACCTTCTGCGCACCTTCTTCTAGCGTAGTGGCGACATTCACACCTCAAGCCATGTTCTTGCCTATACTAGGAACATCTGCGTCTTCCATCGGTAGTGGAAGCGGCAACTCCGTCCCGAAAGTGTCAGCTGATCTGCCGCTGCTTGTGCAGGTTCTTGCCGGATTCATCTCCGTCGTCGTGGGAAATGCGGCGAAATCAGACAAAGGCTTCGATCGTCACCTGGTATCTACTGACGCTTTTCGGCTATCCGGTGCGGGGGGCGTTTTCTGTATGAGCTCCGATATCTTGGTGTGGCGGCACGTGGATTGTACCTTCTGCGCACCTTATTCTAGTGTAGTGGCGACATTCACACCTCAAGGCATGTTCTTGCCTATACTAGGAACATCTGCGCCTTCCATCAGCAGTGGAAGCGGCAACTCCATCCCGATAGTGTCACCTTATGTGCCGCTGTTTGTGCAGGTTCTTCCCTTATTCATCTCCGTCGTCGTGGGAAATGCGGCAAATGCAGACAATTGCTTCGATCGTCGCCTGATATCTGCTGATGCTTTTCGGCTATCCGGTGTGGGGGACGTATTCGTTATGAGCTCCGACATCTGGGGTGGCAGCACGTGGATTCTACCTACTGCGCACGTTCTTCTTGCGTAGTGGTGACATTGACACCACAAGCCAGGTTCTTGCCTGTACTAGGAACATCTGCGTCTTCCATCGGCAGTGGAAGTGGCAACTCCGTCCCGATATTGTCAGCTGATTTGCCGCTGTTTGTGCAGGTTGTTGCTGGATTCATCTCTGTCGTCGTGGGAAATGCGGCGAATGCAGACAAAGGCGTCGATCGTCACCTGGTATCTACTGATGCTTTGCGGCTATCCGGTGCGCGGGGCGTATTCTTTACGAGCTCCGACATCTAGGGGTGGCGCCACGTTTTTTCTACCTTCTGCGCACCTTCTTCTAGCATAGTGGCGACATTAACACCTCAAGTCAGGTTCTTGCCTATACTAGGAATATCTGCGTCTTCCATTGGCAGTGGAAGCGGCAACTCCGTCCAGAAAAAGTCAGCTGACGTGCCGCAGTTTGTGCATGTTCTTGCCGGATTCATCTCCGTCGTCGTGGGAAATGCGGCGAATGCAGACAAAGGCGTCAATCGTCACCTGGTATCTACTGATGCTTTTCGGCTATCCGGTGCGGGAGGTGTATTCTTTACGAGCTCCGACATCTTGGGGTGGCGGCACGTGGATTCTACATTCTGCGCACGTTCTTCTAGCTTAGTGGCGACATTCACACCTCAAGCCATGTTCTTGCCTATAGTAGGACCATCTGCGTCTTCCATCGACAGGGGAAGCGGCAACTCCGTCCCGATAGTGTGAGCTCAAGTGCCGCTGTTTGTGCAGGTTCTTGCCGGATTCATCTCTGTCCTCGTGGGAAATGCGGCGAATGCAGACAAAGGCTTCGATCGTCACCTGGTATCTACTGATGCTTTTCGGCTATCCGGAGCGGGGGGCGTATTCTTAACGAGCTCCGACATCTTGTGGTGGCGGCACTTGAATTGTACCTTCTGCGCACCTTCTTCTAGCATAGTGGCGACATTCCCACCTCAAGCCAGGTTCTTGTCTATACCAGGAACATCTGCGTCTTCCATCGGCAGTGGAAGCGGCAACTCCGTCCCAATAGTGTCAGCTGATGTGTCGCTGTTTGTGCAGGTTCTTGCCGGATTCATCTCCGTCGTCGTGGGAAATGCGGTGAATGCAGACAAATGCTTCGATTGTCGCCTGATATCTACTGATGCATTTCGGCTATCCGGTGCGGAGACGTATTCTTTACGAGCTCCGACATTATGAGGTGGCGGCACGTGGATTCTACCTTCTGCTCACGCTCTTCTAGCTTAGTGGCGACATTCCCACCTCAAGCCATGTTCTTGCTTATACTATGAACATCTGTGTCTTCCATCGACAGTGGAAGCGGAAACTCCGTCCCATTAGTGTCAGCTGATGTGCCGCTGTTTGTGCAGGTTCTTGCCGGATTCATCTCCGTCGTCGTGGGAAATGCGGCGAAATCAGACAAAGGCTTCGATCGTCACCTGGTATCTACTGATGCTTTTCAGCTATCCGGTGCGGGGGTGGCGTATTCTTTTTGAGCTCCGATATCTTGGGTTGGCGGCACGTGGATTCAACCTACTGCGCACGTTCTTGTTGCATAGTGGCGACATTGACACCTCAAGCCAGGTTCTTGCCTATACTAGGAACATCTGCGTCTTCCATCGGCAGTGGAAGCGGCAACTCCGTCCCGAAAGTGTCAGCTGATGTGCCGCTGTTTGTGCAGGTTCTTGCAAGATTCATCTCCGTCGTCGTGGGAAATGCGGCGAAATCAGACAAAGGCTTCGATCGTCACCTGGTATCTACTGATGCTTTTCAGCTATCCGGTGCGGGGGTGGCGTATTCTTTTTGAGCTCCGATATCTTGGGTTGGCGGCACGTGGATTGTACCTTCTGCGCACCTTATTCTAGCGTAGTGGCGACATTCACACCTCAAGGCATGTTCTTGCCTATACTAGGAACATCTGCGTCTTCCATCGGCAGTGGAAGCGGCAACTCCATCCCGATGCTGTCAGCTGATGTGCCGCTGTTTGTGCAGGTTCTTGCAAGATTCATCTCCGTCGTCGTGGGAAATACGGCGAATGTAGACAAAGGCTTCGATCGTCACCTGGTGTCTACTGATGCTTTTCGGCTATCCGGTGCGGGAGGCGTATTCTTTACGAGCTCCGACATCTTGGGGCGACGGCACGTGGATTCTACATTCTGCACACGTTCTTCTAGCTTAGTGGGGACATTCGCACCTCAAGTCAGGTTCTTGCCTATACTAGGAACACCTACGCCTTCCATCGGCAGTGGAAGCTGCAACTCCGTCCCGATAGTGTCAGCTGATGTCCAGCTGTTTGTGCAGGTTCTTGCCTTATTCATCTCCGTCGTCGTGCGAAATGCGGCAAATGCAGACAAATGCTTCGATTGTCGCCTGATATCTACTGATGCATTTCGGCTATCCGGTGCGGCGACATATTCTTTACGAGCTCCGACATTATGAGGTGGCGGCACGTGGATTCTACCTTCTGCTCACGCTCTTCTAGCATAGTGGCGACATTCCCACCTCAAGCCATGTTCTTTCTTATACTATGAACATCTGTGTCTTCCATCGACAGTGGAAGCGGAAACTCCGTCCCATTAGTGTCAGCTGATGTGCCGCTGTTTGTGCAGGTTCTTGCCGGATTCATCTCCGTCGTCGTGGGAAATGCGGCGAATGCAGACAAAGGCTTCGATCGTCACCTGGTATCTACTTATGCTTTTCGGCTATCCGGTGTGGGGGACGTATTCGTTATGAGCTCCGACATCTGGGGTGGCAGCACGTGGATTCTACCTACTGCGCACGTTCTTCTTGCGTAGTGGTGACATTGACACCTCAAGCCAGGTTCTTGCCTATACTAGGAACATCTGCGTCTTCCACCGGCAGTGGAAGCGGCAACTCCGTCCCGAAAAAGTCAGCTGACGTGCCACTGTTTGTGCAGGTTCTTGCCGGATTCATCTCCGTCGTCGTGGGAAAAGCGGCGAATGAAGACAAAGGCTTCGATGGTCACCTGGTAGCTACTGATGCTTTTCGTCTATCCGGCGAGGGGGGCGTATTCTTTACGAGCTCCGACATCTTGGGGGGGGGGGGGGGGCGGCACGTGGATTGTACCTTCTCCGCACCTTCTAGCGTAGTGCGCCATTCACAACTCAAGCCATGTTCTTACCTATACTAGGAACATCTGCGTGTTCCACCGGCAGTGAAAGCGGCAACTCCGTCCCGATAGTGTGAGCTGATGTGCCGCTGTTTGTGCAGGTTGTTGCTGGATTCATCTCCGTCGTCGTGGGAAATGCGGCGAATGCACGAAGGCTTCGATGGTCACCTGGTATCTACTGATGCTTTTCGGCTATCAGGTGCGGGGGGCGTATTCTTTACGAGCTCCGACATCTTGGAGTGGCTGCACGTCGATTCTACCTTCTTCGCACGTAGTTCTATCATAGTGGCGACATTCACACCTCAAGCCAGGTTCTTGTCTAAGCCAAAAACATCTGCGTCTTCCATCGGCAGTGGAAGCGGCAACTCCGTCCCGAAAGTGTCAGCTCAAGTGCCGCTGTTTGTGCAGTTTCTTGCCAGATTCATCTCCGTCGTCGTGGGATATGCGGCGAATGCAGACAAAGGCTTCCTCGTCACCTGGTATGTGCTGATGCTTTTCGGCTGTGAGGTGCGGGGGGACGTATTCTTTACGAGCTCCGACATCTTGGAGCGGCTGCACGTGGATTCTACCTTCTGCACACGTTGTTCAATCATAGTGGCGACATTCACACCTCAAGCCATGTTCTTGCCTATACTAGGAATTCTGCGTCTTCCATCGGCAGTGGAAGCGGCAACTCCGTCCCGAAAGTGTCAGCTGATGTGCTGCTGTTTGTGCAGGTTCTTGCCAGATTCATCTCCGTCGTCGTGGGAAATGCGGCGAATGCAGACAAAGGCTTCGATCGTCACCTGGTATCTGCTGATGCTTTTCGGCTGTCAGGTGCGGGGGCGTAATTTTTGCGAGCTCCGACATCTTGGGGCGGCGGCACGTGGATTCTACTTTCTGCGCACCTTCTTCTAGCGTAGTGGCGACATTCACACCTCAAGTCAGGTTCTTGCCTATACTAGGAACATCTGCGTCTTCCATCGGCAGTGGAAGCGGCAACTCCATCCCGATAGTGTCAGCTGATGTGCCGCTGTTTGTGCAGGTTCTAGCGGGATTCATCTCCGTCGGGGGAAATGCGGCGAAATCAGACAAAGGCTTCGATCGTCACCTGGTATCTACTGATGCTTTTCGGCTATCCGGTGCGGGGGGCGCGTTCTTTACGAGCTCCGGCATCTTGGGGTGGCGGCACGTGGATTGTACCTTCTGCGCACCTTATTCTAGTGTAGTGGCGACATTCACACCTCAAGGCATGTTCTTGCCTATACTAGGAACATCTGCGCTTTCCATCGGCACTGGAAGCGGCAACTCCATCCCGATAGTGTCAGCTTATGTGCCGCTGTTTGTGCAGGTTCTTCCCTTATTCATCTCCGTCGTCGTAGGAAATGCGGCAAATGCAGACAATTGCTTCGATCGTCGCCTGATATCTACTGATGCATTTCGGCTATCCTGTGCGACGGCGTATTCTTTACGAGCTCCGACATCATGGGGTGGCGGCACGTGGATTCTACCTTCTGCTCACGCTCTTCTAGCATAGTGGCGACATTCCCACCTCAAGCCATGTTCTTGCTTATACTATGAACATCTGTGTCTTCCATCGACAGTGGAAGCGGAAACTCCGTCCCATTAGTGTCAGCTGATGTGCCGCTGTTTGTGCAGGTTCTTGCCGGATTCATCTCCGTCGTCGTGGGAAATGCGGCGAATGCAGACAAAGGCTTCGATCGTCACCTGGTATCTACTTATGCTTTTCGGCTATCCGGTGTGGGGGACGTATTCGTTATGAGCTCCGACATCTGGGGTGGCAGCACGTGGATTCTACCTACTGCGCACGTTCTTCTTGCGTAGTGGTGACATTGACACCTCAAGCCAGGTTCTTGCCTATACTAGGAACATCTGCGTCTTCCACCGGCAGTGGAAGCGGCAACTCCGTCCCGAAAAAGTCAGCTGACGTGCCGCTGTTTGTGCAGGTTCTTGCCGGATTCATCTCCGTCGTCGTGGGAAAAGCGGCGAATGAAGACAAAGGCTTCGATGGTCACCTGGTAGCTACTGATGCTTTTCGTCTATCCGGCGAGGGGGGCGTATTCTTTACGAGCTCCGACATCTTGGGGGGGGGGGGGGGCGGCCGCACGTGGATTGTACCTTCTCCGCACCTTCTAGCGTAGTGCGCCATTCACAACTCAAGCCATGTTCTTACCTATACTAGGAACATCTGCGTGTTCCACCGGCAGTGAAAGCGGCAACTCCGTCCCGATAGTGTGAGCTGATGTGCCGCTGTTTGTGCAGGTTGTTGCTGGATTCATCTCCGTCGTCGTGGGAAATGCGGCGAATTCACGAAGGCTTCGATGGTCACCTGGTATCTACTGATGCTTTTCGGCTATCAGGTGCGGGGGGCGTATTCTTTACGAGCTCCGACATCTTGGAGTGGCTGCACGTCGATTCTACCTTCTTCGCACGTAGTTCTATCATAGTGGCGACATTCACACCTCAAGCCAGGTTCTTGTCTAAGCCACGAACATCTGCGTCTTCCATCGGCAGTGGAAGCGGCAACTCCGTCCCGAAAGTGTCAGCTCAAGTGCCGCTGTTTGTGCAGTTTCTTGCCAGATTCATCTCCGTCGTCGTGGGAAATGCGGCGAATGCAGACAAAGGCTTCGCTCGTCACCTGGTATGTGCTGATGCTTTTCGGCTGTGAGGTGCGGGGGGACGTATTCTTTACGAGCTCCGACATCTTGGAGCGGCTGCACGTGGATTCTACCTTCTGCACACGTTGTTCAATCATAGTGGCGACATTCACACCTCAAGCCATGCTCTTGCCTATACTAGGAATTCTGCGTCTTCCATCGGCAGTGGAAGCGGCAACTCCGTCCCGAAAGTGTCAGCTGATGTGCTGCTGTTTGTGCAGGTTCTTGCCAGATTCATCTCCGTCGTCGTGGGAAATGCGGCGAATGCAGACAAAGGCTTCGATCGTCACCTGGTATCTGCTGATGCTTTTCGGCTGTCAGGTGCGGGGGCGTATTCTTTGCGAGCTCCGACATCTTGGGGCGGCGGCACGTGGATTCTACTTTCTGCGCACCTTCTTCTAGCATAGTGCCGACATTCACACCTCAAGTCAGGTTCTTGCCTATACTAGGAACATCTGCGTCTTCCATCGGCAGTGGAAGCGGCAACTCCATCCCGATAGTGTCAGCTGATGTGCCGCTGTTTGTGCAGGTTCTAGCGGGATTCATCTCCGTCGTCGTGGGAAATGCGGCGAAATCAGACAAAGGCTTCGATCGTCACCTGGTATCTACTGATGCTTTTCGGCTATCCGGTGCGGGGGGCGCGTTCTTTACGAGCTCCGGCATCTTGGGGTGGCGGCACGTGGATTGTACCTTCTGCGCACCTTATTCTAGTGTAGTGGCGACATTCACACCTCAAGGCATGTTCTTGCCTATACTAGGAACATCTGCGCCTTCCATCGGCACTGGAAGCGGCAACTCCATCCCGATAGTGTCAGCTTATGTGCCGCTGTTTGTGCAGGTTCTTCCCTTATTCATCTCCGTCGTCGTAGGAAATACGGCAAATGCAGACAATTGCTTCGATCGTCGCCTGATATCTACTGATGCATTTCGGCTATCCTGTGCGACGGCGTATTCTTTACGAGCTCCGACATCATGGGGTGGCGGCACGTGGATTCTACCTTCTGCTCACGCTCTTCTAGCATAGTGGCGACCTTGACACCTCAAGCCAGGTTCTTGCCTATACTATGAACATCTGCGTCTTCCATCGACAGTGGAAGCGGAAACTCCGCCCCATTAGTGTGAGCTGAGGTGCCGCTGTTTGTGCAGGTTGTTGCTGGACTCATCTCATTCGTCGTGGGAAATGCGGCGAATGCAGACGAAGGCTTCGATCGTCACCTGGTATCTACTGATGCTTTTCGGCTATCAGGTGCGGGGGGCTTATTCTTTACGAGCTCGACATCTTAGAGTGGCTGCACGTGGATTCTACCTTCTGCGCTCGTTGTTCTGTCGTAGTGGCGACATTCACACCTCAAGTCTGGTTCTTGCGTATACTAGGAATTCGGCGTCTTCCATCGGCAGTGGAAGCGGCAACTCCGTCCCGAAAGTATCAGCTGATGTGCTGCTGATTGTGCAGGTTCTTGCCCGATTCATCTCCGTCGTCGTGGGAAATGCGGCGAATGCAGACAAAGGCTTCGATCGTCACCTGGTATCTGCTGATGCTTTTCGGCTGTCAGGTGCGGGGGCGTATTCTTTGCGAGCTCCGACATCTTGGGGTGGCGGCACGTGGATTCTACTTTCTGCGCACCTTCTTCTAGCATAGTGGCGACATTCACACCTCAAGTCAGGTTCTTGCCTATACTAGGAACATCTGCGTCTTCCATCGGCAGTGGAAGCGGCAACTCCATCCCGATAGTGTCAGCTGATTTGCAGCTGTTTGTGCAGGTTCTTCCCTTATTCGTCTCCGTCGTCTTGGGAAATGCGGCGAATGCAGACGAAGGCTTCGATCGTCACCTGGTATCTACTGATGCTTTTCGGCTATCCGGTGTGGTGGGCGTATTTTTTACGAGCTCCGACATCTTGGGCTGGCGGCACGTTTATTATATCTTCTGCGCACCTTCTTCTAGCATAGTGGCGACATTCACACCTCAACTCAGGTTCTTGCCTATACTAGGAACATCTGCGTCTTCCATCGGCAGTGGAAGCTGCAACTCCGTCCCGAAAAAGTCAGCTGATATGCCGCTGTTTGTGCATGTTCTTGCCGGATTGATCTCCGTCGTCGTGGGAAATGCGGCGAATGCAGACAAAGGCTTCGATCGTCATCTGGTATCTACTGATGCTTTTCGGCTATCCGGTGCGGGAGGCGTATTCTTTACGAGCTCCGACATCTTGGGGTGGCGGCACGTGGATTCTACATTCTGCGCACGTTCTTCTAGCTTAGTGGCGACATTCACACCTCAAGCCATGTTCTTGCCTATACTATGAACCTCAGCGTCTTCCATCGGCAGTGGAAGCGGCAATTCCGTCCCGATAGTGTCACCTGATTTGCCGCTGTTTGTGCAGGTTGTTGCTGGATTCATCTCTGTCGTCGTGGGAAATGCGGCGAATGCAGACGAAGGCTTGGATCGTCACCTGGTATCTACTGATGCTTTTCGGCTATCCGGTGCGGTGGGCGTATTTTTTACGAGCTCCGACATCTTGGGGTGGCGGCACGTTTATTCTACCTTCTGCTCACGCTCTTCTAGCATAGTGGCGACATTGACACCTCAAGCCAGGCTCTTGCCTATACTATGAACATCTGCGTCTTCCATCGACAGTGGAAGCGGAAACTCCCTACCATTAGTGCCAGCTGATGTGCCGCTGTTTGTGCATGTTCTTGCCGGATTCATCTCCGTCGTCGTGGGAAATGCGGCGAATGTAGACAAAGCTTCGATCGTCACGTGGTATCTACTGATGCTTTTCGGCTATCCGGTGCGGGAGGCGTATTCTTTACGAGCTCCGACATCTTGGGGTGGCGGCACGTTTATTCTATCTTCTGCGCACCTTCTTCTAGCGTAGTGGCGACATTGACACCTCAAGCCAGGCTCTTGCCTATACTATGAACATCTGCGTCTTCCATCGACAGTGGAAGCGGAAACTCCGTCCCCTTAGTGTCAGCTGATGTGCCGCTGTTTGTGCAGGTTCTTGCCGGATTCATCTCCGTCGTCGTGAGGAATGCGGCGAATGCAGACAAAGGCTTCGATCGCCCCTGATATCTACTGATGCTTTTCGGCTATCAGGTTCGGTGGGCGTATTCGTTATGAGCTCCGACATCTGGGGTGGCGGCACGTGGATTCTACCTACTGGGCACGTTCTTCTTGCATAGTGGTGACATTGACACCTCAAGCCAGGTTCTTGCCTATACTAGGAACATCTGCATCTTCCATCGGTAGAGGGAGCGGCAATTCCGTCCCGATAGTGTCAGCTGATTTGCCGCTGTTTGTGCAGGTTTTTGCTGGATTCATGTCCGTCGTCATGGGAAATGCGGCGAATGCAGACAAAGGCTTCGATCGTCACCTGGTATCTACTGATGCTTTTCGGCTATCCGGTGCGGGGGCAGTATTCTTTTCGAGCTCCGACATTTTGGAGTGGCTGCACGTGGATTGTACCTTCTGCGCACGTTGTTCTATCAATTGTGGCGACATTCACACCTCAAGCCAGGTTCTTGTCTATACCAGGAACATCTGCGTCTTCCATCGGCAGTGGAAGCGGCAACTCCGTCTCGATAGTGTCAGCTGATTTGCCGCTGTTTGTGCAGGTTGTTGCTGGATTCATCTCCGTCGTCGTGGGAAATGCGGCGAATGCAGACGAAGGCTTCGATCGTCACCTGGTATATCTACTGATGCTTTTCGGCTATCCGGTGCGGGACACGTATTCGTTACGAGCTCTGACATCTGGGGTGGCGGCACGTGGATTCTACCTACTGCGCACGTTCTTCTATATTAGTGGCGACATTGACACCTCAAGCCAGGTTCTTGCCTATACTAGGAACATCTGCGTCTTCCATCGGCAGTGGAAGTGGCAATTCCGTCCCGATAGTGTCAGCTGAGTTGCCGCTGTTTGTGCAGGTTCTTGCCGGATTCATCTCCGTCGTCGTGGGAAAAGCGGCGAATGAAGACAAAGGCTTCGATGGTCACCTGGTAGCTACTGATGCTTTTCGTCTATCCGGCGAGGGGGGCGTATTCTTTACGAGCTCCGACATCTTGGGGGGGGGGGGGCCGCACGTGGATTGTACCTTCTCCGCACCTTCTAGCGTAGTGCGCCATTCACAACTCAAGCCATGTTCTTACCTATACTAGGAACATCTGCGTGTTCCACCGGCAGTGAAAGCGGCAACTCCGTCCCGATAGTGTGAGCTGATGTGCCGCTGTTTGTGCAGGTTGTTGCTGGATTCATCTCCGTCGTCTTGGGAAATGCGGCGAATGCACGAAGGCTTCGATGGTCACCTGGTATCTACTGATGCTTTTCGGCTATCAGGTGCGGGGGGCGTATTCTTTACGAGCTCCGACATCTTGGAGTGGCTGCACGTCGATTCTACCTTCTTCGCACGTAGTTCTATCATAGTGGCGACATTCACACCTCAAGCCAGGTTCTTGTCTAAGCCAGGAACATCTGCGTCTTCCATCGGCAGTGGAAGCGGCAACTCCGTCCCGAAAGTGTCAGCTCAAGTGCCGCTGTTTGTGCAGTTTCTTGCCAGATTCATCTCCGTCGTCGTGGGAAATGCGGCGAATGCAGACAAAGGCTTCGCTCGTCACCTGGTATGTGCTGATGCTTTTCGGCTGTGAGGTGCGGGGGGACGTATTCTTTACGAGCTCCGACATCTTGGAGCGGCTGCACGTGGATTCTACCTTCTGCACACGTTGTTCAATCATAGTGGCGACATTCACACCTCAAGCCATGTTCTTGCCTATACTAGGAATTCTGCGTCTTCCATCGGCAGTGGAAGCGGCAACTCCGTCCCGAAAGTGTCAGCTGATGTGCTGCTGTTTGTGCAGGTTCTTGCCAGATTCATCTCCGTCGTCGTGGGAAATGCGGCGAATGCAGACAAAGGCTTCGATCGTCACCTGGTATCTGCTGATGCTTTTCGGCTGTCAGGTGCGGGGGCGTATTCTTTGCGAGCTCCGACATCTTGGGGCGGCGGCACGTGGATTCTACTTTCTGCGCACCTTCTTCTAGCATAGTGGCGACATTCACACCTCAAGTCAGGTTCTTGCCTATACTAGGAACATCTGCGTCTTCCATCGGCAGTGGAAGCGGCAACTCCATCCCGATAGTGTCAGCTGATGTGCCGCTGTTTGTGCAGGTTCTAGCGGGATTCATCTCCGTCGTCGTGGGAAATGCGGCGAATGCAGACGAAGGCTTCGATCGTCACCTGGTATATCTACTGATGCTTTTCGGCTATCCGGTGCGGGACACGTATTCGTTACGAGCTCTGACATCTGGGGTGGCGGCACGTGGATTCTACCTACTGCGCACGTTCTTCTATATTAGTGGCGACATTGACACCTCAAGCCAGGTTCTTGCCTATACTAGGAACATCTGCGTCTTCCATCGGCAGTGGAAGTGGCAATTCCGTCCCGATAGTGTCAGCTGAGTTGCCGCTGTTTGTGCAGGTTCTTGCCGGATTCATCTCCGTCGTCGTGGGAAAAGCGGCGAATGAAGACAAAGGCTTCGATGGTCACCTGGTAGCTACTGATGCTTTTCGTCTATCCGGCGAGGGGGGCGTATTCTTTACGAGCTCCGACATCTTGGGGGGGGGGGGCCGCACGTGGATTGTACCTTCTCCGCACCTTCTAGCGTAGTGCGCCATTCACAACTCAAGCCATGTTCTTACCTATACTAGGAACATCTGCGTGTTCCACCGGCAGTGAAAGCGGCAACTCCGTCCCGATAGTGTGAGCTGATGTGCCGCTGTTTGTGCAGGTTGTTGCTGGATTCATCTCCGTCGTCTTGGGAAATGCGGCGAATGCACGAAGGCTTCGATGGTCACCTGGTATCTACTGATGCTTTTCGGCTATCAGGTGCGGGGGGCGTATTCTTTACGAGCTCCGACATCTTGGAGTGGCTGCACGTCGATTCTACCTTCTTCGCACGTAGTTCTATCATAGTGGCGACATTCACACCTCAAGCCAGGTTCTTGTCTAAGCCAGGAACATCTGCGTCTTCCATCGGCAGTGGAAGCGGCAACTCCGTCCCGAAAGTGTCAGCTCAAGTGCCGCTGTTTGTGCAGTTTCTTGCCAGATTCATCTCCGTCGTCGTGGGAAATGCGGCGAATGCAGACAAAGGCTTCGCTCGTCACCTGGTATGTGCTGATGCTTTTCGGCTGTGAGGTGCGGGGGGACGTATTCTTTACGAGCTCCGACATCTTGGAGCGGCTGCACGTGGATTCTACCTTCTGCACACGTTGTTCAATCATAGTGGCGACATTCACACCTCAAGCCATGTTCTTGCCTATACTAGGAATTCTGCGTCTTCCATCGGCAGTGGAAGCGGCAACTCCGTCCCGAAAGTGTCAGCTGATGTGCTGCTGTTTGTGCAGGTTCTTGCCAGATTCATCTCCGTCGTCGTGGGAAATGCGGCGAATGCAGACAAAGGCTTCGATCGTCACCTGGTATCTGCTGATGCTTTTCGGCTGTCAGGTGCGGGGGCGTATTCTTTGCGAGCTCCGACATCTTGGGGCGGCGGCACGTGGATTCTACTTTCTGCGCACCTTCTTCTAGCATAGTGGCGACATTCACACCTCAAGTCAGGTTCTTGCCTATACTAGGAACATCTGCGTCTTCCATCGGCAGTGGAAGCGGCAACTCCATCCCGATAGTGTCAGCTGATGTGCCGCTGTTTGTGCAGGTTCTAGCGGGATTCATCTCCGTCGTCGTGGGAAATGCGGCGAAATCAGACAAAGGCTTCGATCGTCACCTGGTATCTACTGATGCTTTTCGGCTATCCGGTGCGGGGGGCGCGTTCTTTACGAGCTCCGGCATCTTGGGGTGGCGGCACGTGGATTGTACCTTCTGCGCACCTTATTCTAGTGTAGTGGCGACATTCACACCTCAAGGCATGTTCTTGCCTATACTAGGAACATCTGCGCCTTCCATCGGCACTGGAAGCGGCAACTCCATCCCGATAGTGTCAGCTTATGTGCCGCTGTTTGTGCAGGTTCTTCCCTTATTCATCTCCGTCGTCGTAGGAAATGCGGCAAATGCAGACAATTGCTTCGATCGTCGCCTGATATCTACTGATGCATTTCGGCTATCCTGTGCGACGGCGTATTCTTTACGAGCTCCGACATCATGGGGTGGCGGCACGTGGATTCTACCTTCTGCTCACGCTCTTCTAGCATAGTGGCGACCTTGACACCTCAAGCCAGGTTCTTGCCTATACTATGAACATCTGCGTCTTCCATCGACAGTGGAAGCGTAAACTCTGTCCCATTAGTGTCAGCTGATGTGGCGCTGTTTGTGCTGGTTCTTGCCTGATTCATCTCCGTCGTCGTGGGGAATGCGGCGAATTCAGACAAAGGCTTCGATCGTCACCTGGTATCTACTGATGCTTTCCGGCTATCCGGTGCAGGAGGCGTATTCTTTACGAGCTCCGACATCTTGGGGTGGCGGCACGTCGATTCTACATTCTGCGCACGTTCTTATAGCTTAGTGGCGACATTCACACCTCAAGTCAGGTTCTTCCCTATACTAGGAACATCTGCGCCTTCCATCGGCAGTGGAAGCTGCAACTCCATCCCGATAGTGTCACCTGATGTGCCGCTGTTTGTGCAGGTTCTTGCCGTATTCATCTCCGTCGTCGTGGGAAATGCGGCGAGTGCAGACAAATGCTTCGATCGTCGCCTGATATCTACTGATGCATTTCGGCTATCCGGTGCGGGGCGGTATTCTTTACGAGCTCCGACATCTTGGGGTGGCGGCACGTGGATTCTACATTCTGCGCACGTTCTTCTAGCTTAGTGGCGACATTCACACCTCAAGCCATGTTCTTGCCTATAGTAGGAACATCTGCGTCTTCCATCGGCAGTGGAAGCGGCAACTCCGTCCCGATAGTGTGAGCTGAAGTGCCGCTGTCTGTGCAGGTTCTTGCCAGATTCATCTCCGTCCTCGTGGGAAATGCGGCGAATGCAGACAAAGGCTTCGATCGTCACCTGGTATCTACTGATGCTTTTCGGCTATCCGGTGCGGGGAGCGTATTCATTACGAGCTCCGACATCTTGTGGTGGCGGCACGTGAATTGTACCTTCTGCGCACCTTCTTCTAGCATAGTGGTGACATTCCCACCTCAATCCATGTTCTTGCCTAAACTATGAACATCTGCGTCTTCCATCGGCAGTGGAAGCGGCAACTCCGTCCCGAAAAAGTCAGCTGATGTGCCGCTGTTTGTGCATTTTCTTGCCGGATTCATCTCCGTCGTCGTGGCAAATGCGGCGAATGCAGACAAAGGCTTCGATCGTCACCTGGTCTCTACTGATGCTTTTCGGCTATCCGGTGCGGTAGGCGTATTCTTTACGAGCTCCGACATCTTGGGGTGGCGGCCAGTGGATTGTACCTTCTCCGCACCTTCTAGCACATTGGCGACATTGGCACCTCAAGCCAGGTTCTTGCCTATACTAGGAACATCTGCGTCTTCCATCGGCAGTGGAAGCGGCAACTTCGTCCCAATAGTGTCAGCTGATGTGTCGCTGTTTGTGCAGGTTCTTGCCGGATTCATCTCCGTCGTCGTGGGAAATGCGGCGAACGCAGACAAAGGCTTCGATCGTCGCCTGGTATCTACTGATGCTTTTCGGCTATCAGGTGCGGGGGGCGTATTCTTTACGAGCTCCGACATCTCGGGGTGGCGGCACGTGGATCGTACCTTCTCCGCTCCTTCTAGCGTAGTGGCGACATTCACAACTCAAGCCATGTTCTTGCCTATACTAGGAACTTCTGCGTCTTCCATCGGCAGTAGAAGCGGCAACTCCGTCCCGATAGTGTGAGCTGATGTGCCGCTGTTTGTGCAGGTGTTGCTGGATTCATCTTCGTCGTCGTGGGAAATGCGGCGAATGCAGAAGAAGGCTTCGATCGTCTCCTTGTATCTACTGATGCTTTTCGGCTATCAGGTGCGGGGGCGTATTCTTTACGAGCTCCGACATCTTGGAGTGGCTGCACGTGGATTCTACCTTCTGCGCACGTTGTTCTATCATAGTGGCGGCATTCACACCTCAAGCCATGTTTCTGGCTATACCAGGAACATCTGCGTCTTCCATCGGCAGTGGAAGTGGCAACTCCGTCCCGATAGTGTGAGCTGATGTGCCGCTGTTTGCGCAGGTTGTTGCTGGATTCATCTCCGTCGCCGTGGGAAATGCGGCGAATGCAGAAGAAGGCTTCGATCGTCACCTGGTATCTACTGACGCTTTTCGGCTATCCGGTGCGGGGGTGTATTCTTTACGGGCTCTGACATCTTGGGGTGGGGCACGTGGATTCTACCTTCTGCGCACCTTCTTCTAGCATAGTGGCGACATTCACACCTCAAGCCTGGTTCTTGCCTATACTAGGAACATCTGCGTCTTCCATCGGCAGTGGAAGCAGCAACTCCGTCCCGCAAGTGTCAGCTGATGTGCCGCTGTTTGTGCAGGTTCTTGCCAGATTCATCTCCGTCGTCGTGGGAAATGTGGCGAATGCAGACAAAGGCTTCGATTGTCACCTGGTAGCTGCTGATGCTTTTCGGCTGTCAGGTGCGGGGGGCGTATTCTTTACGAGCTCCGACATCTTGGGGTGGCGGCACGTCGATTCTACATTCTGCGCACGTTCTTATAGCATAGTGGCGACATTCACACCTCATGTCAGGTTCTTGCCTATACAAGGAACATCTGCGCCTTCCATCGGCAGTGGAAGCTGCAACTCCGTCCCGATAGTGTCACCTGATGTGCCGCTGTTTGTGCAGGTTCTTGCCTTATTCATCTCCGTCGTCGTGGGAAATGCGGCGAGTGTAGACAAATGCTTCGATCGTCGCCTGATATCTACTGATGCATTTCGGCTATCCGGTGCGGGGCGGTATTCTTTACGAGCTCCTACATTTTGGGGTGGCGGCACGTGGATTCTACATTCTGCGCACGTTCTTCTAGCTTAGTGGCGACATTCACACCTCAAGCCATGTTCTTGCCTATAGTAGGAACATCTGCGTCTTCCATCGGCAGCGGAAGCGGCAACTCCGTCCCGATAGTGTGAGCTGAAGTGCCGCTGTTTGTGCAGGTTCTTGCCGGATTCATCTCCGTCCTCGTGGGAAATGCGGCGAATGCAGACAAAGGCTTCGATCGTCACCTGGTATCTACTGATGCTTTTCGGCTATCCGTTGCGGGGAGCGTATTCATTACGAGCTCCGACATCTTGTGGTGGCGGCACGTGAATTGTACCTTCTGCGCACCTTCTTCTAGCATAGTGGCGACATTCCCACCTCAATCCATGTTCTTGCCTAAACTATGAACATCTGCGTCTTCCATCGGCAGTGGAAGCGGCAACTCCGTCCCGAAAAAGTCAGCTGATGTGCCGCTGTTTGTGCATTTTCTTGCCGGATTCATCTCCGTCGTCGTGGCAAATGCGGCGAATGCAGACAAAGGTTTCGATCATCACCTGGTATCTACTGATGCTTTTCGGCTATCCGGTGCGGTAGGCGTATTCTTTACGAGCTCCGACATCTTGGGGTGGCGGCACGTGGATTGTACCTTCACCGCACCTTCTAGCGTAGTGGCGACATTCACAACTCAAGCCATGTTATTGCCTATACTAGGAACATCTGCGTCTTCCATCGGCAGTGGAAGCGGCAACTCCGTACCGATAGTGTGAGCGGTTGTGCCGCTGTTTGTGCAGGTTGTTGCTGGATTCATCTCCGTCGTCGTGGGAAATGCTGCGAATGCAGACGAAGGCTTCGATCGTCACCTGGTATCTACTGATGCTTTTCGGCTATCAGGTGCGGGGGCCGTATTCTTTACGAGCTTCGACATCTTGGAGTGGCTGCACGTGGATTCTACCTTCTGCGCATGTTGTTATATCATAGTGGCGACATTCACACCTCAAGCCAGGAACTTGTCTATACCAGGAACATCTGCGTCTTCCATCGGCAGTGGAAGCGGCAACTCCGTCCCAATAGTGTCAGCTGATGTGTCGCTGTTTGTGCAGGTTCTTGCCGGATTCATCTCCGTCGTCGTGGGAAATGCGGCGAATGCAGACAAAGGCTTCGATCGTCGCCTGGTATCTACTGATGCTTTTCGGCTATCCGGTGCGGGGGGCGTATTCTTTACGAGCTCCGACATCTTGGGGTGGCGGCACGTGGATTGTACCTTCTCAGCACCTTCTAGCACAGTGGCGACATTGACACCTCAAGCCAGGTTCTTCCCTATACTAGGAACATCTGCGTCTTCCATCGGCAGTGGAAGCGGCAACTCCGTCCCAAAAGTGTCAACTGATGTGCCGCTGTTTGTGCAGGTTGTTGCTGAATTCATCTCCGTCGTCGTGGGAAATGCTGCGAATGCAGACGAAGGCTTCGATCGTCACCTGGTATCTACTGATGCTTTTTGGCTATCAGGTGCGGGGGGCGTATTCTTTACGAGCTCCGACATCTTGGAGTGGCTGCACGTGGATTCTACCTTCTGCGCATGTTGTTATATCATAGTGGCGACATTCACACCTCAAGCCAGGTTCTTGTCTATACCAGGAACATCTGCGTCTTCCATCGGCAGTGGAAGCGGCAACTCCGTCCCAATAGTGTCAGCTGATGTGTCGCTGTTTGTGCAGGTTCTTGCCGGATTCATCTCCGTCGTCGTGGGAAATGCGGCGAATGCAGACAAAGGCTTCGATCGTCGCCTGGTATCTACTGATGCTTTTCGGATAGCCGGTGCCGGGGGCGTATTCTTTACGAGCTCCGACATCTTGGGGTGGCGGCACGTGGATTGTACCTTCTCCGCACTTTCTAGCACAGTGGCGACATTCACACCTCAAGCCATGTTTTTGCCTATACTAGGAACATCTGCGTCTTCCATCGGCAGTGGAAGCGGCAACTCCGTCCCGATAGTGTGAGCTGATGTGTCGCTGTTTGTGCAGGTTCTTGCCGGATTCATCTCCGTCGTCGTGGGAAATGCGGCGAATGCAGACAAAGGCTTCGATCGTCACCTGGTATCTACTTATGCTTTTCGGCTATCCGGTGCGGGGGACGTATTCGTTATGAGCTCCGACATCTGGGGTGGCGGCACGTGGATACTACCTACTGCGCACGTTCTTCTTGCATAGTGGCGACATTGACACCTCAAGCCAGGTTCTTGCCTATACTAGGAACAGCTGCGTCTTCCATCGGCAGTGGAAGCGGCATCTCCTTCCCGAAAGTATCAGCTGATGTGCCGCTGTTTGTGCAGGTTCTTGCAAGATTCATCTCCGTCGTCGTGGGAAATGCTGCGAATGCAGACAAAGGCTTCGATCGTCACCTGGTATCTACTGATGCTTTTCGGCTATCAGGTGCGGGGGGCGTATTCTTTACGAGCTCCGACATCTTGGAGTGGCTGCACGTGGATTCTACCTTCTGCGCATGTTGTTATATCGTAGTGGCGACATTCACACCTCAAGCCATGTTATTGCCTATACTAGGAACATCTGCGTCTTCCATCGGCAGTGGAAGCGGCAACTCCGTACCGATAGTGTGAGCTGTTGTGCCGCTGTTTGTGCAGGTTCTTGCCTTATTCATCTCCGTCGTCGTGCGAAATGCGGCAAATGCAGACATATGATTCGATCGTCGCCTGGTATCTACTGATGCTTTTCGGCTATCCGGTGCGGGAGGCGTATTCTTTACGAGCTCCGACATCTTGGGGTGACGGCACGTGGATTCTACATTCTGCGCACGTTCTTCTAGCTTAGTGGGGACATTCGCACCTCAAGTCAGGTTCTTGCCTATACTAGGAACACCTGCGCCTTCCATCGGCAGTGGAAGCTGCAACTCCGTCCCGATAGTGTCACCTTATGTGCCGCTGTTTGTGCAGGTTCTTGCCTTATTCATCTCCGTCGTCGTGGGAAATGCGGCGAGTGCATACAAATGCTTCGATCGTCGCCTGATATCTACTGATGCATTTCGGCTATCCGGTGCGGGGCGATATTCTTTACGAGCTCCGACATTTTGGGGTGGCGGCACGTGGATTCTACATTCTGCGCACGTTCTTCTAGCTTAGTGGCGACATTCACACCTCAAGCCATGTTCTTGCCTATAGTAGGAACATCTGCGTCTTCCATCGGCAGTGGAAGCGGCAACTCCGTCCCGATAGTGTGAGCTGAAGTGCCGCTGTTTGTGCAGGTTCTTGCCGGATTCATCTCCGTCCTCGTGGGAAATGCGGCGAATGCAGACAAAGGCTTCGATCGTCACCTGGTATCTACTGATGCTTTTCGGCTATCCGTTGCGGGGAGCGTATTCATTACGAGCTCCGACATCTTGTGGTGGCGGCACGTGAATTGTACCTTCTGCGCACGTTCTTCTAGCATAGTGGCGACATTCCCACCTCAATCCATGTTCTTGCCTAAACTATGAACATCTGCGTCTTCCATCGGCAGTGGAAGCGGCAACTCCGTCCCGAAAAAGTCAGCTGATGTGCCGCTGTTTGTGCATTTTCTTGCCGGATTCATCCCCGTCGTCGTGGCAAATGCGGCGAATGCAGAGAAAGGTTTTCATCATCACCTGGTATCTACTGATGCTTTTCGGCTATCCGGTGCGGTAGGCGTATTCTTTGCGAGCTCCGACATCTTGGGGTGGCGGCACGTGGATTGTACCTTCACCGCACCTTCTAGCACAGTGGCGACATTCACACCTCAAGCCAGGTTCTTGTCTATACCAGGAACATCTGCGTCTTCCATCGGCAGTGGAAGCGGCAACTCCGTCCCAATAGTGTCAGCTGATGTGTCGCTGTTTGTGCAGGTTCTTGCCGGATTCATCTCCGTCGTCGTGGGAAATGCGGCGAATGCAGACAAAGGCTTCGATCGTCGCCTGGTATCTACTGATGCTTTTCGGCTATCCGGTGCCGGGGGCGTATTCTTTACGAGCTCCGACATCTTGGGTAGGCGGCACGTGGATTGTACCTTCTCCGCACTTTCTAGCACAGTGGCGACATTCACACCTCAAGCCATGTTCTTGCCTATACTAGGAACATCTGCGTCTTCCATCGGCAGTGGAAGCGGCAACTCCGTCCCGATAGTGTGAGCTGATGTGTCGCTGTTTGTGCAGGTTCTTGCCGGATTCATCTCCGTCGTCGTGGGAAATGCGGCGAATGCAGACAAAGGCTTTGATCGTCGCCTGGTATCTACTGATGCTTTTCGGCTATCCGGTGCCGGGGGCGTATTCTTTACGAGCTCCAATAACTTGGGGTGGCGGCACGTGGATTGTACCTTCTCCGCACCTTCTAGCACAGTGGCGACATTCACACCTCAAGCCATGTTCTTGCCTATACTAGGAACATCTGCGTCTTCCATCGGCAGTGGAAGCGGCAACTCCGTCCCGACAGTGTGAGCTGATGTGTCGCTGTTTGCGCAGGTTCTTGCCGGATTCATCTCCGTCGTCGTGGGAAATGCGGCGAATGCAGACAAAGGCTTCGATCGTCACCTGGTATCTACTTAAGCTTTTCGGCTATCCGGTGCGGGGGACGTATTCGTTATGAGCTCCGACATCTGGGGTGGCGGCACGTGGATTCTACCTACTGCGCACGTTCTTCTTGCATAGTGGCGACATTGACACCTCAAGCCAGGTTCTTGCCTATACTAGGAACATCTGCGTCTTCCATCGGCAGTGGAAGCGGCAACTCCGTCCGGAAAGTGTCAGCTGATGTGGCGCTGTTTTTGCAGGTTCTTGCCGGATTCATCTCCATCGTCGTGGGAAATGCGGCGAATGCAGACAAAGGCTTCAATCGTCACCTGGTATCTACTGATGCTTTTCGGCTATCCGGTGCGGGAGGCGTATTCTTTACGAGCTCCGACATTTTGGGGTGACGGCACGTGGATTCTACATTCTGCGCACGTTCTTCTAGCTTAGTGGGGACATTCGCACCTCAAGTCAGGTTCTTGCCTATACTAGGAACACCTGCGCCTTCCATCGGCAGTGGAAGCTGCAACTCCGTCCCGATAGTGTCAGCTGATGTGCCGCTGTTTGTGCAGGTTCTTGCCTTATTCATCTCCGTCGTCGTGCGAAATGCGGCAAATGCAGACAAATGATTCGATCGTCGCCTGATATCTACTGATGCATTTCGGCTATCCGGTGCGGAGACGTATCCTTTACGAGCTCCGACATTATGAGGTGGCGGCACGTGGATTCTACCTTCTGCTCACGCTCTTCTAGCATAGTGGCGACATTGACACCTCAAGCAAGGTTCTTGCCTATACTATGAACAGCTGTGTCTTCCATCGACAGTGGAAGCGGAAACTCCGTCCCATTAGTGTCAGCTGATGTGCCGCTGTTTGTGAAGGTTCTCGCCGGATTCATCTCCGTCCTCGTGAGAAATGCGGCGAGTGCAGACGAAGGATTCGATCGTCACCTGGTATCTACTGATGCTTTTCGGATATCCGGTGCGGGGGGCGTATTCTTTACGAGCTCCGACATCTTGTGGTGGCGGCACGTGATTTGTACCTTCTGCACACCTTCTTCTAGCATAGTGGCTACATTCACATCTCAAGCCAGGTTCTTGTCTATACAGGAACATCTACGTCTTCCATCGGCAGTGGAAGCGGCAACTCCGTCCCAATAGTGTCAGCTGATGTGTCGCTGTTTGTGCAGGTTCTTGCCGGATTCATCTCCGTCGTCGTCAGAAATGCGGCGAATGCAGACAAAGGCTTCGATCGTCGCCTGGTATCTACTGATGCTTTTCGGCTATCCGGTGCCGGGGGCGTATTCTTTACGAGCTCCGACATCTTGGGGTGGCGGCACGTGGATTGTACCTTCTCCGCACTTTCTAGCACAGTGGCGACATTCACACCTCAAGCCATGTTCTTGCCTATACTAGGAACATCTGCGTCTTCCATCGGCAGTGGAAGCGGCAACTCCGTCCCGATAGTGTGAGCTGATGTGTCGCTGTTTGTGCAGGTTCTTGCCGGATTCATCTCCGTCGTCGTGGGAAATGCGGCGAATGCAGACAAAGGCTTCGATCGTCACCTGGTATCTACTTATGCTTTTCGGCTATCCGGTGCGGGGACGTATTCGTTATGAGCTCCGACATCTGGTGTGGCGGCACATGGATTCTACCTACTGCGCACGTTCTTCTTGCATAGTGGCGACATTGACACCTCAAGCCAGGTTCTTGCCTATACTAGGAACATCTGCGTCTTTCATCGGCAGTGGAAGCGGCAACTCCTTCCCGAAAGTATCAGCTGATGTGCCGCTGTTTGTGCAGGTTCTTGCAAGATTCATCTCCGTCGTCGTGGGAAATGCTGCGAATGCAGACGAAGGCTTCGATCGTCACCTGGTATCTACTGATGCTTTTCGGCTATCAGGTGCGGGGGGCGTATTCTTTACGAGCTCCGACATCTTGGAGTGGCTGCACGTGGATTCTACCTTCTGCGCATGTTGTTATATCGTAGTGGCGACATTCACACCTCAAGCCAGGTTCTTGTCTATACCAGGAACATCTGCGTCTTCCATCAGCAGTGGAAGCGGCAACTCCGTCCCAATAGTGTCAGCTGATGTGTCGCTGTTTGTGCAGGTTCTTGCCGGATTCATCTCCGTCGTCGTGGGAAATGCGGCGAATGCAGAGAAAGGCTTCGAACGTCGCCTGGTATCTACTGATGCTTTTCGGCTATCCGGTGCCGGGGGCGTATTCTTTACGAGCTCCAATATCTTGGGGTGGCGGAACGTGGATTGTACCTTCTCCGCACCTTCTAGCACAGTGGCGACATTCACACCTCAAGCCATGTTCTTGCCTATACTAGGAACATCTGCGTCTTCCATCGGCAGTGGAAGCGGCAACTCCGTCCCGATAGTGTGAGCTGATGTGTCGCTGTTTGTGCAGGTTCTTGCCGGATTCATCTCCGTCGTCGTGGGCAATGCGGCGAATGCAGACAAAGGCTTCGATCTTCACCTGGTATCTACTTACGCTTTTCGGCTATCCGGTGCGGGGGACGTATTCGTTATGAGCTCCGACATCTGGGGTGGCGGCACGTTTAATTCTACCTACTGCGCACGTTCTTCTTGCATAGTGGCGACATTGACACCTCAAGCCAGGTTCTTGCCTATACTAGGAACATCTGCGTCTTCCATCGGCAGTGGAAGCGGCAACTCCGTCCCGAAAGTGTCAGCTGATGTGCCGCTGTTTGTGCAGGTTCTTGCAAGATTCATCTCCGTCGTCGTGGGAAATGCGGCGAAATCAGACAAAGGCTTCGATCGTCACCTGGTATCTACTGATGCTTTTCAGCTATCCGGTGCGGGTGTGGCGTATTCTTTTTGAGCTCCGATATCATGGGTTGGCGGCACGTGGATTCTACCTTCTGCTAACGCTCTTCTAGCATAGTGGCGACATTGACACCTCAAGCAAGGTTCTTGCCTATACTATGAACAGCTGTGTCTTCCATCGACAGTGGAAGCGGAAACTCCGTCCCGATAGTGTCAGCTGATGTGCCGCTGTTTGTGCAGGTTCTTGCAAGATTCATCTCCGTCGTCGTGGGAAATACGGCGAATGTAGACAAAGGCTTCGATCGTCACCTGGTATCTACTGATGCTTTTCGGCTATCCAGTGCGGGAGGCGTATTCTTTACGAGCTCCGACATCTTGGGGTGACGGCAAGTGGATTCTACATTCTGCGCACGTTCTTCTAGCTTAGTGGGGACATTCGCACCTCAAGTCAGGTTCTTGCTATACAAGGAACACCTGCGCCTTCCATCGGCAGTGGAAGCTGCAACTCCGTCCCGATAGTGTCAGCTGATGTGCCGCTGTTTGTGCAGGTTCTTGCCTTATTCATCTCCGTTGTCGTGCGAAATGCGGCAAATGCAGACAAATGATTCGATCGTCGCCTGATATCTACTGATGCATTTCGGCTATCCGGTGCGGAGACGTATTCTTTACGAGCTCCGACATTATGAGGTGGCGGCACGTGGATTCTACCTTCTGCTCACGCTCTTCTAGCATATTGGCGACATTGACACCTCAAGCAAGGTTCTTGCCTATACTATGAACAGCTGTGTCTTCCATCGACAGTGGAAGCGGAAACTCCTTCCCATTAGTGTCAGCTGATGTGCCGCTGTTTGTGAAGGTTCTCGCCGGATTCATCTCCGTCCTCGTAGGAAATGCGGCAAATGCAGACGAAGGCTTCGATCGTCACCTGGTGTCTACTGATGCTTTTCGGCTATCAGGTGCAGGGGGCGTATTCTTTACGAGCTCCGACATCTTGGAGTGGCTGCACGTGGTTCTACCTTCTACGCACCTTGTAGCGTAGTGGCGCCATTCACAACTCAAGCCATGTTCTTAACTATACAAGGAACATCTGCGTGTTCCACCGTCAGTGGAAGCGGCACCTCCGTCCCGATAGTGTGAGCTGATGTGCCGCTGTTTGTGCAGGTTGTTGCGATTCATCTCCGTCGTCGTGGGAAATGCGGCGAATGCACGAAGGTTTCGATCGTCACCTGGTATCTACTGATGCTTTTCGGCTATCAGGTGCGGGGGGCGTATTCTTTACGAGCTCCGACATCTTGGAGTGGCTGCACGTGGATTCTACCTTCTGCACACGTTGTTCAATCATAGTGGCGACATTCACACCTCAAGCCATGTTCTTGCCTATACTACGAACATCTGCGTCTTCCATCGGCAGTGGAAGCGGCAACTCCGTCCCGATAGTGTGAGCTGATGTGCCGCTGTTTGTGCAGGTTGTTGCTAGATTCATCTCCGCGTCGTGGGAAATGCGGCGAATGCAGACGAAGGCTTCGATCGTCACCTGGTATCTGCTGATGCTTTTCGGCTATCCGGTGCGGGGGGCGTATTCTTTACGAGCTCCGACACCTTGGGGTGGCGGCACGTTTATTCTACCTTCTGCGCACCTTCTTCTAGCGTAGTGGCGACATTCACACCTCAAGCCATGTTCTTGCCTATACTAGGAACATCTGCGTCTTCCATCGGTAGTGGAAGCGGCAACTCCGTCCCGAAAGTGTCAGCTGATCTGCCGCTGCTTGTGCAGGTTCTTGCCGGATTCATCTCCGTCGTCGTGGGAAATGCGGCGAAATCAGACAAAGGCTTCGATCGTCACCTGGTATCTACTGACGCTTTTCGGCTATCCGGTGCGGGGGGCGTTTTCTGTATGAGCTCCGATATCTTGGTGTGGCGGCACGTGGATTGTACCTTCTGCGCACCTTATTCTAGTGTAGTGGCGACATTCACACCTCAAGGCATGTTCTTGCCTATACTAGGAACATCTGCGCCTTCCATCAGCAGTGGAAGCGGCAACTCCATCCCGATAGTGTCACCTTATGTGCCGCTGTTTGTGCAGGTTCTTCCCTTATTCATCTCCGTCGTCGTGGGAAATGCGGCAAATGCAGACAATTGCTTCGATCGTCGCCTGATATCTGCTGATGCTTTTCGGCTATCCGGTGTGGGGGACGTATTCGTTATGAGCTCCGACATCTGGGGTGGCAGCACGTGGATTCTACCTACTGCGCACGTTCTTCTTGCGTAGTGGTGACATTGACACCTCAAGCCAGGTTCTTGCCTGTACTAGGAACATCTGCGTCTTCCATCGGCAGTGGAAGTGGCAACTCCGTCCCGATATTGTCAGCTGATTTGCCGCTGTTTGTGCAGGTTGTTGCTGGATTCATCTCTGTCGTCGTGGGAAATGCGGCGAATGCAGACAAAGGCGTCGATCGTCACCTGGTATCTACTGATGCTTTTCGGCTATCCGGTGCGCGGGGCGTATTCTTTACGAGCTCCGACATCTAGGGGTGGCGCCACGTTTTTTCTACCTTCTGCGCACCTTCTTCTAGCATAGTGGCGACATTAACACCTCAAGTCAGGTTCTTGCCTATACTAGGAATATCTGCGTCTTCCATTGGCAGTGGAAGCGGCAACTCCGTCCAGAAAAAGTCAGCTGACGTGCCGCAGTTTGTGCATGTTCTTGCCGGATTCATCTCTGTCGTCGTGGGAAATGCGGCGAATGCAGACAAAGGCGTCGATCGTCACCTGGTATCTACTGATGCTTTTCGGCTATCCGGTGCGGGAGGTGTATTCTTTACGAGCTCCGACATCTTGGGGTGGCGGCACGTGGATTCTACATTCTGCGCACGTTCTTCTAGCTTAGTGGCGACATTCACACCTCAAGCCATGTTCTTGCCTATAGTAGGACCATCTGCGTCTTCCATCGACAGGGGAAGCGGCAACTCCGTCCCGATAGTGTGAGCTCAAGTGCCGCTGTTTGTGCAGGTTCTTGCCGGATTCATCTCTGTCCTCGTGGGAAATGCGGCGAATGCAGACAAAGGCTTCGATCGTCACCTGGTATCTACTGATGCTTTTCGGCTATCCGGAGCGGGGGGCGTATTCTTAACGAGCTCCGACATCTTGTGGTGGCGGCACTTGAATTGTACCTTCTGCGCACCTTCTTCTAGCATAGTGGCGACATTCCCACCTCAAGCCAGGTTCTTGTCTATACCAGGAACATCTGCGTCTTCCATCGGCAGTGGAAGCGGCAACTCCGTCCCAATAGTGTCAGCTGATGTGTCGCTGTTTGTGCAGGTTCTTGCCGGATTCATCTCCGTCGTCGTGGGAAATGCGGTGAATGCAGACAAATGCTTCGATTGTCGCCTGATATCTACTGATGCATTTCGGCTATCCGGTGCGGAGACGTATTCTTTACGAGCTCCGACATTATGAGGTGGCGGCACGTGGATTCTACCTTCTGCTCACGCTCTTCTAGCATAGTGGCGACATTCCCACCTCAAGCCATGTTCTTGCTTATACTATGAACATCTGTGTCTTCCATCGACAGTGGAAGCGGAAACTCCGTCCCATTAGTGTCAGCTGATGTGCCGCTGTTTGTGCAGGTTCTTGCCGGATTCATCTCCGTCGTCGTGGGAAATGCGGCGAAATCAGACAAAGGCTTCGATCGTCACCTGGTATCTACTGATGCTTTTCAGCTATCCGGTGCGGGGGTGGCGTATTCTTTTTGAGCTCCGATATCTTGGGTTGGCGGCACGTGGATTCAACCTACTGCGCACGTTCTTGTTGCATAGTGGCGACATTGACACCTCAAGCCAGGTTCTTGCCTATACTAGGAACATCTGCGTCTTCCATCGGCAGTGGAAGCGGCAACTCCGTCCCGAAAGTGTCAGCTGATGTGCCGCTGTTTGTGCAGGTTCTTGCAAGATTCATCTCCGTCGTCGTGGGAAATGCGGCGAAATCAGACAAAGGCTTCGATCGTCACCTGGTATCTACTGATGCTTTTCAGCTATCCGGTGCGGGGGTGGCGTATTCTTTTTGAGCTCCGATATCTTGGGTTGGCGGCACGTGGATTGTACCTTCTGCGCACCTTATTCTAGCGTAGTGGCGACATTCACACCTCAAGGCATGTTCTTGCCTATACTAGGAACATCTGCGTCTTCCATCGGCAGTGGAAGCGGCAACTCCATCCCGATGCTGTCAGCTGATGTGCCGCTGTTTGTGCAGGTTCTTGCAAGATTCATCTCCGTCGTCGTGGGAAATACGGCGAATGTAGACAAAGGCTTCGATCGTCACCTGGTGTCTACTGATGCTTTTCGGCTATCCGGTGCGGGAGGCGTATTCTTTACGAGCTCCGACATCTTGGGGCGACGGCACGTGGATTCTACATTCTGCACACGTTCTTCTAGCTTAGTGGGGACATTCGCACCTCAAGTCAGGTTCTTGCCTATACTAGGAACACCTACGCCTTCCATCGGCAGTGGAAGCTGCAACTCCGTCCCGATAGTGTCAGCTGATGTGCAGCTGTTTGTGCAGGTTCTTGCCTTATTCATCTCCGTCGTCGTGCGAAATGCGGCAAATGCAGACAAATGCTTCGATTGTCGCCTGATATCTACTGATGCATTTCGGCTATCCGGTGCGGCGACGTATTCTTTACGAGCTCCGACATTATGAGGTGGCGGCACGTGGATTCTACCTTCTGCTCACGCTCTTCTAGCATAGTGGCGACATTCCCACCTCAAGCCATGTTCTTTCTTATACTATGAACATCTGTGTCTTCCATCGACAGTGGAAGCGGAAACTCCGTCCCATTAGTGTCAGCTGATGTGCCGCTGTTTGTGCAGGTTCTTGCCGGATTCATCTCCGTCGTCGTGGGAAATGCGGCGAATGCAGACAAAGGCTTCGATCGTCACCTGGTATCTACTTATGCTTTTCGGCTATCCGGTGTGGGGGACGTATTCGTTATGAGCTCCGACATCTGGGGTGGCAGCACGTGGATTCTACCTACTGCGCACGTTCTTCTTGCGTAGTGGTGACATTGACACCTCAAGCCAGGTTCTTGCCTATACTAGGAACATATGCGTCTTCCACCGGCAGTGGAAGCGGCAACTCCGTCCCGAAAAAGTCAGCTGACGTGCCACTGTTTGTGCAGGTTCTTGCCGGATTCATCTCCGTCGTCGTGGGAAAAGCGGCGAATGAAGACAAAGGCTTCGATGGTCACCTGGTAGCTACTGATGCTTTTCGTCTATCCGGCGAGGGGGGCGTATTCTTTACGAGCTCCGACATCTTGGGGGGGGGGGGGCGGCACGTGGATTGTACCTTCTCCGCACCTTCTAGCGTAGTGCGCCATTCACAACTCAAGCCATGTTCTTACCTATACTAGGAACATCTGCGTGTTCCACCGGCAGTGAAAGCGGCAACTCCGTCCCGATAGTGTGAGCTGATGTGCCGCTGTTTGTGCAGGTTGTTGCTGGATTCATCTCCGTCGTCGTGGGAAATGCGGCGAATGCACGAAGGCTTCGATGGTCACCTGGTATCTACTGATGCTTTTCGGCTATCAGGTGCGGGGGGCGTATTCTTTACGAGCTCCGACATCTTGGAGTGGCTGCACGTCGATTCTACCTTCTTCGCACGTAGTTCTATCATAGTGGCGACATTCACACCTCAAGCCAGGTTCTTGTCTAAGCCAAAAACATCTGCGTCTTCCATCGGCAGTGGAAGCGGCAACTCCGTCCCGAAAGTGTCAGCTCAAGTGCCGCTGTTTGTGCAGTTTCTTGCCAGATTCATCTCCGTCGTCGTGGGAAATGCGGCGAATGCAGACAAAGGCTTCCTCGTCACCTGGTATGTGCTGATGCTTTTTGGCTGTGAGGTGCGGGGGGACGTATTCTTTACGAGCTCCGACATCTTGGAGCGGCTGCACGTGGATTCTACCTTCTGCACACGTTGTTCAATCATAGTGGCGACATTCACACCTCAAGCCATGTTCTTGCCTATACTAGGAATTCTGCGTCTTCCATCGGCAGTGGAAGCGGCAACTCCGTCCCGAAAGTGTCAGCTGATGTGCTGCTGTTTGTGCAGGTTCTTGCCAGATTCATCTCCGTCGTCGTGGGAAATGCGGCGAATGCAGACAAAGGCTTCGATCGTCACCTGGTATCTGCTGATGCTTTTCGGCTGTCAGGTGCGGGGGCGTATTCTTTGCGAGCTCCGACATCTTGGGGCGGCGGCACGTGGATTCTACTTTCTGCGCACCTTCTTCTAGCATAGTGGCGACATTCACACCTCAAGTCAGGTTCTTGCCTATACTAGGAACATCTGCGTCTTCCATCGGCAGTGGAAGCGGCAACTCCATCCCGATAGTGTCAGCTGATGTGCCGCTGTTTGTGCAGGTTCTAGCGGGATTCATCTCCGTCGGGGGAAATGCGGCGAAATCAGACAAAGGCTTCGATCGTCACCTGGTATCTACTGATGCTTTTCGGCTATCCGGTGCGGGGGGCGCGTTCTTTACGAGCTCCGGCATCTTGGGGTGGCGGCACGTGGATTGTACCTTCTGCGCACCTTATTCTAGTGTAGTGGCGACATTCACACCTCAAGGCATGTTCTTGCCTATACTAGGAACATCTGCGCCTTCCATCGGCATTGGAAGCGGCAACTCCATCCCGATAGTGTCAGCTTATGTGCCGCTGTTTGTGCAGGTTCTTCCCTTATTCATCTCCGTCGTCGTAGGAAATGCGGCAAATGCAGACAATTGCTTCGATCGTCGCCTGATATCTACTGATGCATTTCGGCTATCCTGTGCGACGGCGTATTCTTTACGAGCTCCGACATCATGGGGTGGCGGCACGTGGATTCTACCTTCTGCTCACGCTCTTCTAGCATAGTGGCGACATTCCCACCTCAAGCCATGTTCTTGCTTATACTATGAACATCTGTGTCTTCCATCGACAGTGGAAGCGGAAACTCCGTCCCATTAGTGTCAGCTGATGTGCCGCTGTTTGTGCAGGTTCTTGCCGGATTCATCTCCGTCGTCGTGGGAAATGCGGCGAATGCAGACAAAGGCTTCGATCGTCACCTGGTATCTACTTATGCTTTTCGGCTATCCGGTGTGGGGGACGTATTCGTTATGAGCTCCGACATCTGGGGTGGCAGCACGTGGATTCTACCTACTGCGCACGTTCTTCTTGCGTAGTGGTGACATTGACACCTCAAGCCAGGTTCTTGCCTATACTAGGAACATCTGCGTCTTCCACCGGCAGTGGAAGCGGCAACTCCGTCCCGAAAAAGTCAGCTGACGTGCCGCTGTTTGTGCAGGTTCTTGCCGGATTCATCTCCGTCGTCGTGGGAAAAGCGGCGAATGAAGACAAAGGCTTCGATGGTCACCTGGTAGCTACTGATGCTTTTCGTCTATCCGGCGAGGGGGGCGTATTCTTTACGAGCTCCGACATCTTGGGGGGGGGGGGCGGCCGCACGTGGATTGTACCTTCTCCGCACCTTCTAGCGTAGTGCGCCATTCACAACTCAAGCCATGTTCTTACCTATACTAGGAACATCTGCGTGTTCCACCGGCAGTGAAAGCGGCAACTCCGTCCCGATAGTGTGAGCTGATGTGCCGCTGTTTGTGCAGGTTGTTGCTGGATTCATCTCCGTCGTCGTGGGAAATGCGGCGAATGCACGAAGGCTTCGATGGTCACCTGGTATCTACTGATGCTTTTCGGCTATCAGGTGCGGGGGGCGTATTCTTTACGAGCTCCGACATCTTGGAGTGGCTGCACGTCGATTCTACCTTCTTCGCACGTAGTTCTATCATAGTGGCGACATTCACACCTCAAGCCAGGTTCTTGTCTAAGCCACGAACATCTGCGTCTTCCATCGGCAGTGGAAGCGGCAACTCCGTCCCGAAAGTGTCAGCTCAAGTGCCGCTGTTTGTGCAGTTTCTTGCCAGATTCATCTCCGTCGTCGTGGGAAATGCGGCGAATGCAGACAAAGGCTTCGCTCGTCACCTGGTATGTGCTGATGCTTTTCGGCTGTGAGGTGCGGGGGGACGTATTCTTTACGAGCTCCGACATCTTGGAGCTCCTGCACGTGGATTCTACCTTCTGCACACGTTGTTCAATCATAGTGGCGACATTCACACCTCAAGCCATGTTCTTGCCTATACTAGGAATTCTGCGTCTTCCATCGGCAGTGGAAGCGGCAACTCCGTCCCGAAAGTGTCAGCTGATGTGCTGCTGTTTGTGCAGGTTCTTGCCAGATTCATCTCCGTCGTCGTGGGAAATGCGGCGAATGCAGACAAAGGCTTCGATCGTCACCTGGTATCTGCTGATGCTTTTCGGCTGTCAGGTGCGGGGGCGTATTCTTTGCGAGCTCCGACATCTTGGGGCGGCGGCACGTGGATTCTACTTTCTGCGCACCTTCTTCTAGCATAGTGCCGACATTCACACCTCAAGTCAGGTTCTTGCCTATACTAGGAACATCTGCGTCTTCCATCGGCAGTGGAAGCGGCAACTCCATCCCGATAGTGTCAGCTGATGTGCCGCTGTTTGTGCAGGTTCTAGCGGGATTCATCTCCGTCGTCGTGGGAAATGCGGCGAAATCAGACAAAGGCTTCGATCGTCACCTGGTATCTACTGATGCTTTTCGGCTATCCGGTGCGGGGGGCGCGTTCTTTACGAGCTCCGGCATCTTGGGGTGGCGGCACGTGGATTGTACCTTCTGCGCACCTTATTCTAGTGTAGTGGCGACATTCACACCTCAAGGCATGTTCTTGCCTATACTAGGAACATCTGCGCCTTCCATCGGCACTGGAAGCGGCAACTCCATCCCGATAGTGTCAGCTTATGTGCCGCTGTTTGTGCAGGTTCTTCCCTTATTCATCTCCGTCGTCGTAGGAAATACGGCAAATGCAGACAATTGCTTCGATCGTCGCCTGATATCTACTGATGCATTTCGGCTATCCTGTGCGACGGCGTATTCTTTACGAGCTCCGACATCATGGGGTGGCGGCACGTGGATTCTACCTTCTGCTCACGCTCTTCTAGCATAGTGGCGACCTTGACACCTCAAGCCAGGTTCTTGCCTATACTATGAACATCTGCGTCTTCCATCGACAGTGGAAGCGGAAACTCCGCCCCATTAGTGTGAGCTGAGGTGCCGCTGTTTGTGCAGGTTGTTGCTGGACTCATCTCATTCGTCGTGGGAAATGCGGCGAATGCAGACGAAGGCTTCGATCGTCACCTGGTATCTACTGATGCTTTTCGGCTATCAGGTGCGGGGGGCTTATTCTTTACGAGCTCGACATCTTAGAGTGGCTGCACGTGGATTCTACCTTCTGCGCTCGTTGTTCTGTCGTAGTGGCGACATTCACACCTCAAGTCTGGTTCTTGCGTATACTAGGAATTCGGCGTCTTCCATCGGCAGTGGAAGCGGCAACTCCGTCCCGAAAGTATCAGCTGATGTGCTGCTGATTGTGCAGGTTCTTGCCCGATTCATCTCCGTCGTCGTGGGAAATGCGGCGAATGCAGACAAAGGCTTCGATCGTCACCTGGTATCTGCTGATGCTTTTCGGCTGTCAGGTGCGGGGGCGTATTCTTTGCGAGCTCCGACATCTTGGGGTGGCGGCACGTGGATTCTACTTTCTGCGCACCTTCTTCTAGCATAGTGGCGACATTCACACCTCAAGTCAGGTTCTTGCCTATACTAGGAACATCTGCGTCTTCCATCGGCAGTGGAAGCGGCAACTCCATCCCGATAGGGTCAGCTGATTTGCAGCTGTTTGTGCAGGTTCTTCCCTTATTCGTCTCCGTCGTCTTGGGAAATGCGGCGAATGCAGACGAAGGCTTCGATCGTCACCTGGTATCTACTGATGCTTTTCGGCTATCCGGTGTGGTGGGCGTATTTTTTACGAGCTCCGACATCTTGGGCTGGCGGCACGTTTATTATATCTTCTGCGCACCTTCTTCTAGCATAGTGGCGACATTCACACCTCAACCCGGGTTCTTGCCTATACTAGGAACATCTGCGTCTTCCATCGGCAGTGGAAGCTGCAACTCCGTCCCGAAAAAGTCAGCTGATATGCCGCTGTTTGTGCATGTTCTTGCCGGATTGATCTCCGTCGTCGTGGGAAATGCGGCGAATGCAGACAAAGGCTTCGATCGTCATCTGGTATCTACTGATGCTTTTCGGCTATCCGGTGCGGGAGGCGTATTCTTTACGAGCTCCGACATCTTGGGGTGGCGGCACGTGGATTCTACATTCTGCGCACGTTCTTCTAGCTTAGTGGCGACATTCACACCTCAAGCCATGTTCTTGCCTATACTATGAACCTCAGCGTCTTCCATCGGCAGTGGAAGCGGCAATTCCGTCCCGATAGTGTCAGCTGATTTGCCGCTGTTTGTGCAGGTTGTTGCTGGATTCATCTCTGTCGTCGTGGGAAATGCGGCGAATGCAGACGAAGGCTTGGATCGTCACCTGGTATCTACTGATGCTTTTCGGCTATCCGGTGCGGTGGGCGTATTTTTTACGAGCTCCGACATCTTGGGGTGGCGGCACGTTTATTCTACCTTCTGCTCACGCTCTTCTAGCATAGTGGCGACATTGACACCTCAAGCCAGGCTCTTGCCTATACTATGAACATCTGCGTCTTCCATCGACAGTGGAAGCGGAAACTCCCTACCATTAGTGCCAGCTGATGTGCCGCTGTTTGTGCATGTTCTTGCCGGATTCATCTCCGTCGTCGTGGGAAATGCGGCGAATGTAGACAAAGCTTCGATCGTCACTTGGTATCTAGTGATGCTTTTCGGCTATCCGGTGCGGGAGGCGTATTCTTTACGAGCTCCGACATCTTAGGGTGGCGGCACGTTTATTCTATCTTCTGCGCACCTTCTTGTAGCGTAGTGGCGACATTGACACCTCAAGCCAGGCTCTTGCCTATACTATGAACATCTGCGTCTTCCATCGACAGTGGAAGCGGAAACTCCGTCCCCTTAGTGTCAGCTGATGTGCCGCTGTTTGTGCAGGTTCTTGCCGAATTCATCTCCGTCGTCGTGAAGAATGCGGCGAATGCAGACAAAGGCTTCGATCGCCCCTGATATCTACTGATGCTTTTCGGCTATCAGGTTCGGTGGGCGTATTCGTTATGAGCTCCGACATCTGGGGTGGCGGCACGTGGATTCTACCTACTGGGCACGTTCTTCTTGCATAGTGGTGACATTGACACCTCAAGCCAGGTTCTTGCCTATACTAGGAACATCTGCATCTTCCATCGGTAGAGGGAGCGGCAATTCCGTCCCGATAGTGTCAGCTGATTTGCCGCTGTTTGTGCAGGTTCTTGCTGGATTCATGTCCGTCGTCATGAGAAATGCGGCGAATGCAGACAAAGGCTTCGATCGTCACCTGGTATCTACTGATGCTTTTCGGCTATCCGGTGCGGGGGGAGTATTCTTTACGAGCTCCGACATTTTGGAGTGGCTGCACGTGGATTCTACCTTCTGCACACGTTGTTCAATCATAGTGGCGACATTCACACCTCAAGCCATGTTCTTGCCTATACTAGGAATTCTGCGTCTTCCATCGGCAGTGGAAGCGGCAACTCCGTCCCGAAAGTGTCAGCTGATGTGCTGCTGTTTGTGCAGGTTCTTGCCAGATTCATCTCCGTCGTCGTGGGAAATGCGGCGAATGCAGACAAAGGCTTCGATCGTCACCTGGTATCTGCTGATGCTTTTCGGCTGTCAGGTGCGGGGGCGTATTCTTTGCGAGCTCCGACATCTTGGGGCGGCGGCACGTGGATTCTACTTTCTGCGCACCTTCTTCTAGCATAGTGCCGACATTCACACCTCAAGTCAGGTTCTTGCCTATACTAGGAACATCTGCGTCTTCCATCGGCAGTGGAAGCGGCAACTCCATCCCGATAGTGTCAGCTGATGTGCCGCTGTTTGTGCAGGTTCTAGCGGGATTCATCTCCGTCGTCGTGGGAAATGCGGCGAAATCAGACAAAGGCTTCGATCGTCACCTGGTATCTACTGATGCTTTTCGGCTATCCGGTGCGGGGGGCGCGTTCTTTACGAGCTCCGGCATCTTGGGGTGGCGGCACGTGGATTGTACCTTCTGCGCACCTTATTCTAGTGTAGTGGCGACATTCACACCTCAAGGCATGTTCTTGCCTATACTAGGAACATCTGCGCCTTCCATCGGCACTGGAAGCGGCAACTCCATCCCGATAGTGTCAGCTTATGTGCCGCTGTTTGTGCAGGTTCTTCCCTTATTCATCTCCGTCGTCGTAGGAAATACGGCAAATGCAGACAATTGCTTCGATCGTCGCCTGATATCTACTGATGCATTTCGGCTATCCTGTGCGACGGCGTATTCTTTACGAGCTCCGACATCATGGGGTGGCGGCACGTGGATTCTACCTTCTGCTCACGCTCTTCTAGCATAGTGGCGACCTTGACACCTCAAGCCAGGTTCTTGCCTATACTATGAACATCTGCGTCTTCCATCGACAGTGGAAGCGGAAACTCCGCCCCATTAGTGTGAGCTGAGGTGCCGCTGTTTGTGCAGGTTGTTGCTGGACTCATCTCATTCGTCGTGGGAAATGCGGCGAATGCAGACGAAGGCTTCGATCGTCACCTGGTATCTACTGATGCTTTTCGGCTATCAGGTGCGGGGGGCTTATTCTTTACGAGCTCGACATCTTAGAGTGGCTGCACGTGGATTCTACCTTCTGCGCTCGTTGTTCTGTCGTAGTGGCGACATTCACACCTCAAGTCTGGTTCTTGCGTATACTAGGAATTCGGCGTCTTCCATCGGCAGTGGAAGCGGCAACTCCGTCCCGAAAGTATCAGCTGATGTGCTGCTGATTGTGCAGGTTCTTGCCCGATTCATCTCCGTCGTCGTGGGAAATGCGGCGAATGCAGACAAAGGCTTCGATCGTCACCTGGTATCTGCTGATGCTTTTCGGCTGTCAGGTGCGGGGGCGTATTCTTTGCGAGCTCCGACATCTTGGGGTGGCGGCACGTGGATTCTACTTTCTGCGCACCTTCTTCTAGCATAGTGGCGACATTCACACCTCAAGTCAGGTTCTTGCCTATACTAGGAACATCTGCGTCTTCCATCGGCAGTGGAAGCGGCAACTCCATCCCGATAGGGTCAGCTGATTTGCAGCTGTTTGTGCAGGTTCTTCCCTTATTCGTCTCCGTCGTCTTGGGAAATGCGGCGAATGCAGACGAAGGCTTCGATCGTCACCTGGTATCTACTGATGCTTTTCGGCTATCCGGTGTGGTGGGCGTATTTTTTACGAGCTCCGACATCTTGGGCTGGCGGCACGTTTATTATATCTTCTGCGCACCTTCTTCTAGCATAGTGGCGACATTCACACCTCAACCCGGGTTCTTGCCTATACTAGGAACATCTGCGTCTTCCATCGGCAGTGGAAGCTGCAACTCCGTCCCGAAAAAGTCAGCTGATATGCCGCTGTTTGTGCATGTTCTTGCCGGATTGATCTCCGTCGTCGTGGGAAATGCGGCGAATGCAGACAAAGGCTTCGATCGTCATCTGGTATCTACTGATGCTTTTCGGCTATCCGGTGCGGGAGGCGTATTCTTTACGAGCTCCGACATCTTGGGGTGGCGGCACGTGGATTCTACATTCTGCGCACGTTCTTCTAGCTTAGTGGCGACATTCACACCTCAAGCCATGTTCTTGCCTATACTATGAACCTCAGCGTCTTCCATCGGCAGTGGAAGCGGCAATTCCGTCCCGATAGTGTCAGCTGATTTGCCGCTGTTTGTGCAGGTTGTTGCTGGATTCATCTCTGTCGTCGTGGGAAATGCGGCGAATGCAGACGAAGGCTTGGATCGTCACCTGGTATCTACTGATGCTTTTCGGCTATCCGGTGCGGTGGGCGTATTTTTTACGAGCTCCGACATCTTGGGGTGGCGGCACGTTTATTCTACCTTCTGCTCACGCTCTTCTAGCATAGTGGCGACATTGACACCTCAAGCCAGGCTCTTGCCTATACTATGAACATCTGCGTCTTCCATCGACAGTGGAAGCGGAAACTCCCTACCATTAGTGCCAGCTGATGTGCCGCTGTTTGTGCATGTTCTTGCCGGATTCATCTCCGTCGTCGTGGGAAATGCGGCGAATGTAGACAAAGCTTCGATCGTCATCTGGTATCTAGTGATGCTTTTCGGCTATCCGGTGCGGGAGGCGTATTCTTTACGAGCTCCGACATCTTAGGGTGGCGGCACGTTTATTCTATCTTCTGCGCACCTTCTTGTAGCGTAGTGGCGACATTGACACCTCAAGCCAGGCTCTTGCCTATACTATGAACATCTGCGTCTTCCATCGACAGTGGAAGCGGAAACTCCGTCCCCTTAGTGTCAGCTGATGTGCCGCTGTTTGTGCAGGTTCTTGCCGAATTCATCTCCGTCGTCGTGAAGAATGCGGCGAATGCAGACAAAGGCTTCGATCGCCCCTGATATCTACTGATGCTTTTCGGCTATCAGGTTCGGTGGGCGTATTCGTTATGAGCTCCGACATCTGGGGTGGCGGCACGTGGATTCTACCTACTGGGCACGTTCTTCTTGCATAGTGGTGACATTGACACCTCAAGCCAGGTTCTTGCCTATACTAGGAACATCTGCATCTTCCATCGGTAGAGGGAGCGGCAATTCCGTCCCGATAGTGTCAGCTGATTTGCCGCTGTTTGTGCAGGTTCTTGCTGGATTCATGTCCGTCGTCATGAGAAATGCGGCGAATGCAGACAAAGGCTTCGATCGTCACCTGGTATCTACTGATGCTTTTCGGCTATCCGGTGCGGGGGGAGTATTCTTTACGAGCTCCGACATTTTGGAGTGGCTGCACGTGGATTGTACCTTCTGCGCACGTTGTTCTATCAATTGTGGCGACATTCACACCTCAAGCCAGGTTCTTGTCTATACCAGGAACATCTGCGTCTTCCATCGGCAGTGGAAGCGGCAACTCCGTCTCGATAGTGTCAGCTGATTTGCCGCTGTTTGTGCAGGTTGTTGCTGGATTCATCTCCGTCGTCGTGGGAAATGCGGCGAATGCAGACGAAGGCTTCGATCGTCACCTGGTATATCTACTGATGCTTTTCGGCTATCCGGTGCGGGACACGTATTCGTTACGAGCTCTGACATCTGGGGTGGCGGCACGTGGATTCTACCTACTGCGCACGTTCTTCTATATTAGTGGCGACATTGACACCTCAAGCCAGGTTCTTGCCTATACTAGGAACATCTGCGTCTTCCATCGGCAGTGGAAGTGGCAATTCCGTCCCGATAGTGTCAGCTGAGTTGCCGCTGTTTGTGCAGGTTCTTGCCGGATTCATCTCCGTCGTCGTGGGAAATGCGGTGAATGCAGCCAAAGGCTTCCATCGTCACCTGGTATCTACCGATGCTTTTCGACTATCAGGTGCGGGGTACGTATTCTTTACGAGCTCCGACATCTTGCGTTGGCGGCACGTGAATTGTACTTTCTGCGCACTTTCTTCTAGCATAGTGGCGACATTCACACCTCAAGCCAGGTTCTTGTCTATACTATGAACATCTGCGTCTTTCATCGGCAGTGGAAGCGTCAACTCCGTCCCGATAGTGTCAGCTGATTTGCCGCTGTTTGTGCAGGTTGTTGCTCGATTCATCTCTGTCGTCGTGGGAAATGCGGCGAATGCAGACGAAGGCTTCGATCGTCACCTGGTATCTACTGATGCTTTTCGGCTATCCAGTGCGGAGGGCGTATTCTTTACGAGCTCCGACATCTTGGGGTGGCGGCACGTTTATTCTACCTTCTGCGCACCTTCTTCTAGCATAGTGGTGACATTCACACCTCAAGTCAGGCTCTTGCCTATACTAGGAACATCTGCGTCTTCCATCGGCAGTGTAAGCGGCAACTCCGTCCCGAAAAAGTCAGCTGATGTGCCACTGCTTGTGCATGTTCTTGCCGGATTCATCTCCGTCGTCATGCGAAATGCGGCGAATGCAGACAAAGGCTTCGATCGTCACCTGGTATCAACTGATGCTTTTGGGCTATCCGATGCGGGAGGCGTATTCTTTATGACATCCGATATCTTGGGGTGGCGGCACGTGGATTGTACCTTCTGCGCACCTTATTCTAGCGTAGTGGCGACATTCACACCTCAAGGCATGTTCTTGCCTATACTAGGAACATCTGCGTAATCTATCGGCAGTGGAAGCGCCAACTCCGTCCTGATAGTGTCACCGGATTTGCCGCTGTTTGTGCAGATTGTTGCTGGATTCATCTCTGTCGTCGTGGGAAATGCGGCGAATGCAGACGAAGGCTTCGATCGTTACCTGGTATCTACTGATGCTTTTCGGCTATCCGAGGCGCGAGGCGTATTCTTTACGAGCTCCGACATCTTGGAGTTGCGGCACGTGGATTCTAAATTCTCCGTACGTTCTTCTAGCTTAGTGGCGACATTCACACCTCAAGTCTGGTTCTTGCCTACACTAGGAACATCTGCGTCTTACATCGGCAGTGGAAGCTGCAACTCCGTCCCGAAAAAGTCAGCTGATATGCCGCTGTTTGTGCATGTTCTTGCCGGATTCATCTCCGTCGTCGTGGGAAATGGCGCGAATGAAGACAAAGGCTTCGATGGTCAACTGGTAGCTACTGATGCTTTTCGTCTATCCGGCGAGGGGGGCGTATTCTTTACGAGCTCCGACATCTTGGGGGGGGGGGGCACGTGGATTGTACCTTCTCCGCACCTTCTAGCGTAGTGGCGCCATTCACAACTCAAGCCATGTTCTTTCCTATACTAGGAACATCTGCGTGTTCCACCGGCAGTGAAAGCGGCAACTCCGTCCCGATAGTGTGAGCTGATGTGCCGCTGTTTGTGCAGGTTGTTGCTGGATTCATCTCCGTCGTCGTGGGAAATGCGGCGAATGCACGAAGGCTTCGATGGTCACCTGGTATCTACTGATGCTTTTCGGCTATCCGGTGCGGGGGGCGCGTTCTTTACGAGCTCCGGCATCTTGGGGTGGCGGCACGTAGATTCTACTTTCTGCACACCTTCTTCTAGCATAGTGGCGACATTCACACCTGAAGTCAGGTTCTTGCCTATACAAGGAACATCTGCGTCTTCCATCGGCAGTGGAAGCGGAAACTCCGTCCCATTAGTGTCAGCTGATGTGCCGCTGTTTGTGCAGGTTCTTGCCGGATTCATCTCCGGCGCCGTGTGAAATGCGGCAAATTCAGACAAAGGCTTCGATCGTCACCTTGTATCTACTGATGCTTTTCGGCTATCCGCTGCGGGGGACGTATTCGTTATGAGCTCCGACATCTGGGGTGGCGTCACGTGGATTCTACCTACTGGGCACGTTTTTCTTGCATAGTGGTGACATTGACACCTCAAGCCAGGTTCTTGCCTATACTAGGAACATCTGCGTCTTCCATCGGATATAGAAGTGGCAACTCCGTCTCGATAGTGTCAGCTGATTTGCCGCTGTTTGTACACGTTGTTGCCGGATTCATCTCCGTCGTCGTGGGAAATGCGGCGAATGTAGACAAAGCTTCGATCGTCACCTGGTATCTACTGATGCTTTTCGGCTATCCGGTGCGGGAGGCGTATTCTTTACGAGCTCCGACATCTTGGGGTGGCGGCACGTTTATTCTATCTTCTGCGCACGTAGTTCTATCATAGTGGCGACATTCACACCTCAAGCCAGGTTCTTGTCTAAGCCAGGAACATCTGCGTCTTCCATCGGCAGTGGAAGCGGCAACTCCGTCCCGAAAGTGTCAGCTCAAGTGCCGCTGTTTGTGCAGGTTCTTGCCAGATTCATCTCCGTCGTCGTGGGAAATGCGGCGAATGCAGACAAAGGCTTCGATCGTCACCTGGTATCTGCTGATGCTTTTCGGCTGTCAGGTGCGGGGCGTATTCTTTGCGAGCTCCGACATCTTGGGGCGGCGGCACGTGGATTCTACTTTCTGCGCACCTTCTTCTAGCATAGTGGCGACATTCACACCTCAAGTCAGGTTCTTGCCTATAATATGAACATCTGCGTCTTCCATCGGCAGTGGAAGCGGCAATTCCGTCCCGATAGTGTCAGCTGATTTGCCGCTGTTTGTGCAGGTTGTTGCTGGATTCATCTCTGTCGTCGTGGGAAATGCGGCGAATGCATACGAAGGCTTGGATCGTCACCTTGTATTTACTGATGCTTTTCGGCTATCCGGTGCGGTGGGCGTATTTTTTACGAGCTCCGACATCTTGGGGTGGCGGCACGTGGATTCTACCTTCTGCGCACATTGTTCTATCATATGGCGACATTCACACCTCAAGCCAGGTTCTTGTCTATACCAAGTACACCTGCGTCTTCCATCGGCAGTGGAAGCGGCAACTCCGTCCCGATAGTGTGAGCTGATGGGCCGCTTTTTGTGCAGGTTGTTGCTGGATTTATCTCCGTCGTCGTGGGAAATGCGGCGAATGCAGACAAAGGCTTCGATCGTCACCTGGTATCTACTGATGCTTTTCGGCTATCAAGTGCAGGGGGGGCGTATTCTTTACGAGCTCCGAAATCTTGGAGTGGCTGCACGTGGATTCTACCTTCTCGCACGTTGTTCTATCAAAATTGGCGACATTCATACCTCAAGCCAGGTTCTTGTCTTTACCAGGAACATCTGCGTCTTCCATCGGCAGTGGAAGCGGCAACTCCGTCCCAATAGTGTCAGCTGACGCGCCGCTGTTTGTGCAGGTTCTTGCCGGATTCATCTCCGTCGTCGTGGGAAATGCGGCGAATGCAGCCAAAGGCTTCCATCGTCACCTGGTATCTACCGATGCTTTTCGGCTATCAGGTGCGGGGGACGTATTCTTCACGAGCTCCGACATCTTGGGGTGGCGGAACGTGAATTGTACTTTCTGCGCACCTTCTTCTGGCATAGTGGCGACATTCACACCTCAAGCCAGGTTCTTGTCTATACTATGAACATCTGCGTCTTCCATCGACATTGGAAGAAACTCCGTCCCATTTGTATCTTCTGATGTGCCGCTGTTTGTTCAGGTTCTTGCCGGATTCATCTCCGTCGTCGTGGGAAATGCGGCGAATGCAGACAAAGGCTTCGATAGTCATCTTGTATCTACTGATGCTTTTCGGCTATCCGGCGCGGAGGGCGTATTCGTTATGAGCTCCGACATCTGGGGTGGCGGCACGTGGATTCTACCTACTGCGCACGTTCTTCTATCGTAGTGGTAACATTGACACCTCAAGCCAGGATCTTGCCTATACTAGAAACATCTGCGTCTTCCATCGGCAGTGGAAGTGGCAACTCCGTCCCGATAGTGTCAGATGATTTGCCGCTGTTTGTGCAGGTTCTTGCCGGATTCATCTCCGTCGTCGTGGCAAATGCGGCGAATGCAGACAAAGGCATCGATCGTCACCTGGTATCAACTGATGTTTTTCGGCTATCCGGTGCGGGAGGCGTATTCTTTACGAGCTCCACATCTTTGGGTGGCGGCACGTGGATTGTACCTTCTCCGCACCTTCTAGAGTAGTGGCTACATTCACACCTCAAGGCATGTTCTTGCCTAAACTAGGAACATCTGCGCCTTCCATCGGCAGTGGAAGCGGCAACTCCATCCCGATAGTGTCAGCTGATGTGGAGCTGTTTTTGCTGGTTCTTGTCTTATTCATCTCCGTCGTCGTGGGAAATGCGGCGAATACAGACAAATGCTTCGATCGTCGCCTGATTCTTACTGATGCTTTTCGGCTATCCGGTGCGGGGGCGTATTCTTTACGAGCTCCGACACCATGGGGTATCGGCCCGTGGATTCTACCTTCAGCGCACCTTCTTCTAGCATAGTGGCGACATTGACACCTCAAGCCAGGCTCTTGGCTATACTATGAACATCTGCGTCTTCAATCGACAGTGGAAGCGGAAACTCCGTCCCATTAGTGTCAGCTGATGTGCCGCTGTTTGTGCAGCTTCTTGCCGGAGTCATCTCCGTCGTCGTTGGGAATGCGGTGAATTCAGACAAAGGCTTCGATCGTCACCTTGTATCTACTGATGCTTTTCGGCTATCCGTTGCGGGGGACGTATTCGTTATGAGCTCCGACATCTGGGGTGACAGCACGTGGATTCTACCTACTGGGAACGTTCTTCTTGCGTAGTGGTGACATTGACACCTCAAGCCAGGTTCTTGCCTATACTAGGAACATCTGCATCTTCTATCGGCAGTGGGAGCGGCAATTCCGTCCCTATAATGTCAGCTGATTTGCCGCTGTTTGTGCATGTTCTTGCCGGATTCATCTCCGTCGTCGTGGGAAATGGCGCGAATGAAGACAAAGGCTTCGATGGTCAACTGGTAGCTACTGATGCTTTTCGTCTATCCGGCGAGGGGGGCGTATTCTTTACGAGCTCCGACATCTTGGGGGGGGGGGGGGCACGTGGATTGTACCTTCTCCGCACCTTCTAGCGTAGTGGCGCCATTCACAACTCAAGCCATGTTCTTTCCTATACTAGGAACATCTGCGTGTTCCACCGGCAGTGAAAGCGGCAACTCCGTCCCGATAGTGTGAGCTGATGTGCCGCTGTTTGTGCAGGTTGTTGCTGGATTCATCTCCGTCGTCGTGGGAAATGCGGCGAATGCACGAAGGCTTCGATGGTCACCTGGTATCTACTGATGCTTTTCGGCTATCCGGTGCGGGGGGCGCGTTCTTTACGAGCTCCGGCATCTTGGGGTGGCGGCACGTAGATTCTACTTTCTGCACACCTTCTTCTAGCATAGTGGCGACATTCACACCTGAAGTCAGGTTCTTGCCTATACAAGGAACATCTGCGTCTTCCATCGGCAGTGGAAGCGGAAACTCCGTCCCATTAGTGTCAGCTGATGTGCCGCTGTTTGTGCAGGTTCTTGCCGGATTCATCTCCGGCGCCGTGTGAAATGCGGCAAATTCAGACAAAGGCTTCGATCGTCACCTTGTATCTACTGATGCTTTTCGGCTATCCGCTGCGGGGGACGTATTCGTTATGAGCTCCGACATCTGGGGTGGCGTCACGTGGATTCTACCTACTGGGCACGTTTTTCTTGCATAGTGGTGACATTGACACCTCAAGCCAGGTTCTTGCCTATACTAGGAACATCTGCGTCTTCCATCGGATATAGAAGTGGCAACTCCGTCTCGATAGTGTCAGCTGATTTGCCGCTGTTTGTACACGTTGTTGCCGGATTCATCTCCGTCGTCGTGGGAAATGCGGCGAATGTAGACAAAGCTTCGATCGTCACCTGGTATCTACTGATGCTTTTCGGCTATCCGGTGCGGGAGGCGTATTCTTTACGAGCTCCGACATCTTGGGGTGGCGGCACGTTTATTCTATCTTCTGCGCACGTAGTTCTATCATAGTGGCGACATTCACACCTCAAGCCAGGTTCTTGTCTAAGCCAGGAACATCTGCGTCTTCCATCGGCAGTGGAAGCGGCAACTCCGTCCCGAAAGTGTCAGCTCAAGTGCCGCTGTTTGTGCAGGTTCTTGCCAGATTCATCTCCGTCGTCGTGGGAAATGCGGCGAATGCAGACAAAGGCTTCGATCGTCACCTGGTATCTGCTGATGCTTTTCGGCTGTCAGGTGCGGGGCGTATTCTTTGCGAGCTCCGACATCTTGGGGCGGCGGCACGTGGATTCTACTTTCTGCGCACCTTCTTCTAGCATAGTGGCGACATTCACACCTCAAGTCAGGTTCTTGCCTATAATATGAACATCTGCGTCTTCCATCGGCAGTGGAAGCGGCAATTCCGTCCCGATAGTGTCAGCTGATTTGCCGCTGCTTGTGCAGGTTGTTGCTGGATTCATCTCTGTCGTCGTGGGAAATGCGGCGAATGCATACGAAGGCTTGGATCGTCACCTTGTATTTACTGATGCTTTTCGGCTATCCGGTGCGGTGGGCGTATTTTTTACGAGCTCCGACATCTTGGGGTGGCGGCACGTGGATTCTACCTTCTGCGCACATTGTTCTATCATATGGCGACATTCACACCTCAAGCCAGGTTCTTGTCTATACCAAGTACACCTGCGTCTTCCATCGGCAGTGGAAGCGGCAACTCCGTCCCGATAGTGTGAGCTGATGGGCCGCTTTTTGTGCAGGTTGTTGCTGGATTTATCTCCGTCGTCGTGGGAAATGCGGCGAATGCAGACAAAGGCTTCGATCGTCACCTGGTATCTACTGATGCTTTTCGGCTATCAAGTGCAGGGGGGGCGTATTCTTTACGAGCTCCGAAATCTTGGAGTGGCTGCACGTGGATTCTACCTTCTCGCACGTTGTTCTATCAAAATTGGCGACATTCATACCTCAAGCCAGGTTCTTGTCTTTACCAGGAACATCTGCGTCTTCCATCGGCAGTGGAAGCGGCAACTCCGTCCCAATAGTGTCAGCTGACGCGCCGCTGTTTGTGCAGGTTCTTGCCGGATTCATCTCCGTCGTCGTGGGAAATGCGGCGAATGCAGCCAAAGGCTTCCATCGTCACCTGGTATCTACCGATGCTTTTCGGCTATCAGGTGCGGGGGACGTATTCTTCACGAGCTCCGACATCTTGGGGTGGCGGAACGTGAATTGTACTTTCTGCGCACCTTCTTCTGGCATAGTGGCGACATTCACACCTCAAGCCAGGTTCTTGTCTATACTATGAACATCTGCGTCTTCCATCGACATTGGAAGAAACTCCGTCCCATTTGTATCTTCTGATGTGCCGCTGTTTGTTCAGGTTCTTGCCGGATTCATCTCCGTCGTCGTGGGAAATGCGGCGAATGCAGACAAAGGCTTCGATAGTCATCTTGTATCTACTGATGCTTTTCGGCTATCCGGCGCGGAGGGCGTATTCGTTATGAGCTCCGACATCTGGGGTGGCGGCACGTGGATTCTACCTACTGCGCACGTTCTTCTATCGTAGTGGTAACATTGACACCTCAAGCCAGGATCTTGCCTATACTAGAAACATCTGCGTCTTCCATCGGCAGTGGAAGTGGCAACTCCGTCCCGATAGTGTCAGATGATTTGCCGCTGTTTGTGCAGGTTCTTGCCGGATTCATCTCCGTCGTCGTGGCAAATGCGGCGAATGCAGACAAAGGCATCGATCGTCACCTGGTATCAACTGATGTTTTTCGGCTATCCGGTGCGGGAGGCGTATTCTTTACGAGCTCCACATCTTTGGGTGGCGGCACGTGGATTGTACCTTCTCCGCACCTTCTAGAGTAGTGGCTACATTCACACCTCAAGGCATGTTCTTGCCTAAACTAGGAACATCTGCGCCTTCCATCGGCAGTGGAAGCGGCAACTCCATCCCGATAGTGTCAGCTGATGTGGAGCTGTTTTTGCTGGTTCTTGTCTTATTCATCTCCGTCGTCGTGGGAAATGCGGCGAATACAGACAAATGCTTCGATCGTCGCCTGATTCTTACTGATGCTTTTCGGCTATCCGGTGCGGGGGCGTATTCTTTACGAGCTCCGACACCATGGGGTATCGGCCCGTGGATTCTACCTTCAGCGCACCTTCTTCTAGCATAGTGGCGACATTGACACCTCAAGCCAGGCTCTTGGCTATACTATGAACATCTGCGTCTTCAATCGACAGTGGAAGCGGAAACTCCGTCCCATTAGTGTCAGCTGATGTGCCGCTGTTTGTGCAGCTTCTTGCCGGAGTCATCTCCGTCGTCGTTGGGAATGCGGTGAATTCAGACAAAGGCTTCGATCGTCACCTTGTATCTACTGATGCTTTTCGGCTATCCGTTGCGGGGGACGTATTCGTTATGAGCTCCGACATCTGGGGTGACAGCACGTGGATTCTACCTACTGGGAACGTTCTTCTTGCGTAGTGGTGACATTGACACCTCAAGCCAGGTTCTTGCCTATACTAGGAACATCTGCATCTTCTATCGGCAGTGGGAGCGGCAATTCCGTCCCTATAATGTCAGCTGATTTGCCGCTGTTTGTGCAGGTTCTTGCTGGATTCATCTCCGTCGTCATTGGAAATGCGGCGAATGCAGACAAAGGCTTCGATCGTCACCTGGTATCTACTGATGCTTTTCGGCTATCAGGTGCGGGGGGCGTTTTCTTTACGAGCTCCGACATCTTTGAGTGGCTGCACGTGGATTCTACCTTCTGCGCACGTTGTTCTATCAAATGGCGACATTCACACCTCAAGCCAGGTTCTTGTCTATACCAAGAACATCTGCGTCTTCCATCGGCAGTGGAAGCGGCAACTCCGTCCCGATAGTGTGAGCTGATTTGCCGCTGTTTGTGCAGGTTCTTGTCGGATTCATCTCCGTCGTCGTGGGAAATGCGGCGAATGCAGACAAAGGCTTCGATCGTCACCTGGTATCTACTGATGCTTTTCGGCTATCCGGTGCGGGGGGCGTATTCTTTACGAGCTCCGACATCTTGGAGTGGCTGCACGTGGATTCTACCTTCTGCGCACGTTGTTCTATCAATTGTGGCGACATTCACACCTCAAGCCAGGTTCTTGTCTATACCAGGAACATCTGCGTCTTCCATGGGCAGTGGAAGCGGCAACTCCGTCCCAATAATGTCAGCTGATTTGCCTCTGTCTGTGCAGGTTGTTGCTGGATTAATCTCTGTCGTCGTGGGAAATGCGGCGAATGCAGACGAAGGCTTCGATCGTCACCTGGTATGTACTGATGCTTTTCGGCTATCAGGTGCGGGGGGCGTATTCTTTATGAGCTCCGACATCTTGGAGTGGCTGCACGTGGATTCTTCCTTCTGCACACGTTGTTCTATCATTGTGGCGACATTCACACCTCAAGCCAGGTTCTTGTCTATACCAGGGACATCTGCGTCTTCCATCGGCAGTGGAAGCGGCAACTCCGTCCCGATAGTGTGAGCTGATGTGCCGCTGTTTGTGCAGGTTGTTGCTGGATTCATCTCCGTAGTCGTGGGAAATGCGGCGAATGCAGACGAAGGCTTCGATCGTCACCTGGTATCTACTGATGCTTTTCGGCTATCCGGTGCGGGGGGTGTATTCTTTACGAGCTCCGACATCTTGGGGTGGGGCACGTGTATTCTAAATTCTGCGCACCTTCTTCTAGCATAGTGGCGACATTCACAGCCCAAGTCTGATTCTTGCCTATACTAGGAACAACTGCGTCTTCCATCGGCAGTGGAAGCGGCAACTCTGTCCCGAAAGTGTCAGCTGATGTGCCGCTGTTTGTGCAGGTTCTTGCCGGATTCATCTCCGTCGTCATGGGAAATGCGGCGAATGCAGACAAAGGCCTCGATCTTCACCTGGTATCTACTGATTCTTTTCGGCTCTCCGGTGCGGGGGGCGTATTCTTTACGAGCCCCGACATCTTGTGGTGGCGGCACGTGAATTGTACCTTCTGCGCACCTTCTTCTAGCATAGTGGCGACATTCACACCTCAAGCCAGGTTCTTCCCTATACTATGAACATCAGCTTCTTTCATCGGCAGTGGAAGCGGCAATTCCGTCCCGATAGTGTCAGCTGATTTGCCGCTGTTTGTGCGGGTTCTTTCTGGATTCATCTCCGTCGTCATGGGAAATGCGGCGAATGCAGACAAAGGCTTCGATCGTCACCTGGTATCTACTGATGCTTTTCGGCTATCAGGTGCGGGGGGTGTATTCTTTACGAGCTCCGATATCTCTGAGAGGCTGCACGTGGATTCTACCTTCTGCGCACGTTGTTCTATCATATGGCGACATTCACACCTCAAGCCAGGTTCTTGTCTATACCAAGACCATCTGCGTCTTCCATCGGCAGTGGAAGCGGCAACTCCGTCCCGATAGTGTGAGCTGATGTGCCGCTGTTTGTGCAGGTTGTTGCTGGATTCATCTCCGTCGTCGTGGGAAATGCGGCAAATGCAGACGTAGGCTTCGATCGTCACCTGGTATTTACTGATGCTTTTCGGCTATCCGGTGCGGGACACGTATTCCTTACGAGCTCCGACATCTGGGGTGGCGGCACGTGGATTCTATCTACTGCGCACGTTCTTCTATCGTAGTGGTGACATTGACACCTCATGCCATGTTCTTGCCTATACTAGGAACATCTGCGCCTTCCATCGGCAGTGGAAGCGGCAACTCCATCCCGATAGTGTCAGCTGATGTGGCGCTGTTTTTGCTGGTTCTTGTCTTATTCATCTCCGTCGTCGTGGGAAATGCGGCGAATGCACACAAATGCTTCGATCGTCGCCTGATTCTTACTGATGCTTTTCGGCTATCCGTTGCGGGGGACGTATTCGTTATGAGCTCCGACATCTGGGGTGACAGCACGTGGATTCTACCTACTGGACACGTTCTTCTTGCGTAGTGGTGACATTGACACCTCAAGCCAGGCTCTTGGCTTTACTATGAACATCTGCGTCTTCCATCGACAGTGGAAGCGGAAACTCTGTCCCATTAGTGTCAGCTGATGTGCCGCTGTTTGTGCAGGTTCTTGCCGGAGTCATCTCCGTCGTCGTTGGGAATGCGGCGAATTCAGACAAAGGCTTCGATCGTCACCTTGTATCTACTGATGCTTTTCGGCTATCCGTTGCGGGGGACGTATTCGTTATGAGCTCCGACATCTGGGGTGACAGCACGTGGATTCTACCTACTGGGCACGTTCTTCTTGCGTAGTGGTGACATTGACACCTCAAGCCAGGTTCTTGCCTATACTAGGAACATCTGCATCTTCTATCGGCAGTGGAAGAGGCAATTCCGTCCCTATAGTGTCAGCTGATTTGCCGCTGTTTGTGCAGGTTCTTGCTGGATTCGTCTCCGTCGTCATTGGAAATGCGGCGAATGCAGACAAAGGCTTCGATCGTCACCTGGTATCTACTGATTCTTTTCGGCTATCAGGTGCGGGGGGGCGTTTTCTTTACGAGCTCCGACATCTTTGATTGGCTGCACGTGGATTCTACCTTCTGCGCACGTTGTTCTATCATATAGCGACATTCACACCTCAAGCCAGGTTCTTGTCTATACAAGAACATCTGCGTCTTCCATCGGCAGTGGAAGCAGCAACTCCGTCCCGATAGTGTGAGCTGATTTGCCGCTGTTTGAGCAGGTTCTTGCCGGATTCATCTCCGTCGTCGTGGGAAATGCGGCGAATTCAGACAAAGGCTTCGATCGTCACCTGGTATCTACTGATGCTTTTCGGCTATCCGGTGCGGGGGGCGTATTCTTTACGAGCTCCGACGTCTTGGAGTGGCTGCACGTGGATTCTACCTTCTGCGCACGCTGTTCTATCAATTGTGGGGACATTTACACCTCAAGCCAGGTTCTTGTCTATACCAGGAACATCTGCGTCTTCCATGGGCAGTGGAAGCGGCTACTCCGTCCCAATAATGTCAGCTGATTTGCCGCTGTCTGTGCAGGGGTTTGCTGGATTCATCTCTGTCGTCGTGGGAAATGCGGCGAATGCAGACGAAGGCTTCGATCGTCACCTGATATCTACTGATGCTTTTCAGCTATCCGGTGCTGTGGGCGTATTCTTTACGAGCTCCGACATCTTGGGGTAGCGGCACGTTTATTCTAGCTTCTGCGCACCTTCTTCTAGCATAGTGGTGACATTCACACCTCAAGTCAGGTTCTTACCTATACTAGGAACATCTGCGTCTTCCATCGGCAGTGTAAGCGGCAACTCCGTCCTGATAGTGTCAGCTGATTTGCCGCTGTTTGTGCAGGTTCTTGCCGAATTCATCTCCGTCGTCGTGAAGAATGCGGCGAATGCAGACAAAGGCTTCGATCGCCCCTGATATCTACTGATGCTTTTCGGCTATCAGGTTCGGTGGGCGTATTCGTTATGAGCTCCGACATCTGGGGTGGCGGCACGTGGATTCTACCTACTGGGCACGTTCTTCTTGCATAGTGGTGACATTGACACCTCAAGCCAGGTTCTTGCCTATACTAGGAACATCTGCATCTTCCATCGGTAGAGGGAGCGGCAATTCCGTCCCGATAGTGTCAGCTGATTTGCCGCTGTTTGTGCAGGTTCTTGCTGGATTCATGTCCGTCGTCATGAGAAATGCGGCGAATGCAGACAAAGGCTTCGATCGTCACCTGGTATCTACTGATGCTTTTCGGCTATCCGGTGCGGGGGGAGTATTCTTTACGAGCTCCGACATTTTGGAGTGGCTGCACGTGGATTGTACCTTCTGCGCACGTTGTTCTATCAATTGTGGCGACATTCACACCTCAAGCCAGGTTCTTGTCTATACCAGGAACATCTGCGTCTTCCATCGGCAGTGGAAGCGGCAACTCCGTCTCGATAGTGTCAGCTGATTTGCCGCTGTTTGTGCAGGTTGTTGCTGGATTCATCTCCGTCGTCGTGGGAAATGCGGCGAATGCAGACGAAGGCTTCGATCGTCACCTGGTATATCTACTGATGCTTTTCGGCTATCCGGTGCGGGACACGTATTCGTTACGAGCTCTGACATCTGGGGTGGCGGCACGTGGATTCTACCTACTGCGCACGTTCTTCTATATTAGTGGCGACATTGACACCTCAAGCCAGGTTCTTGCCTATACTAGGAACATCTGCGTCTTCCATCGGCAGTGGAAGTGGCAATTCCGTCCCGATAGTGTCAGCTGATTTGCCGCTGTTTGTGCATGTTCTTGCCGGATTCATCTCCGTCGTCGTGGGAAATGGCGCGAATGAAGACAAAGGCTTCGATGGTCAACTGGTAGCTACTGATGCTTTTCGTCTATCCGGCGAGGGGGGCGTATTCTTTACGAGCTCCGACATCTTGGGGGGGGGGGGGCACGTGGATTGTACCTTCTCCGCACCTTCTAGCGTAGTGGCGCCATTCACAACTCAAGCCATGTTCTTTCCTATACTAGGAACATCTGCGTGTTCCACCGGCAGTGAAAGCGGCAACTCCGTCCCGATAGTGTGAGCTGATGTGCCGCTGTTTGTGCAGGTTGTTGCTGGATTCATCTCCGTCGTCGTGGGAAATGCGGCGAATGCACGAAGGCTTCGATGGTCACCTGGTATCTACTGATGCTTTTCGGCTATCCGGTGCGGGGGGCGCGTTCTTTACGAGCTCCGGCATCTTGGGGTGGCGGCACGTAGATTCTACTTTCTGCACACCTTCTTCTAGCATAGTGGCGACATTCACACCTGAAGTCAGGTTCTTGCCTATACAAGGAACATCTGCGTCTTCCATCGGCAGTGGAAGCGGAAACTCCGTCCCATTAGTGTCAGCTGATGTGCCGCTGTTTGTGCAGGTTCTTGCCGGATTCATCTCCGGCGCCGTGTGAAATGCGGCAAATTCAGACAAAGGCTTCGATCGTCACCTTGTATCTACTGATGCTTTTCGGCTATCCGCTGCGGGGGACGTATTCGTTATGAGCTCCGACATCTGGGGTGGCGTCACGTGGATTCTACCTACTGGGCACGTTTTTCTTGCATAGTGGTGACATTGACACCTCAAGCCAGGTTCTTGCCTATACTAGGAACATCTGCGTCTTCCATCGGATATAGAAGTGGCAACTCCGTCTCGATAGTGTCAGCTGATTTGCCGCTGTTTGTACACGTTGTTGCCGGATTCATCTCCGTCGTCGTGGGAAATGCGGCGAATGTAGACAAAGCTTCGATCGTCACCTGGTATCTACTGATGCTTTTCGGCTATCCGGTGCGGGAGGCGTATTCTTTACGAGCTCCGACATCTTGGGGTGGCGGCACGTTTATTCTATCTTCTGCGCACGTAGTTCTATCATAGTGGCGACATTCACACCTCAAGCCAGGTTCTTGTCTAAGCCAGGAACATCTGCGTCTTCCATCGGCAGTGGAAGCGGCAACTCCGTCCCGAAAGTGTCAGCTCAAGTGCCGCTGTTTGTGCAGGTTCTTGCCAGATTCATCTCCGTCGTCGTGGGAAATGCGGCGAATGCAGACAAAGGCTTCGATCGTCACCTGGTATCTGCTGATGCTTTTCGGCTGTCAGGTGCGGGGCGTATTCTTTGCGAGCTCCGACATCTTGGGGCGGCGGCACGTGGATTCTACTTTCTGCGCACCTTCTTCTAGCATAGTGGCGACATTCACACCTCAAGTCAGGTTCTTGCCTATAATATGAACATCTGCGTCTTCCATCGGCAGTGGAAGCGGCAATTCCGTCCCGATAGTGTCAGCTGATTTGCCGCTGCTTGTGCAGGTTGTTGCTGGATTCATCTCTGTCGTCGTGGGAAATGCGGCGAATGCATACGAAGGCTTGGATCGTCACCTTGTATTTACTGATGCTTTTCGGCTATCCGGTGCGGTGGGCGTATTTTTTACGAGCTCCGACATCTTGGGGTGGCGGCACGTGGATTCTACCTTCTGCGCACATTGTTCTATCATATGGCGACATTCACACCTCAAGCCAGGTTCTTGTCTATACCAAGTACACCTGCGTCTTCCATCGGCAGTGGAAGCGGCAACTCCGTCCCGATAGTGTGAGCTGATGGGCCGCTTTTTGTGCAGGTTGTTGCTGGATTTATCTCCGTCGTCGTGGGAAATGCGGCGAATGCAGACAAAGGCTTCGATCGTCACCTGGTATCTACTGATGCTTTTCGGCTATCAAGTGCAGGGGGGGCGTATTCTTTACGAGCTCCGAAATCTTGGAGTGGCTGCACGTGGATTCTACCTTCTCGCACGTTGTTCTATCAAAATTGGCGACATTCATACCTCAAGCCAGGTTCTTGTCTTTACCAGGAACATCTGCGTCTTCCATCGGCAGTGGAAGCGGCAACTCCGTCCCAATAGTGTCAGCTGACGCGCCGCTGTTTGTGCAGGTTCTTGCCGGATTCATCTCCGTCGTCGTGGGAAATGCGGCGAATGCAGCCAAAGGCTTCCATCGTCACCTGGTATCTACCGATGCTTTTCGGCTATCAGGTGCGGGGGACGTATTCTTCACGAGCTCCGACATCTTGGGGTGGCGGAACGTGAATTGTACTTTCTGCGCACCTTCTTCTGGCATAGTGGCGACATTCACACCTCAAGCCAGGTTCTTGTCTATACTATGAACATCTGCGTCTTCCATCGACATTGGAAGAAACTCCGTCCCATTTGTATCTTCTGATGTGCCGCTGTTTGTTCAGGTTCTTGCCGGATTCATCTCCGTCGTCGTGGGAAATGCGGCGAATGCAGACAAAGGCTTCGATAGTCATCTTGTATCTACTGATGCTTTTCGGCTATCCGGCGCGGAGGGCGTATTCGTTATGAGCTCCGACATCTGGGGTGGCGGCACGTGGATTCTACCTACTGCGCACGTTCTTCTATCGTAGTGGTAACATTGACACCTCAAGCCAGGATCTTGCCTATACTAGAAACATCTGCGTCTTCCATCGGCAGTGGAAGTGGCAACTCCGTCCCGATAGTGTCAGATGATTTGCCGCTGTTTGTGCAGGTTCTTGCGGATTCATCTCCGTCGTCGTGGCAAATGCGGCGAATGCAGACAAAGGCATCGATCGTCACCTGGTATCAACTGATGTTTTTCGGCTATCCGGTGCGGGAGGCGTATTCTTTACGAGCTCCACATCTTTGGGTGGCGGCACGTGGATTGTACCTTCTCCGCACCTTCTAGAGTAGTGGCTACATTCACACCTCAAGGCATGTTCTTGCCTAAACTAGGAACATCTGCGCCTTCCATCGGCAGTGGAAGCGGCAACTCCATCCCGATAGTGTCAGCTGATGTGGAGCTGTTTTTGCTGGTTCTTGTCTTATTCATCTCCGTCGTCGTGGGAAATGCGGCGAATACAGACAAATGCTTCGATCGTCGCCTGATTCTTACTGATGCTTTTCGGCTATCCGGTGCGGGGGGCGTATTCTTTACGAGCTCCGACACCATGGGGTATCGGCCCGTGGATTCTACCTTCAGCGCACCTTCTTCTAGCATAGTGGCGACATTGACACCTCAAGCCAGGCTCTTGGCTATACTATGACATCTGCGTCTTCAATCGACAGTGGAAGCGGAAACTCCGTCCCATTAGTGTCAGCTGATGTGCCGCTGTTTGTGCAGCTTCTTGCCGGAGTCATCTCCGTCGTCGTTGGGAATGCGGTGAATTCAGACAAAGGCTTCGATCGTCACCTTGTATCTACTGATGCTTTTCGGCTATCCGTTGCGGGGGACGTATTCGTTATGAGCTCCGACATCTGGGGTGACAGCACGTGGATTCTACCTACTGGGAACGTTCTTCTTGCGTAGTGGTGACATTGACACCTCAAGCCAGGTTCTTGCCTATACTAGGAACATCTGCATCTTCTATCGGCAGTGGGAGCGGCAATTCCGTCCCTATAATGTCAGCTGATTTGCCGCTGTTTGTGCAGGTTCTTGCTGGATTCATCTCCGTCGTCATTGGAAATGCGGCGAATGCAGACAAAGGCTTCGATCGTCACCTGGTATCTACTGATGCTTTTCGGCTATCAGGTGCGGGGGGCGTTTTCTTTACGAGCTCCGACATCTTTGAGTGGCTGCACGTGGATTCTACCTTCTGCGCACGTTGTTCTATCAAATGGCGACATTCACACCTCAAGCCAGGTTCTTGTCTATACCAAGAACATCTGCGTCTTCCATCGGCAGTGGAAGCGGCAACTCCGTCCCGATAGTGTGAGCTGATTTGCCGCTGTTTGTGCAGGTTCTTGTCGGATTCATCTCCGTCGTCGTGGGAAATGCGGCGAATGCAGACAAAGGCTTCGATCGTCACCTGGTATCTACTGATGCTTTTCGGCTATCCGGTGCGGGGGGCGTATTCTTTACGAGCTCCGACATCTTGGAGTGGCTGCACGTGGATTCTACCTTCTGCGCACGTTGTTCTATCAATTGTGGCGACATTCACACCTCAAGCCAGGTTCTTGTCTATACCAGGAACATCTGCGTCTTCCATGGGCAGTGGAAGCGGCAACTCCGTCCCAATAATGTCAGCTGATTTGCCTCTGTCTGTGCAGGTTGTTGCTGGATTAATCTCTGTCGTCGTGGGAAATGCGGCGAATGCAGACGAAGGCTTCGATCGTCACCTGGTATGTACTGATGCTTTTCGGCTATCAGGTGCGGGGGGCGTATTCTTTATGAGCTCCGACATCTTGGAGTGGCTGCACGTGGATTCTTCCTTCTGCACACGTTGTTCTATCATTGTGGCGACATTCACACCTCAAGCCAGGTTCTTGTCTATACCAGGGACATCTGCGTCTTCCATCGCAGTGGAAGCGGCAACTCCGTCCCGATAGTGTGAGCTGATGTGCCGCTGTTTGTGCAGGTTGTTGCTGGATTCATCTCCGTAGTCGTGGGAAATGCGGCGAATGCAGACGAAGGCTTCGATCGTCACCTGGTATCTACTGATGCTTTTCGGCTATCCGGTGCGGGGGGTGTATTCTTTACGAGCTCCGACATCTTGGGGTGGGGCACGTGTATTCTAAATTCTGCGCACCTTCTTCTAGCATAGTGGCGACATTCACAGCCCAAGTCTGATTCTTGCCTATACTAGGAACAACTGCGTCTTCCATCGGCAGTGGAAGCGGCAACTCTGTCCCGAAAGTGTCAGCTGATGTGCCGCTGTTTGTGCAGGTTCTTGCCGGATTCATCTCCGTCGTCATGGGAAATGCGGCGAATGCAGACAAAGGCCTCGATCTTCACCTGGTATCTACTGATTCTTTTCGGCTCTCCGGTGCGGGGGGCGTATTCTTTACGAGCCCCGACATCTTGTGGTGGCGGCACGTGAATTGTACCTTCTGCGCACCTTCTTCTAGCATAGTGGCGACATTCACACCTCAAGCCAGGTTCTTCCCTATACTATGAACATCAGCTTCTTTCATCGGCAGTGGAAGCGGCAATTCCGTCCCGATAGTGTCAGCTGATTTGCCGCTGTTTGTGCGGGTTCTTTCTGGATTCATCTCCGTCGTCATGGGAAATGCGGCGAATGCAGACAAAGGCTTCGATCGTCACCTGGTATCTACTGATGCTTTTCGGCTATCAGGTGCGGGGGGGTGTATTCTTTACGAGCTCCGATATCTCTGAGAGGCTGCACGTGGATTCTACCTTCTGCGCACGTTGTTCTATCATATGGCGACATTCACACCTCAAGCCAGGTTCTTGTCTATACCAAGACCATCTGCGTCTTCCATCGGCAGTGGAAGCGGCAACTCCGTCCCGATAGTGTGAGCTGATGTGCCGCTGTTTGTGCAGGTTGTTGCTGGATTCATCTCCGTCGTCGTGGGAAATGCGGCAAATGCAGACGTAGGCTTCGATCGTCACCTGGTATTTACTGATGCTTTTCGGCTATCCGGTGCGGGACACGTATTCCTTACGAGCTCCGACATCTGGGGTGGCGGCACGTGGATTCTATCTACTGCGCACGTTCTTCTATCGTAGTGGTGACATTGACACCTCATGCCATGTTCTTGCCTATACTAGGAACATCTGCGCCTTCCATCGGCAGTGGAAGCGGCAACTCCATCCCGATAGTGTCAGCTGATGTGGCGCTGTTTTTGCTGGTTCTTGTCTTATTCATCTCCGTCGTCGTGGGAAATGCGGCGAATGCACACAAATGCTTCGATCGTCGCCTGATTCTTACTGATGCTTTTCGGCTATCCGTTGCGGGGGACGTATTCGTTATGAGCTCCGACATCTGGGGTGACAGCACGTGGATTCTACCTACTGGACACGTTCTTCTTGCGTAGTGGTGACATTGACACCTCAAGCCAGGCTCTTGGCTTTA